>NC_044041.1:28844480-29161003 GCF_901765095.1 Microcaecilia unicolor | reverse complement strand
GATAACATATATCAAATTACTATTAACACAGACAAAGAAGAAAAGGAATGTAAGATCATGCACTGGACCAGTGGCGTTCCTAGGGTGGCTGACACCCGGGGTGGATCGCCAATGCGCGACCCCCCCCCCCCCCCCGGCGAAAGGACACCCCCTCCCAGGTGCATTTTTACCTGCTGGGGGGGGGGGGTGCCGCGCGCCTCTCAGCTTCGCTCGTTCCATGCTCCCTCTGCCCCGGAACAGGAAGTAACCTGTTCCGGGGCAGAGGGAGCACGGAACGAGCGTAGCCGACAGGCGCGCGGCACCCCCCCCAGCAGCGTGCACCCGGGATGGACCGCCCCCACCGCCCCCCCTTGGTATGCCACTGCACTAGACTATCTTAACCATTAGGCTACTGCTCCACTTATCTTTAAGTCTCTTCTTTGTTATAGAGACTTAAAGATAAGTGGAGCAGTAGCCTAACGGTTAAGGTAGTGGGTTGAGAACCAGGGGAACCGGGTTTGATTCCCACTTTTGCTTGTGCCAAAGAAAGGAAAACAGGAGATCCGGAGAGCCACACAAAGAAAAACAGGTGGTACTTTTACCAGCAGGGAGGGTGGACGGTTTTTACCCATATTATTCTAGCAGAGCTGGTGTTGGGGTGATCATTATTTATTGGGGGGGGGGGTGGATTGCAAAGCTGAATGTTTGTCAAGTCACCTAATACTGCTACACGAACCTTGGAATAAAAATCTCTGCAACCCACAGTACAGAGCTTTGCTGTTACGTACCTGGGTTTTTTTTTTTAAATGTTTCCTTTGAAAGTTAGTGCTGTGATAGATTACATAATTGAAATATCTTCATAGCTGCAATATAAAAATATTTTTTAAAAAAAGAAAACTTACTGCTTAAAGTCTGTAGCACATTCCTCAAATTTAACTTGGGCTTCTTTTGTTTAAAAAGAGACTCTAAAAGCCCTGGGCCCCCGGTTAAGCTTAGTCTGGAAACTAGCGTCCATAAAACAAATCTGAAAAACTGTTTTTTTCCAGGACATGATTTGATTATTGTTTGTTATTTTTTTCTAACTTGTCTATTCGAGCTTAGATACGATATGCTGTATGGATGGGAATTTGGTTCTATGAGCAGATTATATGTATTTGTTTTTGTATAATTTGATTATGAATGTATTTTATTGTAAACCACTTTGAACATATTTTTTTTTAGCAGTATAAGCAATATATACATTTTTGATAAACATCCTATATAATAAAATGCACCTCCAACGTTCTGAAGCTGAGAAAGTGAAGCCTTCAAGCCTTGAAGCATTCCTGCAACGTTCCGGAACTACGTGTCGTCAATTGAGGAGATGGAGCCTTACAGAGCGCACGAATGCTTTAAGGCTTCACTTTCTCACACACACACACTCACTCTCTGTCTCTCACAACCACTCTCTCTCACACACAGACTCACACACACACTGTCTCTCACACACTCTCTCTCTCTCTCTCTCTGACACAAACACACACACACTCTGTGTGTGTCTCTCTCTTTCTCTCTCACATACACAATCCATCTCTCACTCACTCACACACTCTCTCTCTCTCTCTCTCAAACATACACACTCCAAGGAAAGGGGGGCATGGAACACGCTGGGGAGGAGAGGGAGGGGGGCATGGAACTCGGAGGGAAGGGGGGGGCCAAGAACTCGGAGGAGAGGGAGGGAGGAGAGGGAGGGGGGCCTGCACCTTGGACGGAAGGGGGGGGAGGGAGGGAGGGAGGGAAGGAGGGGGGTCATGGAACTCGGAGCCCCACACACACTCTCTGTCTCTCACAGATATCTCTCTTTCACACACTCACACTCACTCACACACACATACACTCTGTCTCTCACACTCTCTCTCCGACACAAACACACACTCTGTCTCTCACACACTCTCTCTCTCTCCGACACAAACACACACTCTGTCTCTCTCTCACTCATTCTCTCTCACTCACACACACACTTTCTCTCACACACACACTCCACCTCTCACATACACACTCTCTCTCTCTCTCTCTCAAACATACACACTCCGAGGAAAACCTTGCTAGCACCCGTTTCATTTGTGTCAGAAACGGGCCTGTTTTACTAGTAAAAGATAAAGACAGTAACAGCAACCTGCACTTTTGGCATCAGATGGCCTGTCCTCTTCATTCTCTTGAAAGAAACTCATCTCAGGACAAGACGTGCAGAGCGGTCACCCACTCATGGGTTCCCACCTAGAAGGGAACAGCTGACAAACTGCCATATCTAAAGACAATCAAACACCTTATACACTCTATTTCTGCCAGCATCCTTTTATTTTAAACTAGTAAAAAAGCCCCGTTTCTGATGCAAATGAAACGGGGGCTAGCAATGTTTTCTTCTGTGTGCATGTGGGAGTGTGTGTGTCCCTGCCCTCTGGCCTCTCTCCCCTCCCCCCTCTTGAGTCCTTCACTGTTACAGAGCCAGCGATTTGATTTCGTGTTCTGCTGTTTTCCTTCACTGACTGTGTTACAGAGAGGGCGGGGCAGACACTCATAGGGAAACCGTATATCTCGCCCCCTTCACACTTCCGGCTGGAGGCATCATAGAACGTTGGTGTTGCCTTTTATATAGAGAGATAATTATAATACTTTAAATTATTATAATCCACTGCTGGGATAAGCAGCATAAAATCTGTTTCATTCTTTTGGGATCTTGCCAGGTACTTGTGACCTGGAGTGGGCACTGTCGGAAACAGGATACTGGATTTGATGGACCTTGGGTCAGTCCCAGTATTGCAGTGCTTAGGTACTTATTTATGACTGTTGACATTCTTACTTCAGCACATAGTGTGGTAAATTCCACAAAGCACTAATCTGGAACATTGAAGCAGCAGAGATATAGACGGTAATAAAATCTCAGGCCTTGGGCACATTAAAACTCCTTAGCTGCAAATCCCTGGCTAGGCCTAGGTCCCCGGAAGCCACTGTGCAGTGGCATATCCATTCACGGTGCCTGTGTTGCGTACGCACCCCCAATCCATCCCTCCTTTCTCCCTCCCTCCTGCTGCATCTCTCCCTTCCCAGCTCTGCAAAGCTCTCACAATTCTCTCCCTCCCTCCACTCCTCCCATGTCTTAAAATCACCTTCAGTCGCCGCCCGGGGCAGGACCAACGGCAGCAGACCTCATAGGCTGCCTGTGGCCTGCACCGGAGCTTTCTCTCTGAACCATCCTGCCCCTTCTGATGCAACTTCCTGTTTTCTGAAGGGTGGGACGGTTCAGAGAGAAATCCTCGGTGCTGGCTGCAGGCACCCTATGAGGGCTGCTGCCACTGGCGCTGCCCGGATGAAGGCCGGAGGTGATTTTAAGGTACAGGAGGGACAGAGAGCGTAACGGCGTGAGATGCATCCCTTGCTCAAACTTCCTGGCTACACCACTGCCACTGTGTACACAATACTGCATGCACCTCCGGTCCAACATAGCAAATTTACCATCTGTACCATCCACTATCTCTCCCTCTCAAATCCTATGTACTTGTCCCAAGCTTTCCTTCTGGGAGGCTATTGCGTGCTCCCCTCTCTTTCCATAAAGAAGTATTTCCTGGGTGGGGAATAGCTTGCTATAGCGTTTATTTGTGACTTGTGTAATGATAATGTGTAGCTTTTCTCCTGAGCTGTATGTTGCTTATCCCCCTTAATTGTGGTCTAAAAGAAGATTAACCATTTGTTTTCATATTATTGATGTTAAGTTTATTTTCTTTCCTGAATTTCTTGATCAAGTGTTATGACTTGTAAATTGATTATATACCAACAAAAAAAAAAAACCAAGAAAAGTATTTCCTCAGGTTACTCCTGTCTGACCCCTTTCACCTTCATCCTATCATTTTTTGTTACATTTTGTACCCCGCGCTTTCCCACTCATGGCAGGCTCAATGCGACTTACATGGGCAATGAAGGGTTAAGTGACTTGCCCAGAGTCACAAGGAGCTGCCTGTGCCTGAAGTGGGAATCAAACTCAGTTCCTCAGTTCCCCAGGACCAAAGTCCACCACCCTAACCACTAGGCCACTCCTCCACTGTTGCTACTATTTGAGATTCTACATGGAATGTTGCTATTCCACCGCGCAGGCTTCTACATGGAATGTTGCTAGTGGAATAGCAACATTCCATGTAGAATCTCCAATAGTATCTATTTTATTTTTGTTACATTTGTACCCCGCGCTTTTTCCCACTCATGGCAGGCTCAATGCGGCTTACATGGGGCAATGGAGGGTTAAGTGACTTGCCCAGAGTCACAAAGAGCTGCCTGTGCCTGAAGTGAGAATCAAACTCAGTTCCTCAGTTCCCCAGGACCAAAGTCCACCACCCTAACCACTAGGCCACTCCTCCACTCCCTGTCCCTTCATTCTAGAGCTTCTTTTATGCCACAGATATATTTAAATACCTCTCTCATATTTCTTTTCTCTCACCCACTGTTGGGACTTCCATTTTCTGAACCGAGTCAGTACACAAATGAACCACTCTCAGTGCAAGGGAAATTAATTTCTGTGTGCTGATGGGGTTAAGTTTTAACTTACAGGTTTTCATTCACAGTAGTACATTGTATAAGCTCTACTGATCAGACTATAAAGCACTATCAGGCTCATTTTCGAAAGAAAAGGACGTCCATCTTCCGACCCAAATCGGGAGATGGCCGCCCTTCTCTCGCAGGCGCCCGAATCGATATAATCGAAAGCCGATTTTGGGCGCCCCCAACTGCAGTCCGTCGCGGGGAAGAACAAAGTTCCCGGGGGCGTGTCGGAAGGGTAGCGAAGGCGGGACAGGTGCGTGCTTAAGAGACGGGTGCCCTCGGCCGATAATGGAAAAAAGAAGGGCGGCCCTAGCGAGAATTTGATCCACTTTTTTTTTGGACCCTTTTATTTTTTTAGGTCCAAGTCCCAAAAAAATGCCCAAACTGCCCAGATGACCTCCCCTGACGCCCCCAGTGGTCACTAACCCCCTCCCACCAAAAAAAATGAACTTTAACAACATTTTTTTGCTAGCCTCTATGCCAGCCTGAAATGTCATACCCAGCTCCATGACAGCAGTATGCAGATCCCTGGAGCAGTTTTTAGTGGGTGAAGTGGACTTCAGGCAGGTGGACCCAGGCCCATCCCCCCCCCCCCACCTGTTACACTTGTGCTGGTAAATGGGAGCCCTCCAACTCCCCCCCCCCCCCAACCCACTGCACCCACATCTAGGTGCCCCCCTTCACCCATAAGTGCTATGGTAATGGTGTAGAGTTGTGGGGAGTAGGTTTTTTTTTTTTTTGGGGGGGGGGGGGGGCTGAGCACCCAAGGTAAGGGAGCTATGCACCTGGGAGGTATTTTAATGTTTTTTTTTATTTTTAAAAGTGCCCCCTAGGGTGCCCAGTTGGTGTCCTGGCATGTGAGGGGGACCAGTGCACTACGAATCCTGGCCCCTCCCACGACCAAAGGGCTTGGATTTGGTCGTTTTTGAGATGGCCGGCTTCGGTTTCCATTATCGCTGAAAACTGATGCCGAACATCTCAAATCCGCCCAAATCCTAGGCATTTGGCCGGCACCAACCGTATTATCGAAAGAAAAGATGGCTCTCACCTTTTTCAATAATACGGTCTGTCCCGCCCCTTCGCGCCCCCGTCCTCGGAGATGGGCGGCCCCGTTCAATTATCCTCCTCTATGTATACTAAGTAGTACTATAGAAGTGATAACTAGTAACAGTAAGCAAATATTTTGATGTAACATTTGTAAAGAAAAAAAATCAATTAGTGTGTAATCAAACAGAGAAAAAAGAACCCACTCTTGAATTGATGTACAAGAGCACGACCTTAACTTACTTCTTTTATATTTTGGCCTGGAATTTTTCTTCTGCTCTTTTGGGCTTTCAGTTCAATCTAAACCAGCCTCTACTGAGGCTTACAGCACCACAGCCTTCAGCTGTTACCACCTAGGGATTATTCCTCTATTTATCCCCTCCCAACTCAGCTTGGTTGCCATAGTAGCAGTTTGACTGGCAGCCACCGGACCTCAGTCAACATGGACCCTGAGTCTGGCCTCTAGGTGTCACTATAGAGCAATGAGCACAAACTCCTCCCACACAGAGCTGCGAACAGATTCCACAACAATCCAGCCTTGTCTGACCCGAAAATCGAACGCAGGCCCTTTGCATAGCAGTGCACAGTCTGGCTACCGAACCACTGGGAATGGCCCACAACTTGCACTCAGCTGAAAAAACTGCTATGCACAAAGTGTTTATTATGTTGAAACCTATGTATAACAAATCTTGGTTATAAAGTCACGTTCCTCAAGCCCTCCGTGTAACAAAATGGATTTGCTCCCAGCGTCTTTGATTACCTTTTTTTTTTTTGTAATCACAATATATAGGTACAAAAAAATATTTTTAAAACACGATACAAGAAAATCATAATATAGCACAGTGATTGTAACATAAGACAGATGACTGTGAATACAAATATATCATATGTTGGAAAGGTCATTTTTAAACTAACAACCATACTGGCCTTCCAAATCGTACAAGCAGCTTGCACAAGGAAAACGTGATTTTAGGCTGGAAAAATGCTGTCCACCAGTAATCTCAGTGGATTAGTTAAAACAGCACTTCCCAAACCAGTCCCATCAGTTACACAAGTTGACTGGATTTTCAACATATCCACCATAAATATGCATGAAACATTTCCAGACAATTCACCTCCAATTCATCCAAATTTGTCTCATGCGTATTCCCGGTAGATATCCTGAAAAGCTGATGTACTGTGGCCTCAATAGTATAAGCTGGGGGAACAATGGCATTAATGAGAAATAAATAAAAAGAAATCTTTCCACTTAAGTCACACCTTCAAACATTCAGTACAATACCAAGATGAACACGGACGATACAGTAAAATCACTGACACCAAGTTCTTCATTGACGATCAACACAACTCAAATTTCTTCCGTCTACATGAAACAACCAACATTCCTGGTACAGTACAGTTTCTTCCTAGAAAGGGTTTGAGTTCCTTCTAGGGGGATTCAATTATGATTATTAAAAAAAATCCTATAATACATATATACTAGCTGTTGAGCCCGTTAAAACGGGCTATTGGGTCGCCGCTGGCCCCTCCCCCCGAGTTCGCCACTGCCGGTGCCCCCTCCCCGAGTTGCCACCGCCGGCCCCTCTCTTCGCTATTCAACTTACATCTCCGGAGCAGGCAGATCAGCTGAGCTCCCGTCGGCCTTCCTTCTCTGCCTGTGTCCCGCCCTCGTGTGACGTAACGTCGGCGAGGGCGGGACACAGGCAGGGAAGGAAGGCCAACGGCAGCTCGGCTGATCTGCCTGCTCTGGAGATGTAAGTTGAATAGCGAAGAGAGGGGCCAGGTGGAGGGGTGGCGGCGGCGGCGACTCTGAGGGGGGAGGGGGAGCGGTGGCGACCTCGGCGGTTCCCTCCCCTTCACGCAGTTTCCCTCTCTGTCCCACCCCCTCCCCCGTCATCACGTATTGACGCGGGGGCGGGACAGAGAGGGAAGTCTACGGTCACTCGCCGTTTATATGTTTGATATAGAGAGAGAGAAAAATAACATAATCTGTAGGAATGAAGGTAAAGATGACGACATCACCCAACAATTTTCACAACTACCCACATGAGTCTGATTACATGCCATTTCTTTATTGCAACACAGGCTATCAAGTTTTGGGGGTTTCTTCAACTGTTGTTATATTATTGCACAACTTGAGAATGTGATTTTTAAAAAAAACACGTTTTTTTCAATAAGCTATTATTCATATGGTATCACTTTCCCTAAGGTACAGTCTTGAAATAACAGCAGGGCAGTCCCGAGGGCAATGCGAGCAGTGCGGCTGAATAGGGCACAGGGGAAACTGGGGTGCAAAAATAGTTCCCCATCCAAAGGTCTCCCATACAGTAGCTGTGGTGCAGTGGGCGGGGCAGGGGGGTTGTCGCAGACAGTGCGATTCCAGCTCGGAACACTCCTGGACAACAGTACACTCAAGATGAATCCTTCCGGTGCAGGTCAATGTTAATACCTCACTTTCTTTGTGTGGTACGTTAAACTCTATTCGTTTTTAACTCTCACTAAGCAATAGAACAAAAGAGAGAAAGATGAAATCTAAGTAACTTGTACTTATTTTAAACAGTGATCTTGGCTATACGAACTAATGTAGTTAATAGGATTGCATCAACTTTTGTCCATCCTAGAAACCCTCTTCTGGTACCCTGGCAGAGGCATCTCCAATAGCTTGGGACTCACGTCTTTTTTTTTCGGAGTTGACTGTGAAGGATGGAACGATGGAGCGTCTCTTAATTTGGCATCGCTCAAGTCAGGCAAGTTTAGCGCATCTAGTTCAGAAGAGAGGTCTTCACTGGAAAAAGTAAGACACCCAAGCTTGGCAATAGAATGTGACCGCTTCAAAGGAGAAGAGAGCGTCAGACCAGCCAGCCGCATCCTGGTTTCAATCTCCTGGGTTCGCTGCTTGACCAGGCCGGGCTTACCGCGCACGCTGTGTATACTGTCGCTACTGGAACTGCGAGTTAGGTTGGAACTCATGGAGGATGACGGCGTGTAGGAGATTGTCTTTAGAAAGTCCTTGGTGTAATTGCTAACCTGATCCAACCTGAACATACAAGGTGTGGAAGTTTTCAGAAACATTCCATCTAACGGGTTAAGGAACTTATCGGCACAATCCTTTGATTCTTCCGAAAGGGCCTCGGCCCTCTGCGAGCATCCACCTTTGTACTGAAAAACCAAATTGCGTTCATCGTCGGACATACTGATGTCAGTTCCACCGGTTGGGACTTCATTTAATATGGATGACTCTTCCGACAGTACACTTTTCAAGCGTTCCAGTTCTTTGGTGTGCTTTCGAACTAAGCCTGCTTTCTGGAGTTGAATAATAGATTCTTGATGTTGCATCAAATAACTGTATGAAGCTGGCTTTTCCAAATCTTTATTTAACATTAGGTAGCTGAGGTCCTTTCTCTGCTTGACGTCTGTCCTCAATACCGTGTCCCTACCAGTATCAAGGGAACTTTTCTGGTTAATTGAATTTCCACCCTTGACGGCTGCCACTGAATGCGTTTTTTGTATGTTATCTGGTAATACTGTGATGCCATTTTGCTGATCACTCACAGTTTTAGAAATGTCAAAACCCGGAGCGTGTGGCTGCCCCACAAGCTGTGATAACACTGCGTCTGCAGCCTGGGGTGACTCTGTACAGTGGGGACCACGAGGCAGCTGGTCTGAAGTCTCCACAATCATAGGTGACACATTGAGAGAGGGCTGCGTGCAGATAGCAGATGTACAATTTAGAGCTGTTGGATTCAATTTCTCATGTTCTTCAAGGCCTTGGGACGAAGGGTACATGCACTCTGTACAGGACTGGTAAGAAGGCTTGACTTTGTTAAGAATCCCGAATACGGCATCCCCCTAAAAGAAAAACAATGCACAGAAGAAAGGTAAACATCATTACCAACAGAAGCCGAGGAAAACTAAAACATGAGCTAAACTGAAGTCAACTTGTGAAGAGGTACCATCTAAAAGAAGAATGAACTATGATGACACAGGATTTAACAGTTCAAACTTATTCTGCTCCTGTAATATTGAGTTTGTTACTGAACTTTATCAATAGAAATCAAACCAAATAAAACATGGAAAAGAAAATAAGATGATACCTTTTTTATTGGACATAACTTAATATATTTCTTGATTAGCTTTCGAAGGTTGCCCTTCTTCCTCAGATCGGAAATAAGCAAATGTGCTAGCTGACAGTGTATATAAGTGAAAACATTCAAGCATTACTATGACAGTAAAATGATACCATTGGAGATTCTACATGGAATGTTGCTACTATTGGAGATTCTACATGGAATGTTGCTATTCCACTAGCAACATTCCATGTAGAAGGCTGCGCAGGCTTCTGTTTCTGTGAGTCTGACGTCCTGCACGTCAGACTCACAGAAGCAGAAGCCTGCGCGGCCACATTGGTGATCTGCAAGGGCCGACTTCTACATGGAATGTTGCTAGTGGAATAGCAACATTCCATGTAGAATCTATAGAAATCAAACAAAATAAAACACGGAAAAGAAAATAAGATGATACCTTTTTTATTGGACATAACTTAATACGTTTCTTGATTAGCTTTCGAAGGTTGCCCTTCTTCGTCAGATCGGAAATAAGCAAATGTGCTAGCTGACAGTGTATATAAGTGAAAACATTCAAGCATTACTATGACATTCTGACAGGGTGGGAGGATGGGGGTGGGTAGGAGGTATGCATGGGGACATCAAAGCATATCATTGATATTCTAACAGGATGGGTGTGGATAGGTGAGGGGAGGGTGATCAACAGAGAAATACAGCTTTATGGTTTAAAATGGGCTAAGAACCCCAGATCCTTGTTAAGTCCTTTCTGTTGGGTGTTAAAATATTCAATCATTCTGACTTCAAAGGTCTTACGTTCTTGTACGGTTTTAAAGTTACCTTTCAGGATTCTCACTGAGAAGTCACTGGTACAGTGTCCTGGTCCTGTAAAATGCTGACTAACAGGGGTGGGAGCCCTACTGGCACCAGTATTGTTCATGTGATGTCTATGTAAATTGAATCTTGTCTTAAGCATCTGGCCTGCTTCTCCAATATA
Organism: Microcaecilia unicolor; assembly: GCF_901765095.1. Lineage (NCBI taxonomy): Eukaryota > Metazoa > Chordata > Amphibia > Gymnophiona > Siphonopidae > Microcaecilia > Microcaecilia unicolor. The sequence goes on along the minus strand of NC_044041.1, from coordinate 29,150,353 downwards.
GCATCCTTCGTTACATTTTTTACACTGAATGATACTGTATATACCACATTGGAAGATGAGCAAGTGAAAAATTCCTTTATGTTGAATATCTTTCCTTTGTGGATGACTGTGGGGTCCTGTGAAATGTTTTGGCATAGTTTGCAACTGGATAAATTACAGGGAAGTGTGCCTTTCTTTTCCATGTTTTATTTGGTTTGATTTCTATTGATAACCTTAAGAGTGGACTAACACGGCTACCACACTCCTTTACTGAACTTTTAAACTAACAGACATATTAAGATATTTTGATGCTGTGCTACACACATAGCCAAAACACCTCATTAAATTACAATAATGTAAAACCTTGAGGGTGCCACAGCTTGCTTAATATTCATAAATTACCATGTGGGCAATGTAAGCGGCACAATACCCACGACACAGTGGTGTTCATTGGTCGGCTGCCACCCGGGGCAGATCGCTGCTGCACACCCCCTCCCTCCCCCCCCGGGTGATTTGTTCTTACCTGATGGGGTGCTGGGAGCAGCCGCGCGGCTGTCGACTCCGCCAGTTCCCTGCTCCCTCTGCCCCGGAACAGGAAGAAACATAAGAGGGAGCAGGGAACCCGTGGAGCCTCTGCACCCCCCCTGCAGCGTGCACCCAGGGTGGACCGCCCCCACCGCCCCGCCTTTGGTATGCCACTGCCACAACAACAACAGTATGGGGGCAATTCTGTAACCGGGCGCCTATATTCATGTGCTTATTCTATCGAAGGTTAGTAAGTGCCTGCAGTTCTTTAGAGTTTTTTTTTTTTGTTACATTTGTACCCCGCGCTTTCCCACTCATGGCAGGCTCAATGCGGCTTACATGGGGCAATGGAGGGTTTAGTGTAATCAGGTACGTAGGTGCACAAGCACTTAGACCAGCCATAGAGCTGGTTTAAGTGTTCACTCCTACATGTGGAAGATACATGTACAACCCATAGCGGGGCATAATCGAAAGGGGTGCCCAAGTTTTCCTGAGGATGTCCTCACAGGACGTCCCGGGAAAGGGGCGGGGAAACCCGTATTATCGAAACAAGATGGGCGTCCATCTTTTGTTTCGATAATACGGTCGGGGACGCCCAAATCTTGACATTTAGGTCGTCCCTAGAGATGGTCATCCTTATACTTGGTCGTTTCTGATTTTCGGCGATAATGGAAACTAAGGACACCCATCTCAGTAACGACCAAATGCACGCCCTTTGGTCATGAGAGGAGCCAGCACTCGTAGTGCACCGATCCCCCTGACATGCCAGGACACCAATCGGGCGCCCTAGGGGGCACTGCAGTGCACTAACTGAACGGAAAAAGCCCTTCCCTTACCGATCCCTTAGCGATTCGGAAAGGAACGGGCATGCATGAAAGGAATCGCATGCAAATGAGATGCTCACTGTTAGCTCATTTGCACATGATTTCCTTCCTAAGGAGGGGAAGCCAGCGCAGAGCAGCCAAGCATTATGTGTGGCTGCTCTGCGCATGCCATAGACGTCTTCATACATATAGACAAGCTGCATGTATAATAGCCGTCTACAACCTTAGAAAAATACAAGTCCAGGTGAAGACATCCAAGTGCTCGTCAGGGACATTTTTTTTTTAGAGTATGGGTGAAGGACGTCCTTTGCTATGCCTCCGTCCCTGTGACGGCAGTTGAGGACGTCCAAAATGTGGATGTTTCTGTGAGAAGGACGTCCATGCCTTTGCTATGCCTCCGACATCCCTTTTATTTGGATTTTGGATCACAAGTAGCAGCAGTGGGATTTGAACCAGCCACCTCTGGATTGCAAGACCAGAGCTCTAACCACTAGGCCACTCCTCCACTCCATTCCCTTGAAATTTGGCCGAACCCTATGGGGGGGGGGGGGAATTCAGGACATCCACGCCTTCGCTATGCCTCCGCTGACACACACATACCTAACCCCCCCCCCCCCCCCCCCCCAGGGACATGTATACTGCTGCGATGGACCTGAGTGTGACATTTCAGGCTGGCAAAAAAAGTTTTTAAAGTTGTTTTTTTTTTTCAGGTGGGAGGGGGTTAGTGACTACTGGGGGAGTCAGGATAGGTCAACCCTGATTCCCTCCGGTGGTCATCTGGTCAGTTCGAGCACCTTTTTGAGGCTTCGTTGTAAGAAAAAATGGACCAAGTAAAGTCGCCCAAGTGCTCCTCAGGGACGCCCTTCTTTTTCCCATTATCGCTCGAGGACGCCCATCTGTTAGGCACGCCCCAGTCCCGCCTTCGCTACGCCTCCGACACCCCCCCCCCCCCCCCCCGGGAACTTTGGTCGTCCCTGTGACGGGAAGCAGTTGGGGATGGCCCAAATCGGCTTTCGATTATGCCAATTTGGGCGACCCTGAGAGAAGGGCGCCCATCTCCCAATTTGTGTCGAAAGATAGGCGCCCTTCTCTTTCAAAAATAAGCCTGATAATATTCTATAAGTTACATGCACAAGTGTGAGTCCCAGCAACACCTCCGCCCATGAGTACACCTACCTGTGAAATATATACCACTTATAGAATAGTGCTTAGGTAGATTTTTGCCATCATTATAAATATTTATGCATATAAAAAGCGCACAGATGTTAACCCCCACTTTATAAAATTACCCCTCTTCACCTGGATTCTATATAGCGGGCCTAGAGATCCACGCCGAAATCCAAGTATATTCTGTAACAACGCGCGTAACTTAACTGGCTTAATAAGCCAATCAGCATCAATAACAGCACATAAAAAGCAATAATGAGCACTAATACACAATTTACGTGCACAACTCGCTGAGCGTATTCTGTAACGCAGTGCGCCTAACTTCTAACATGCACAGCCAAAAAGGGGCGTGGTTATAGGCGGAGAAATGGGCGCTTCATGGGCGTTCCAAGATTTTACACGCGTAAGTTTAGAATATGGCCCAGTGCACCTAAATCTATGCGCTTGGATTTACGCCTTGTTTTTGTTGGTGTAAATGGACGCGCGTAGTTTTAGGCACTATGATATTAACTAAGCGTATTCTATATACCGCACCTAAATCTAGGCACCACTTATAGCATACTAGTGGAACCCAGCCCGTTTCCTCAACAATGAAACCGCCCCTAGAAAGGCTCTCTTATAAGCGATTTTTTGTCTCTCCCCTGCCCTCCCCTCCCCTCCATGTCCAGCAATTCTTCCCTTCCCTCCCCTCCGCTCCATGTCCAGTGATTCTCCTCTTCCCTGCCCTCCCATCCGTGTCCCGCGATTCTCTTCTCTCCTGTCCTCGCCTCCGATCCCATCCATGTACATCGATTCTGCTCTGCCCTCCCCTCGATGTGCCGCGATTCTCTCTTCCTTTGTACCTCATCGTTTTCTGGCTGGCCTCCCTTCCGTTGGTAACATCCTGATGTCAACTCGCCTCCAGCGTTCCCTTCCCTCTCACTGTTCCGCCCTCTGACGTCATTCCGTTTTGACACGAGGGTGGGACAGTGAGGGGGAATGGAACGCTGGAGGCTGGCAGACGTCAAGAGATGTTACGAACCCAGGCAGCCAGTCAGCGATGGAACGTTGAAGGTGCAAATTATTATATAGGATGCTTAGGCGAAAATGTTTTCCGCGCAGATATACATAGACTCCTCCTCTTTATGTGTATGGTTTTGGTCTTTTATGTATGAGGCCGTTATTGTTTGTGAATGGAAGAGCAGCCTAATGGTTAGAGCGGCAGAGTGAGTACCAGGGAAGCCAAGGTTCGAATCCTGCTTCTCCCACTGCCTCTCCTTTTGACCATAAGCAAGTCACTTAACCCTTCATTGCCTCAGGCAGAACTTAGATTGTAAGCCACTTGGACAGGGAAATAACTTGTGTACCTGAACTTGTAACTTGCCTTGAGCTCAGATTTGGAAAGGCAGGTTATTAAACCTCAACACCAAATCCTAACTAAGGATGGCGTTTAGCGTCCAGTGCGCGAGTGTTTGATGGCTACACTGCATGCATGTTTATTTGCCTCATCTGGTTTTTTACGAAGGAAGAACTTTTGTTGATCCCTGATGGAGGCATAAGTGCCGAAACCTGGTCAAGTCGGGTCGATGATTAATAAACTTCCTTGTGGAAGTGTAGCAAATTTAAAACAAATAGGAGAAAATGTTTCTTCACCCAACGCATAATTAAACTCTGGGATTCATTGCCGGAGAACATAATGAAGGCGGTTAGCTTGGCAGAGTTTAAAAAGGGGTTGGACGGTTTCCTAAAGGACAAGTCCATAGACCGCTACTAAATGGACTTGGGAAAAATCCACAATTTCGGGAATAACTTGTATAAAATGTTTGTACGTTTGGGTAGCGTGCCAGGTGCCCTTGACCTGGATTGGCCGCTGTCGGGGACAGGGTGCTGGGCTCGATGGACCTTTGGTCTTTTCGCAGTATGGCATTAACACCACACCTCTACTCAGAAATCTAGACTGCACCAACTTGACATTTTTTCCTTTAGATTGTAAGCTCCTCTGAGCAGGGACTGTCCTTCTTTCTTAAATTGTATAGCGCTGCGTAACCCTAGTAGCGCTCTAGAAATGTTAAGTAGTAGTAGTACTAGTAGTACTTATGTACTTATGGAGAACCCTGAGTCTGCTCCTTCTCTGGACTACCTCTGCTTTGTGTTGAGAGTCTGGCGCCAGAAACGATTGGTGCTAAGTGCGATTCTATAAAAAGTGAACCTTCATACAGTAGTGCTTAGTGCTGAATCCCATACCCAAACTTCGGGCACCGGGCTTACTACGCACGTAGCTTTTTGGAAATGTCCCTGACACACCCATCCCCTCCCATGGCCACACCTCCTGTTCAGATACACGCTATGGAAGATGGGCGCCCTACCTTATAGAATAGAATGCATGCAAATTCTAATGGCTGCTTGTTATTTAATTAATCTGCATGTGCATCTGGGGAGTACATGCAAATCTGGACACCGTATATAGACTTCGGGGATATGTGTATAGCATGCGCTGTTTAAGAAAAGTGGAGGAGTGGCCTAGTGGTTAGGGTGGTGGACTTTGGTCCTGGGGAACTGAGGAACTGAGTTTGATTCCCACTTCAGGCACAGGCAGCTCCTTATGACTCTGGGCAAGTCACTTAACCTTCCATTGCCCCATGTAAGCCGCATTGAGCCTGCCATGAGTGGGAAAGCGCGGGGAACAAATGTAACAAAAATAAAATAGATACTATTGGAGATTCTACATGGAATGTTGCTACTATTGGAGATTCTACATGGAATGTTGCTATTCCACTAGCAACATTCCATGCAGAAGGCTGCGCAGGCTTCTGTTTCTGTGAGTCTGACGTCCTGCACGTACGTGCAGGACATCAGACTCACAGAAGCAGAAGCCTGCGCGGCCACATTGGTGATCTGCAAAGGCCGACTTCTACTTGGAATGTTGCTAGTGGAATAGCAACATTCCATGTAGAATCTCCAATAGTAGCAACAGTGGAGGAGTGGCCTAGTGGTTAGGGTGGTGGACTTTGGTCCTGAGGAACTGAGTTCAATTCCCACTTCAGGCACAGGCAGCTCCTTGTGACTCTGGGGAAGTCACTTAACCCTCCATTGCCCCACGTAAGCCACATTGAGCCTGCCATGAGTGGGAAAGTGCGGGGTACAAATGTAACAAAAAAAAGTACGATAAAAATAAATAGTGTGCATGGTTAATATTCGTTTCTAAAGGAAAAAAGCAAAGAAAAATTTCTGCCTGTCCATTCCTACCATTTACCAGAAGAAAGAAAATAATGCCACTTTCTGCTCTTGTAAAAAGTATCCTAGACAGCTAGGGTTACCATTTTTTGTCCTTAAAAAAAAGAGGACACTTGCCCCGCCCATGCCCGCCCCTTTCCACACCTCACCCTGCCCCTTGTCGCACCTCGCCCCGCCCCCCCTGTCGCATTTTCCCCTCCCCTGGTCACCCCCTCACCTCACCTCCCCTCCCCCCGGCCCCGTCACCACCTCTCCCCTTACCCACGATCTTCCCTGGTGGTCTAGTGACTTCGGGGCAGGAAGGAGCCCCCTCTTTCATGCCCCGCGCGCTGCTCTGCATCCTGTACGCTGCCTGTGACGCTCTCGGCGAGATTCAAAATGGCCGCCGAGAATTGAAGCGGCCTCGCAAGACTTCAATTCTCGGCGGCCATTATGAATCTCGCCGAGACCGTCACAGGCAGCATACAGGATGCAGAGCAGCGCACCGGGCAGAAAAGAGGGGTCTCTTTCCTGCCCCGAAGTCACTAGACCACCAGGGAAGATCGTGAGTAAGGGGAGGGGCGGTCCACCGCCCGCACGTCAGCCCGCCCATTTGTCCAGAAATCCGGACAGATGGGCAGGCTGGCCACAACCTGTACGGACGCCCGGACACGTCCGGGTAAATCCGGACGCATGGTAACCCTATAGACAGCATAGTTCGAGGGCATGGGGTGCAGAACACAAACTCACAAAAATCAGCTCTTTACAACGTAATTCACACAAGTTCAGTGCCCTAAAGCGTGGGGTAGATTTCCCTTTTAGTTTAACTGTAAACACTTGCACAGTCTTTTTCTTGCCATTTTAATCGATAATGGTGAAACAGTGACTATGTTTAAAACACACCAGGGGCGTAGCCAGACAACAGATTTTGGGTGGGCCTAGGTAAGAAGTGGATGGGCACCAAGTGTTCCCCCCCCCCCCCCGCACCACCACCAAAACAAAATATGTCAGCTGGCGAGAAAACACTTCTTTCCACCTTGACAGTCTGCAGCAGGCATGCGCTGAAGACTGAGCATGTGCAGGTGAAGGAGAGTAGCGTTTTCATTACCATCAGGGGGAGGTCTTCAGCTAGTGGAGCTGGGGATCCCCACCAGCTACCACTAAACGTGTGCTACTGGTGGGTGAGCCTGAACCCTAAGTGGGTGGGCCCTGGCCCACCCAGGCCCACCTGTGGCTACGCCACTGAAACACACATCAACGCTTTCAGCTAATTACTCGCACAACTTAACGTCATTGCGTACCTCGAAATCTTCCGGCAAGCTTCTCTTACTGTTGTTGTTATTTGCGTTTTCTTTGTTCAGTCTGCTTTCCTCGTTACGGAAGGGAAAGCGCTTCCACCTCTCCTTTGGCATTTCCTTTCCCCTGACCTCTGCTTCCTGCAGGTTTAGGTTGGCATCAGAGCTCCAGTCTTCTGCCATGTTGGATTTCAATTTCTTCCTCACCTCTTTCTCACCAAAGTCGCTTGACTGTGCAGGGGACTCCTCTTTCCCCCTCATCTGCACGGAGCGTTGCTTGACAGATGAGGAATCGCTGTCCAGAAGCGCGTCTCTTTCCAGATCGTCCACTTGGAGCGGGACACCCCCTGGGTCTGCCTGCTTGCTTGCCAGCGGTGAATCAGGGAAACACCTGAAGAAATAGTTCTGCTCTTGCGGCTCATCACGGAGGGTGCTGGCCTGATGCGAGGACCCTCCGTCCAGTTCATCGCCTTCGGTCAGTCTGTTTTCCAGCATGGTATCTAAGTTCTCAGGTTGGAAGGTGCTCGGTATTGTGGAGTCGCTTTCATTTTGATTGCTCTCTGTCTGTTGCTTCCATAGCTTATTGTGCCGCTGTTTACTAGGGGGAAAGTTTCAAATTATTAGAACTGGAAGGTAAACTTTGCTTTAATACTGCATCTCCTGGGCACACACAAGAACATCCTACTTCATGCCAGAGGCGTAGCCAGACCTCACGGTGGAAGGGGGCCAGAGCCTAAGGTTGGGGGCACATTTTGAGTGCTGCCCCACTGCCCCCCCCCCTCACTGCCACACCTTGCCTCCTCGCCCCCCCCCCCCAACTGCCTCGCATCCTCGCTACTTCCCCTCACAAACAAATACCTTTGCTGCCAGGGGTCACCAACCCCCACCAGTCGCGTTTGCTGCCTGCCCCTGCACAGGAGGAGCAAGAAGAAAGAAGAGCAGGGGGCAGACAGCAAACGCGGCTGCGCCAGAGACCAGCGCTGAAGAAGGCTTCAGCTGGCAAGGGTTGGGGACCCCCACCAGCCAAACCAGGGGCCCGGATGAAATTTGCAGGGGCCCAGGCCCCCGTGGCCCCCCTTAGCTACGCCCCTGCTTCATGCTACGTGTCACGTTCCCTGGCAACTAAAGAAAACATTCAGCATACATGACAGACCAATGTAGCAAAACCACCTTTGCCTTGGATATTTAGGGTGTGGCTTTGCAGATTTATTAAAAATGACTCAAGGAACGCAATGGATGAAAACAGCATTATAAATAAAAATCTGGCATAAAGGAGTACTTTTTAGAACAGGATGCTTAGGCTATCAACGCACACAGGTGTGCTGTGTTGTGCCTATTTGATAAACAGAATCAATATACACTCTGGCCACTATCTGTCACAATGTGGGAGGGGCGATATTCAGACCGCAGAGGAGTTAGCCAGGCAGCCTTCCGCAGTCGGTGGGAAACCCGGAAATTCAATGCTGGGCTGTATCCGGGGACCAGCATTGAATTTTCCGGGGGGGGGGGGGGGGGGGGGGGGGGGGGGAGGGAGTGATTTTGGCCGCTATGCACAGAGCCGGTTAAGCCAATGTTCATCAGCTGACCAGTTAAGTTATAGCGGCCAAAGACAGACTTGCTATTTATGCAGATCTATCTGGCCACTAGACATAGCCGGTCAGCCAATGAATACTGGCGCTAACCGGCTATATCCAGGCTGACCACTAAGTGATAATATTTCCCAGAGATAGTCGGCTGAGTATTAGTGCTTAGCCAGCTTAAGACTATTTAACTGGCCAGGAGCGGTTCCCAGCCAGTTAAATAGCATAGAAAATCAGGAGGAATATCTTCAGTGCAATCTTAGATTTACTGAACACTTGCTAAGAATGGCTGAGTATGCTTAAGGTGACTACCTCCCCCTGATGCAGGATTACTGAACTATGTACAGAATTTGTCCAAACCTTTTTTAAATCCAGCTATGCTAACTGCTGTTACCCAGTGGCGTAGGAAGGGGGGGCGGGAGGGGCAGTCCGCCCCGGGTGCATGCGCTCGGGGGGTGCCGGCCCCGCTGGTTCCCTGCTCTCTCTGCCCCAGCGGAACACTGACGTGCACTCGGGGCGGATCGGCCCTCCCGCAGGTAAGAATGCGGTCGGGGGGGGGGGGGGGGAGCTGCAGAGGGGGGGGGGGTCGCGCTGTGCTGCACCCGGGGGGGGGGGGGGTGCGCAGCGGCGACCCGCCCCGGGTGCCATTAGCCCTCGCTACGGCACTGCTGTTACCACATCCTCCGGCAATGAGTTCCAGAGCTTAACTATTAGCTGAGTGCAGGTTCCCACAATTAAGATAAGTACTTTTCTATCACTGGAGATAAGTGTTTCCTTATTTATAAAGGTAATCAATAGAAATAAAACATGGAAAAGAAAATAAGATGATACCTTTTTTATTGGACATAATACATTTCTTGATTAGTTTTCGAAGGTGGCCCTTCTTCATCAGATCGGAAATAAGCAAATGTTGGTAGATGACAGTATATTATATATAAGTGAAACATCAAAGCATTTCAGTGACAGTCTAACAGGATGGGGGTGGATAGGTGAGAAACAGGAAGAGTCGGGTGGATGAGGGACTTTATAAAGAATTCCAAGTGAGGTGATGAGACATGTAAAGTTTAAAAGAAACTGAGCAAAAATTCTGGTCCTATGATGAGCTTGGTGAGTCAAGGATAATATGTCAAAAATACATATAAATGTTAAATTAAAAAGAAAGCATAGCTTTGGGATTTTTTTTTTATTGTTCATAGTTCGTTACCCCTGCTGTTAAGATTTAAAAAGACCATAATTAATAGTATATGTGTCCTGAAGCAGGATGGCAATCCTTAGGATAAAGGTAGTAGAAACCTGCCACATCAGTGGTAACCAGATGGCCTAATCATTAGGCAAGATGAAGTGGTTGCCTAAGGCACCCGCTTCTAGAGGGGCAGCAAAAGGCAGCCAGACAAACAAAAAACCATCAGCACCTACCTTTACATGCAAAATAAATATTCAAACTACGATGTGCAATTCAGCATTTTTAAAGGATGGTTGCAGGGTAATCATGATTGTAGAGCTTAATTATCAAAATCATGGGCGGGGGAGCTGACAATTCATTGAGGGAGGGGGCACAAGGATAAAAGGTTCATCTACAGCAACCAATACTCTTGCACCAGCGCTGAATGATAAACCAGAAGGTCACAGGCATGGCCAATAGCAGAGGGAAATGGAGAATTTAAGCCATCTGAGCATAACCTAACCTCTAAACAACAATAACGAAAAATAAGACCGAAACGACATAACCACCGCCCAACACTATTACTCTCACCATAATACCATCATCTGAGCAACTACATAAAGCCGACACCTACACAAGACCACAATGTATTCTTCTACCACATACCAGGGGCGTATCTGGACTCCGGCGGTAGGGGGGGCCAGAGGGAGGGGGCACATTTTAGCCCCCCCCCGCCGCCACCGACCCCCTCCCCCCCGCCATTGTCAGAGCCCCCACCGCCACCAATGACTCTCTCCACCCCCTCCCACCGCCAACCCTCCCCCGCTGTCGTTGCTTACCTTTGCTGGCGGGGGGCCCCAACCCCCGCCAGCCGAGGTCCGCTTCCACCTGCCACTGCCTTAAAAACTACTTCTTCAGCCGGCGGGGGACCCCAAACCCATGCCAGCCGCCCCGAGGTGTTTAAAGTTCATCTTCAGCCTCCGTGGCTGTGCTGCTGTTGATAGGAGCTGTTGAATCCACTTCGGAGTCTGATGTCGTTGTACGTTGTACGTGCTGCGACGTCAAACTCCGAAGTGGATTCAACAGCTCCTATCAACAGCAGCACGGCCACGGAGGCCGAAGATGAACTTTAAACACCTCGGGGCGGCTGGCGGGGGTTTGGGGTCCCCCGCTGGCTGAAGAAGTAGTTTTTAAGGCAGCGGCAGGTGGAAGCGGACCTCGGCTGGCGGGGGTTGGGGCCCCCCGCCAGCAAAAGTAAGCAACGGCAACGGGGGAGGGTTGATGGCGGTAGGGGGGTCCAGGGCAAAATCTGCGGGGGCCCAGGCCCCTGAGGCCCCACGCAGATACGCCCCTGCCACATACATACGCACTTGATTGCAAAAACACATGTTAACAAGTACGCAAGCACACAATGCATTCTTCTACCTTGTATGTACGCACTTGATTACAAAATCATGTGCATATCTAAAGTCCGGAAATGGCAATCGCCATAACGGCAAATGTAAAATGTAAGCCACATTGAGCCTGCAAATGGGTGGGAAAATGTGGGATACAAATGCTACAAATAATAATAATAATAACCTGCAGACTTGCTAGCTGTTAAGTGTGGTGAAATGAGCTCACAGTAAAAGCTGAATTGGCTCAAGCTGCTATGCCAGTGGAATTAACTTCTGGTCCTAAGAGCCTGCAAATATATTTTTATTTATTTATATTTTGCTCACACCTTTTTCAGTAGTAGCTCAAGGTGCACTGTGCATTTTCCTGTCCCTGGAGGGCTCATAATCTAAGTTTGTACCTGAGGCAATGGAGCAGTGGCGTTCCTAGGGGGGGGGGCAGTGGGTGCGGTCCGCCCCGGGTGCACGCCGCTGGGGGGGTGCCACGCACACCTGTCCTTCGTTCCATGCTCCCTCTGCCCCGGAACAGGTTACTTCCTGTTCCGGGACAGAGAGGGAGCATGAAACAAACAAAGGACAGGCGCGTGCAGCACCCCCCCCCCCCAGCAGCGTGCACCCGGGGGGGGGGGGGTGGTTGTTTCGCGGGGGGTGTCCACGATCCGCCCCGGGTGTCAGCCCCCCTAGGAACGCCACTGCAATGGAGGGGTAAGTCACTCACAAGGAGTAGCAGTGGGATTTGAACTGGGCACCTCTGGATGTCAAAGACCAGTGCTCTAACCACCAGGCCACTTCTCTGGGTTTCAGCATATCCCCAAAGAATATACATCTCTTCAATCAGGTGACTGCGTTTCAGTTTTGTTGCATTTTATTTTTCTTACAAATATAACAATTTTAAATATCAATATTTTCTCATGGTATTCTGGTATCTTCATTCACCCACTTTCACACATCACTTATTACTTAATAACTAGTGGTGGATTGAAATTTATGGAGCTCAGGGTAGCAAATCAGATTTGCATACAATGGAGGTATAACATGAATAAAAATCTCTCTCATGATAGTGAGCACTACTGTGATATTAAGCAGCCATGAAATTTCAGCATTGCAATCATCAGTCATTAACTGACTAACCTGTTCAGTGACAAGTGCTAAGTACTGCCACGTGGAAGACCCGGGTTCAGTGCCTGGATTAGCCAGGGCTGGAAATCCTATAGGGGCAATGCCACTGGGCTGCATTTAGGGCCCATGACTTTAAGCTCCAGCCATTGCTCAATGGCAACAGCTGCTGGATGAAAATAGGGTGCACACAGGTACCAAAGTCCTAGAGACCAGGCTTATCCAACTTTTTTCTTTTGGGGGCCACATTTTCCAGTTCCAACAACAACAAAAAAAAACTTTATTGACTGTTTATAACAATACAACAACAAACAAAACAGACTGCATCAATTATAGGGCATGTTACTGTTCCAGGAATTCATTAACAGGAGACCAAAGTATCATCAAATTTCTGCAATAAACCACCTCTCTCTGCTAACAACCTCTCATTTTACATTTTTGTAACATTCCGAGGACCAAAGCATGTGCGCACTCACACTCACATACACTCTCTCAGAACACCCAGTCTCTCTCGTGTACCCTTCCCCTCCCCCAGCCTTCACCCAGTCTCTTTCTCTCTCTATCCCATGTACCCTCCCCTAGCCACCCAGTCCCTTTCTCTCTCTATCCCATGTACCCTCCCCTCCCCCAGCCTTCACCTAGTCTCTTTCTCTATCCCATGTACCCTCCACCCCCCAGCCTTCACCCAGTCTCTTTCTCTCTCTATCCCATGTACCCTCCCCTAGCCACCCAGTCCCTTTCTCTCTCTATCCCATGTACCCTCCCCTCCCCCAGCCTTCACCTAGTCTCTTTCTCTATCCCATGTATCCTCCACCCCCAGCCTCTTTCTTTCTCTCTCTATCCCATGTACCCTCTTACTCCCCCAGCCTTCACCCAGTCTCTTTCTCTCAATCCCATGTACCCTTCCCCTGACCCAGCCTTGACCCAGTCTCTTTCTCTCTCTGTCCCATGTACCTTCCCCTCCCCCAGCCTCTCTCTATCCCATGTATCCTCCACCCCCCCCCCCCCCAGCCTTAGAGAAAGAGACTGGGTGAAGGCTGGGGGGGGGGGGGGTGGAGGATACATGGGATAGAGAGAGGCTGGGGGAGGGGAAGGTACATGGGACAGAGAGAGAAAGAGACTGGGTGCTCTATCCCATGTACCCTCCACCCCCAAGCCTTCACCCAATCTCTCTCTTTATCCCAAATACCCTCCCCATCCCCTAACCTTCATCCAATCTTTCCCCTCATCAGCTGCAGTACAAATGGTGTGATTCCTGCTTCCTCGTCACGACTCAGCTCTCTGCAAACTCGAGTCGCATGGTTCCAGATCTTCAGATTGTCTCACGGTTTCAAGTCTCGTGAGCTACTTTACCTCAAATTCCATTTAGTGTTAGATCACGCAAAACGGTGATGCTCATTAATAACTCTAGTTAATTTGTTAGTTTGGGTTATTGTGATATCTTTCCAAGGTTAATTAACTGCAGGCTGATATTACAAGGATTATATTACCTCTGTACAGCTGCTAACAGAAGTAAGGAGCAAACACGAGTATCTAAAAACAAGGTTTAAAAATTCTTGTGCAAACATTCCCCTTCCAAAATTACAAAAGGAACACAGTGCAAGACCACTTACATTTGTATTATTACTTTTTCTTTTAAAAAAAAAAAAACCTTTATCTCACCTTGCATCCAAAATGCCTTCATACTCCGAGAGCTGCCTCATGAAGCCAGCATTGGGTCTGGTAACGCTGCGCTTTTCCTTCACGTAGTTATAAGCTTTTTCTAAGGACCAATCAAATTCTTTCATAGCATAAGCGATGACGGTAGAGGCTGAGCGACTTACACCCATTTTGCAATGCACCAGACACTTCGACTGATTCTTCCTACAGCAATAAAAAAAAAAAGCAGATCTGGGTGAGGTGAGGTATGGGATCTCAAACAGCAGGAAGAAATTATTTAGTGCATCAAGCATCTATATCTGCAAAACTGAAAGAACAGAACCTTAAAGTTCTTATGTGGTTGTATGTGACAACTTTGTAAAATTAAATTAGTCTACTCTGCAAGGTGTTGGAGGGACTGTGGGACACAGGGACCTTATCCACATAGATGGTGGCTGAGCTCCACTGTGCACTTATTTTGGGACCAAGTAAAGTCAGCCGTAGCCACTATTTTGATGAGTCAATCCAGCTGACCCCAGACATATGTTTACTCAATACAGGACGTGCATTTAGACGTAGAATAGAAGTCTGTTAATCTGGCTACCGAGAATCCGGACCACCCAAGAATCTGGACCCTTCAAGTTTTCTTGCCTACTGCCCAGGAAACCGGAAAACTGCCTGAGAATCCAGACTGCCCCCTCCCTCCCCCCCAGCACGCTCTCACTTACTCAGGCCCTCAAGAGCCCCCCCATGACTCCCCCTCCATCTCCTTCCCTCCCCACACGATCCGGAGTCTTTCCCCCCACTCCCAGCCCTTCCCACTTGCTCCCTCTCTACCCTTTAGTCCTGAAGTCTTCGCAGTGCCAGCCTTACTCAATGGCTACCTCCGGCGTGCACCGGACCTGGAGACCCCCCCCCCCTTAATATGCATGAGTGTGCTATACCAAAGTTTTTTTTTGTACATTGCCTGCCGAATCTTTCCTTTTCTCTTCCTCTCCCCTCCCTGGAGTCCTCCGCATGCCAGCATCTCCTCCTTCCCTCAGCTTTCCGATATCATGGCCTTATTCCCTCCCTGAAATCTTCTCTTGGCAGTGGGGCTGCTGCCTTCAGTCTCTCTGCTGTCCACTCTCTTCTCCTCTCCTTCCCCCTCCCCGCAGTCCTCCTTTACTTGGTTTTAGAAATCCGCTCCAGCAGCAATTCGAACAGGCAGCCTTGTGTATCATCCGGGGACTTTTCCTCCTCCAACACGTAAACAGGAAATTGCATCAAAGGAGGAAAGGCCCAGTGGAGTAGCAAGGGCGGGGCGGTGGGGGCGGTCCGCCCAGGATGCACGCTGCTGGAGGGTGCAAAGAGCAGCCGCGCGCCTGTCCGCTCTGCTGGTTCCCTGCTCCCTCTGCCCTGGAACAGGGAGCAAAGAGCCAGTGGAGCCGACAGGCACGCAGCTGCTCTCTGCACCCTCCAGCAGCCAAGAATGCACCCGGAGGGGGGGGGGGGGGGGCTTGATGCACCGGGGAGGGGGGTGTCAAGCTGCACCCTGTGAGGACGGACGCTACTGCACCCGGGGGGGGGGGTATGTAGCGGCAATCCGCCCCGGGTGGCAGCCGACCTAGGAACGCCACTGGAAAGGCCCCCAATCTGGGAAAGCCGAGGGGAAGAGGAGACGCTGGCATATGAAGGACTGCGGGGGTGGGAAGCGAAAGAGAAACGGAGACATAATGGCCATATTTTATGCATATATCCCCGAATTCCATATATCGTGCCTAGCGTTCTGCGCCAAAATCTAAGTGTATTCTGTAACAACTTGCTCAACTTAATTGGCTTTAACAACCCAATCAGCGTTGTTCACAGCACTTAAGCAATAATGAGCACTAACTGGTAATAATTAGGATTTATTGCACAACTCCCTAAGTGCATTCTGTAACGCACTGCACCTAAATTTTAATGCACGCAGGCAAAAAAAAGGGGCGTGGTATGGGTGTTTCAAAATTTACACGCGTGTTTATAGAATATGGCCCTCTGCACCTAAATCTATGCAGATTTAGGTGCAGAACTGGAACTATGGACAGGCTTTATCCTATCTCCAAATGCTGGGAAAGGGAAACTTGAGAAACACTAGAGGCCTGCAGACTGACCAGACCATCCGGTAGTGTTCAAGACGAACCAGTAATTCAAAAACTTTTTTACACCGCTCAAGACTCCTGAGGCAGGCCTATGGCCTAAACACAGTACTGTGTCGAGTCTACAATAAAGTTTATTCTCTTTCATACCACCATAGTCTCGAAGTCCTGAAGTCATTGGTCCACTTCCCACTTTGTTTTTCTGTATTCGGGATTTATGCCCCATTTTCACTGGTGTAAATGGAGGCCTGTAGTTTTAGGTGATGGGATATCAACTAACCGTATTCTATACACACTGCACCTAAATCTAGGCACCGCTTATAGAACACACTTAGGTGGAAATATTTTCCACACAGATTTTCTAGGCGCATGGAATCTGGCCCATAACACACAACGTTATATGTTTTCTTTTTGTTCGTTTTTTTTTAAACATCCGCACTCAATTTATGTACATTATTTACACAGTCGTAAAATATTGTAATGTCAGATACAACCTAACGGGGAGCATATCGCTCACATGTACTTACCTCATGCTGAAAGGGCCAAAGCCTTGCTGACCGTTGCCTGCTGCTCACCAGTTTCAGACTTGCGCTAATTGGCAACTGTCTGTCTCAAATACCTTTTAGAAAAAAAAACCTGCTTTCCTATAAGTATCTGAAGCTCTGAACAGAATATAGCGTTTTCTTTCCACAATTTTTTTTTATGTACAAGGTACTTACTTTGCTTTATTTATAAAGTTATAGGCTTCATTCCAGTAGGCCAGGAGATCTGTCGAATCGTCATCGTACACTCTTATGTTGTGATACGCAAAGAGGCCTGGAAAGAAATTATCTATTTCCCTGGTCACATTTAGAATGTACCCGACGCTGTAACAAAACGAAAAGAAAAAGCAGAAATGGGTGCGTTAAAAACACTACAGCTGCAGAGAACAAAGCTCATCAAGAACTCCAACCCTTGAAAAATTTCACATGTATGAAGGAAGGTCAAAGAGGAGTCACAGGAAGATGAAAGAAGTGGGGCGCCAGGAAAAAGGGGGAAAAGATTTTTTGCACTGAGAAGGTGTTGGACACCTGGAACAGACTATAGCAGAAACTATAGGCGTCAACTGGGTGGCAATATTCAAACCTACATGGGAGAGATACAAAGAAATCTTAGGCAGAGGATGCGAGCAGTGGCGCGGCTAGGTGGGGCGCCCGGGGAGCGGCCACTCCCCCAAACGGAGTTCTGGCGCCTATTTTTTTCTCGTCCTGTTGCATTGAAAATGTGCGCCGGTGGAAGTCCGCTCTCGTGCCGCTTTCGCTCCCCCCCCCCCCCACCCACGCCGCCAACCTGGCTCCGCTTCTGGATGCGAGAACATCACAGACTAGATCAAGTCAACAACGTGAGCAGATGGGGTGGACGAAGAGATCCTTTTCTGCCAGCATCTTCTATGTTTCCATGAGCCTTACCCATCAGAAATATGCACCTAAACTGTGTGCCTTTTTAAAATCCATTTATTAATCTTTTAAAGAAAGGACAAAAAGGGAAAGGGAATAGGATTTGATATACCACCTTTCTGAGGTTAGAATCAAAGCGGTTTACATACTATACAGAGGTACTTATTTTGTACCTGGGGCAATGGAGGGATAAGGGATTTGCCCTGAGTTACAAGGAGTAAAGGGGCCTTTTTACTAGAGTGTATTAAGCAGTCAAAGTGCAAAATTAGCATGCACTGTTCCTGCACAAGCATGGTGACTTAGCACAGTGGCACGACAGTTAGTGCATTAATTCACGTATTAGCTGCATTAGGGGGTTGGAACTAGGAAGATCATGGGCAGAGGATGGGTGTGGACTGCATATTGCAGTTAGCACATGGTACTTAATGTATGCTGACACAATAAGTGGATCTGCACTAATTGTGAATGGTCTTAAATATCTGGTAAGGAAATTTTCAGTGTGGTAATTGTGGGGAACAAGCTAGGCACTCCCCCATCTATCACCACACAGCCTTTGTATTTACCAAAGATTAATATCTGCTCTTAAACCGTGGTAAATGGAAAAAAAAAAACTTACTGCACTTTACTGAAAGGGCCCCAAGTGTCTTCAATTTAGGTATTTTCTAGGGCTGTCTCTTCATGTTCTTTCTAGGGACTGTCTCTTCATGTTCAAGTGTACAGCGCTGCATACGTCTAGTAGCGCTACAGAAATGATAAGTAGTAGTAGGCGGCATTTCAATTAATATTTTTAATCACAATTAATGGTATTTTATTTCTTTATTTCCCACTGCAGCTCCTTGTGAGACTGGGCAAGTCACTTAACCCTCCATTGCCCCAGGTACAAAATAAGTACCTGTATATAATATGTAAACTGCTTTGACTGTAACCACAGTAAAACGGTACATTACATTAGGGCTTGTATCCCGCTAATACCTTTTCAGTTCTAAGCGGTTTACACATTTTGTAGGTAAAAAGAGATCAGAACATTCCTCTGACAATTACAAGTGTGGAGATCTAATTACAATACATAATTCTTGAGTAAGAAGGTTTCTTTATCTTTTTTTCGGAATGTGAGGTAAGATTGTGTGGGGCAAGGGATTTGTCGAAGAGCATTAGTCTCTTTTGCCTTTAGATGGGGGGGGGGGGGGGGGAAGGTGAAGAAATAGGCAGCATCTTGTCTTCTTGATCTGGATGAGGCTGCGAAGCAGAAGTGGGTTAGCAGGTAGCTGGAGATCAGTCCTTCTAGAGGAAACAGAACAGTTTGAACAATACTCTTGCCTCCCACCCAGGACCCCCCTCTCAATACCCCGCTGATCTATCTTAAATATGGTCTTCTGCTGGTCCTGGGAGTGGCAGCATAGCGCATCTGCTGCCTGTGGCCTACTCTGAATCTTTCCTTCTAGCCATCCTGCCTCTTCTGACATCACTTCCTGTTTCTGCCTGGGCAGGTCAAGTCAGAGGGAAAGCTTTGGAGCAGGCAGCAGATGTGCAATGCTGCTGCTGGCAAGGATCAACAGAAGACCACCTTTCATTGGCGATCCTAGCTCGGCTGACACCCAGGGCAGATCGCCGCTGTGCACCCCCCCACGGGTGCAGCACGACATCCCCCCCCCCCGGCACATCAACCCCCCCCCCCCCCCGGCAGATCAAATACCCCCCCTTCTGGCGCATCAACCCCCCCTTCCGGCGCATCAACACCCCCCCCCCCCCCGGCGAATCACCCCCCCCTTCCGGCGCATCAACACCCCCCCCCCCCCGGGTGCCTTCTTGGCTGCTGGGAGCAGCCGTGTGCCTGTCAGCTTCGCTTGCCCTGCTCTCTCTGCCCCGGACAGGAAGTAACCTGTTCCGGGGCAGAGAGAGCAGGGAACCAGCGGAGCTGACAGGCACGCGGCACCCCCCCCCCCCCAGCAGCGTGCACCCGGGGCGGACCGCCCCCCCCCCCCGCCTCCCCCTTGGTACGCCACTGCCATCTGTAAGACAGACTGGAAGGGGGGGAGGACGATGTTGAATCACAGATAGGGGGAAAGATGTCAGATTACACTGAGGACAGGGGTTGGAAGTGGAACAGAGCAGAAGAGATGTTTGGAGAGACAGACGCCACTGCAATGTGATTAGATTTTTGTTTTTAAATCACGATTAATGATTTAATGCACTAATTGCAGAATTAACTGCAATTAAATTGCATCCCTAGTATTTTCACCATGCTAAATAAAAAAAGAAAAAGACCACTCCCACATTATCCTTTCAAACAATTTGCTGTCTGCCCTTACTGCAGTTTGCAACTAGCCACTTTAAAGGGTTAATATCCCTCTACCTAAGAGCTAGTCTCCCTCCCTTAACTGTCCTCTAATTAGATACCCATTAATGACCAGAGAACTCCCTAATTTGTAACAAACCCATCCCACTATAACTGAGGCTAAATATTACAGTACTGCACAGCTCCTGAAAGCTGACCCGGGGATTCCAGAACCACTTTGGTTTTCAGGTGATTCATTTTCAGTGTTCTTGAAATTACAGTAGTGAGGTTCTAGTTTGGCCAGTTTCTCTCATGCATGTTCACTGCGGATATCCTGGAAAGCTGACTGATTCTGGGGGTACCCCCAGGCCAGATTTGGGGAGCCCTGCGGTACTGACTTCTGCTACCAATCTGCTCTGCAAGTGGAAGGCACTGCCTGCTGAAATGATCCGAGATCCTCTGTTAGATGTTTGGTTTCCACCTCTTTCCCTCTGCACGGAGTGTGGGATCCTACAGCAAAAACCTGGCCTTGGTTTCTACCTGGATACGACAATGTGAAAGTTTATTTTTATGCTGGTAGATCTGTTTTTTATTTGTTTTATTATTGTATGTTTTGGCACCCTGACAAAATAGCCCCGACAAAACAGCCCTGTAACAAAATATACCTTGACAAATCAGCCCCTAACAAAATGGCTCCTCCAACAAAATAACCCTTGACAAAATAGCCCCCTAGAAAAAAATAACGTATCTTGCTAAGGATGTAAAAAGAATTGAAGCGGTGCAAAGAAAAGCTACGAGAATGGTATGGGATTTGCGTTACAAGACGTATGAGGAGAGACTTGCTGAACTAAACATGTATACTCTGGAGGAAAGGAGAAACAGGGGTGATATGATACAGACGTTCAAATATTTGAAAGGTATTAATCCGCAAACGAACCTTTTCCGGAGATGGGAAGGTGGTAGAACGAGAGGACATGAAATGAGATTGAAGGGGGGCAGACTCAAGAAAAATGTCAGGAAGTATTTTTTCACGGAGAGAGTAGTGGATGCTTGGAATGCCCTCACATAGTAACATAGTAGATGACGGCAGAAAAAGACCTGCACGGTCCATCCAGTCTGCCCAAGAAGATAAATTCATATGTGCTACTTTTTTATTTGTACTGTCCTCTTCAGTGCACAGACCATATAAGTCTGGCCAGCACTATCCCCGCCGCCCAACCACCAGCCCCGCGGAAGGTGGTGGAAATGAAAACGGTAACGGAATTCAAACATGCGTGGGATAAGCATAAAGGAATCCTGTGCAGAAGGAATGGATCCTCAGGAGCTTAGTCGAGATCGGGAGGCAGGGCTGGTGGTTGGGAGGCGGGGATAGTGCTGGGCAGACTTATACGGTCTGTGCCAGAGCCGGTGGTGGGAGGCGGGACTGGTGGTTGGGAGGCAATGATAGTGCTGGGCAGACATATATGGTCTGTGCCAGAGCCGGTGGTGGGAAGCGAGGCTGGTGGTTGGGAGGCGGGGATAGTGCTGGGCAGACTTATACGGTCTGTGCCAGAGCCGGTGGTGGGAGGCGGGACTGGTGGTTGGGAGGCAATGATAGTGCTGGGCAGACATATATGGTCTGTGCCAGAGCCGGTGGTGGGAAGCGAGGCTGGTGGTTGGGAGGCGGGGATAGTGCTGGGCAGACTTATACGGTCTGTGCCAGAGCCGGTGGTTGGGAGGTGGGGCTGGTGGTTGGGAGGCGGGGATAGTGCTGGGCAGACGTATACGGTCTGTGCCCTGAAGCGCACAGGTACAAATCAAAGTAGGGTATACACAAAAAGTAGCACATATTTGTCTTGTTGGGCAGACTGGAAGGACCGTGCAGGTCTTTTTCTGCTGTCATCTACTATGTACATCACAAAAAAAGATGATAAACTACAAGTGAAATCTTTACTGATAAAGGCTCCTACCAGCATTGCACTGTATGTAGAATATATAAATAAACAAAATTCTTGTCGGGGGGCTAATTTGTCAAGGGCTATATTGTGGGCAGGCCGCTTTGACAGTGGCTGTTATGTCAGGGGCTATTATGTCTGGAGCTTTTTTGTCGGGGCTATTTTGACCGGGTAACATATGTTTTTATTGTTCACTGCCAAGAATGGTAGATTTTAAAAGTATATACTGCACAAATAAAAATGCATGGATGCATCTGGCATTCAGGCATGCACACCAACAGAAGTGTCTTCATACTTTAATTTGGATTGTGGGATGTGCATATACCCACATAGACTACGAGCAGGAAGCTGCAGCTGTAAATGTGTACAAGAGTATTTGTGCACCAGGACTCCAAGTGGAGGAGTGGCCTAGTGGTTAGGGTGGTGGACTTTGGTCCTGAGGAACTGAGTTCGATTCCCACTTCAGGCACAGGCAGCTCCTTGTGACTCTGGGCAAGTCACTTAACCCTCCATTGCCCCAGGTACAAATAAGTACCTGTAT
This sequence comes from Microcaecilia unicolor, assembly GCF_901765095.1. Lineage (NCBI taxonomy): Eukaryota > Metazoa > Chordata > Amphibia > Gymnophiona > Siphonopidae > Microcaecilia > Microcaecilia unicolor. The sequence continues at coordinate 29,128,178 of NC_044041.1, read as the reverse complement.
ATACTATGTAAACCCCACAGAAAGGCAGCATATCAAGTCCCAGTTCCCTTTCCCTATTTCAGATTCTACATGGAATGTTGCTACTATTGGAGATTCTACATGGAATGTTGCTACTATTGAGATTCTGTTGCTACTATTTGAGATTCTACACGGAATGTTAATGTTGCTATTCCACTAGCAACATTCCATGTAGAAGCCTGCCCTTGCAGCCGCGCAGGCTTCTGTTTCTGTGAGTCTGACGTCCTGCACGTCAGACTCACAGAAACAGAAGCCTGCGCAGCTGCAAGGGCAGGCTTCTACATGGAATGTTGCTAGTGGAGGAGTGGCCTAGTGGTTAGAGTGGTGGACCTTGGTCCTGGGGAACTGGGTTCGATTCCCACTGCAGGGACAGGCAGCTCCTTGTGACTCTGGGCAAGTCACTTAAGCCTCCATTGCCCCATGTAAGCCTGCCACGAGTGGGAAAGCACGGGGTACAAATGTAACAACCCCCCCCCCCCCCCCCCCCACCACCAAAAAAAAAAGGTACAAGCATATGATATCCTGATATAACAGATGCTTTTGTTCAAAAAAAAACTTTTTTTTATAGATGCCCCGATATAAAATTATTCCCCATAAAGGGGGATTTAAGGGTTGGAGAGGGGTATTGCGTTTCTGTGATAATTGTTGAATAGTTTGTTTTGATGAAACAATGTTATTTTATATATATGAAAAGTTTTTAAATAAAAACAATTATCGATACAAAAAAATGATCTCCCATAAAGACAAATTTCTAAGAGAAATAAAGACTGGGCTTAGAAAGATGAACCGTCAGGGATGAAGCCTGAGACTTATTTGGGAATCTCACAGCAACTCGCACCTTTGATTACATCAATCTCCCAAATTCTGCTGTATCATTTTATTTCAATATGAAACTGAAAAGCTGTTAACTATCATTTCAAATCAGTAGCCGACAGTGGTATTTCTGACTCAGAAAATACTTTAAATAATCAAATAACTGATTTCTCTTTTGACAATTTTTAAAAAGCTAACATTTTTTTATTTGGTTTTAAATTTCGTAGCCTGCTTAAAACTAAGCAGTTCACAAAATAAAACATACAGAAATGAAGCACAAGGTCTAATCCGTACAGTTCAGCAGCTCTTTCTGCCGCCCAAGCCACAGAGACTTAAATTTTGATGAGAAAACTCGGCACTTGTAAGCCTGGAATCAACAGTCCCAGATCCAAGTACAACTGACAGACTTACCCAGAGTCTCTCAGCTCCTCCAGATTAGAGGCGTTCCACTCCGAGCCCTGGGGCACAAAGAAAAGTCAAACATTAACCAGCCTTCTAATCTCCCCATTACAGTAACAGACTTATTACCTTTTCCTTGCCTGGGAATTTTCTCTTGGCCTCTATCATCAGCTCAGTCTGAACTGGGGATGAGAAGCAGCGGCAGCATCCTCCTCCCTTTTAAGCTGGCTATTAAGGTGACCATCCTTGGGCAAGGGTCATGTCACTACACTCCTCCCTCCCTCCCCACTGGCACATGTGCTAACCGTCCCTGTCTGGTTACCAACTGTCCCCTGTTCAGCAAGGCCCAGCAGTTTCCCCTTTCAACTTCCTCGAGGGCTGCGAGGGCTGCATCTGCAGCAACTCCAGTCCTGTCTAGCCATGGAGTGAAAGCCTGGGCAGTACGTACCTCTCGCCACCAAGTGTTCAAGCCCATCTCATTTTATTAATTCAATTACAGAGGCCCACATTTACCCAGAAGCCAGAATAAAAGACTCACTGGGTAAATCTCTATTATCTGCACCCTTCTCCTCCACTGCTAACTCCAGACTCTGTTCCTTTTATCTTGCTGCACCATATGCCTGGAATAGACTTCCTGAGCCGGTACGTCAAGCTCCATCTCTGGCCGCCTTCAAATCTAAGCTAAAAGCCCACCTTTTTGATGCTGCTTTTAACTCCTAACCCTTGTTCACTTGTTCAGAACCCTTATTTTATCATCCTCACTTTAATATTCCCTTATCTCTTGTTTGTCCTGTTTGTCTGTCCTAATTAGATTGTAAGCTCTGTCGAGCAGGGACTGTCTCTTCATATTCAAGTGTACAGCGCTGCGTACGTCTAGTAGCGCTTTACAAATGATAAGTAGTAGTAGTAGTTTTCATAAGCATTTCTGTGGATAAAGCAGCATTTTAACTGCAGAATAAGGCTTTTATTAACTGCCTGTCCAACATGTACATGAACAACCTGTATGCGCAAAACTACCCACACTGAGTGGGGGGAGGGGGGGGGCCACAGACACTGCTCCTTCTAAGCTGAGCGGGAGTCCTCCAACTACATTACTGAAAGTAGGGGGTAGTGCTTCAGTACTGTGCTAGGGACAGGCATGTTTCCCTGGAGTCCTGCAGAGCTTGCCTGTCCCTCACTATTGAAAATGTGACCATGAAACAATGCCTTCTGCTGTCAGGTCAATAGGTCAAGGACTCCAGCTCGGCTTAGAGGGAACTACTTGTGAACTTTTTAAAATTTGGTTGTGTAAAAAAGCAAGTGTGCAAATCCCTGGGGGCATACTTGTGTTTGAAAGTTCACCAAAGCCCATGCTGGGAGAAGTGTGCGTGTAAAGGGCAAAGGGCTTGATTTACAGCCTTTCTGTGGTGCAACCAAAGTGGTTTACATTTAATAGATGCAGGTACTCAGGGGTGTAGCCAGACTTTGGCGGGAGGGGGGGTCTAGAACCCGAGGTGAGGGGGCACATTTTAGCCCCCCCACCCCGCGCCGCCGCCATTGCCGACAACCCCCGCCACCACCAGCACCACCAACAACTTTGACCCCCCCCCCTTGCCGATGACCCTCTCGACCTCCCCCCCCCCCCGCCTGCCGTCGCCTACCTTTGTTGGCAGGGGACCCCAACTCTCGCCAGCCGAGGTCCTCTTCTTCCTTTGTTCTGTTTCTGAGTCTGACGTCCTGCACGTACAACGTGCAGGACGTCTGACTCACAGAACTAGAACGAAGCCTTGTGATCTGCAGGGCTTCGTTCCGTTTCTGTGAGTCTGACGTCCTGCACGTTGTACGTGCAGACTCAGAAACAAAACGAAGGAAGACTTCGGCTGGCGGGGGTTGGGATCCCCCGCCAGCAAAGGTAGCAGACATAGGGTTGGAGCGGGAGGGGGGGTTGAGAGGGTCGTCGGCAGGGGGTCCAGGGCCAAATCTACGGGGGCCCAGGCCCCCATGGCCCCATAGTAGCTACGCCCCTGGTACTTAGTGGGCTCACAGCCTGTTTTCTACTTGGGACAATGGAGGATTAAATGATTTACCCAGGGTCACGAGGAGCTGCAGAGGGAATTGAACCAGGTTCCCCAGATTCTCAGGCCACTGCACTAACCATTAACTTGGTAAACTGCTCCCCACGTGTTAGGCATATGCACAGTTATGAAAGCAGATTATGAAGAGAACAACTTCTTCCTCACGGGAACAAAGTCAAATACAGTAAGTTTGAAACTATATCTGCAAGGTATGAATTCTGCTTTGCTCTATAATGCTGGAGGCAAACTGGCATTATTTAAAATAAAAATAAGTGTCAAGCTAGGAGAACTCTGCATCAGAGTAATGAAAAAGAGGACCATACAAGTAAGCCAAAAATAAAATTAGATTACCTTTGTTTTTAAAGGAAGTAATCAAAAGAAATAAAACAAAATAAAACAAGGAAAAGAAAATAAGATGATGCCTTTTTTATTGGACATAACTTAATACATTTCTTGATTAGCTTTCGAAGGTTGCCCTTCTTCATCAGATCAGAAATAAGCAAATGTGCCAGCTGACAGTGTATATAAGTGAAAACATTCAAGCATTACTATGACAGTAAAATAGATACTATTGGAGATTCTACATGGAATGTTGCTACTATTGGAGATTCTACATGGAATGTTGCTATTCCACTAGCAACATTCCATGTAGAAGGCTGCGCAGGCTTCTGTTTCTGTGAGTCTGACGTCCTGCACGTACGTGCAGGACTTCAGACTCACAGAAGCAGAAGCCTGCGCGGCCACATTGGTGATCTGCAAGGGCCGACTTCTACATGGAATGTTGCTAGTGGAATAGCAACATTCCATGTAGAATCTATAGAAATCAAACCAAATAAAACATGGAAAAGAAAATAAGATGATACCTTTTTTATTGGACATAACTTAATACATTTCTTGGTTAGCTTTCGAAGGTTGCCCTTTTCCATGTTTTATTTCTATTGATTACCTTTAAAAATGGACTAACACAGCTACCACACCACTCTACTTTAAAAACAAAAATAAAAACCCAAAACAAAATGGTTGGGCAGGAGATGGTACCCGTGATAACTAGATGTGTTTGCTGCAAAAGTTAAAAAAAAAAAAAAAAAAAAAAACCCCACAAAAAGTGGAAAGAACACAGAGATCCCACGAGGTGGATAGAATCAAAAAACAAAGGAGTGGGAACTGGATCAGGCTCTTCAAAAACAGACTCAGGCCGCCGAGGTGAAATTACGGATGTTTATTTAAGCTGACTCGACATGGTACCATGTTCCAGCACATGCGTACCTGCCTCAAGGGTCTTGGGGGTCCCTTTACAAAGGCGCACTGAAAAATGGGCTGAGGTAGTGTAGGCGCGCGTTTTGGGCGCACGCAGATCCATTTTTCAGTGCGCCTGCAAAAAAGGCCTTTTTTTAATACTTTTGCCGAAAATGGACGTGTGGCAAAATCAAAATCGGCTTAGCGGTAAGGTCTCATGTCAACTGTGCGGTCATCGGCTACGCGCATCAAGTCGGAGTTACCGCCCGATTTTCTGGCGTGTATAGCAGACGTGCGTAAAAAATGAAATTACCGCAAGGGGCACACGGTAGCCGGGCGGTAACTCCAAATCGGCAAAAGTTGGGCACGCGTAGGCGCTTACGCGGCTTAGTAAAAGGGCCCCTTGATGAGTCTACTTGATAATCACGTTTATCGTTGATGATGCGTCTTGTGAAATAAAACACGAGCTGGTCTTTAAAAAGACCATTGGAGAAAGAAACAGCTGTCGAGTAGTATATAAAGTGTCGCCAAGGTGCTGAAAAAGTAAAACCAGAGAGGATTTCCATCCCCTTCATTCCAGCAGAAATCTGTGCCCAAAACCAAACACCCACCCCCCCTTTCATAAATTTTGTCCTCGCCTCCGAATCCTAATGGATTGATAAATATTCACCACAGGCAATCAAACTACTACAAAAGCCAAAGGTTACAGATAAATCTGACCAACATAGATTATGCAGAAAACCTACAGCTCCATCTACGAACCTATTTTTCCCCAAGTTCCATCTTTTGCTGGCTTTGCTCAGACATAAGGAAGGCGCACCGTTAACTCCCAATAGCTACTAAAGAAATGAATTAACTTACTGCAATAGAAAGCTGACATCTCATATTTTTCTGGCTTTATTTCTTAATCTTTGCGTCTATAGAAAACTAACAGATGTTTATAGATACAAACGCTGTTATTTTAGTAAGCACCCGATAATAGTAGCTATTCTGCTTTTAAAAATTATCATCCGTGCTGAAGCGGATCTATACTCAACCTTTTTATTGAATCTGGGGCTTTCTTTCAAGACATTTCTTTTGCTTGGTTTTCCTTTGAGTACCCTCTAGTGGCCAACATCTGAATGAAGTAACATAGTAACACAGTAGATGACGGCAGAAAAAGACCTGCATGGTCCATCCAGTCTGCCCAACAAGATAACTCATATGTGCTACTTTTTGTGTATACCCTACTTTGATTTGTACCTGTCTTCTTCAGGGCACAGACCGTTTAAGTCTGTCCAGCACTATCTCCGCCTCCCAACCACCAGCCCCGCCTCCCGCCACCGGCTCTGGCACAGACCATATAAGTCTGCCCAGCACTATCCCTGCCTCCCAACCACCAGCCCCGCCTCCCACCACCGGCTCTGCCACCCGATCTCGACTAAGCTCCTTAGGATCCATTCCTTCTTCACACTCCTTGAACTGTGAAAAACAGGGATCATGGCTTACTTCCTACACATATCCACTGCTTCTTGTTATTTTGCAAGAAAATTCCTGGAGACTCGGTTAGCAGTTTACTTTTTATTTGCAGATTTACAATGCCATACAGAGTAGTAGCCTAGTGATTAGAGCGCCAGACTGACAAACAGGGAAGCCGGGGTGCAAATTGCACTGCAGCTCCTTGTGATCTTGGGCAAGTCACTCACCCCTCCACTGCTTCAGGTACAAAATTAGATTGTGAGCCCTCCCAGGGACAGGAAAATACTTAAAATACTAAAGGTGTGCTAACAGATTTAGTACGCGCTAAATGATAAGACACCCACAGGAATATAATGGGCATCTTATTGTTTAGCACACGCTAATCATTAGCGAGCGCAAAACCCATCAGTGCTCCTTGGTGAAAAGACTCCTCAGTATACCTTAATGTAACTCACCTTGAGCTACTACTGAAAGAGATGCAAGCTAAATCCAAAATGTAAATAAACACACAACTATGAGTGGCACAAACCCCCAAATTCTGTAAAACTGGGCACTGAACTTTACACTTAGGACTAGATTCTACATATCATGAGGCTGCTAAACTGCGGCAAAAGGCGGGGTACAAATGACCTAAATAAATAAATAAAATAACCAGTGATGTAGCTCCGTGGGGCCACGGGGGCCTGGGCCCCCGTAGATTTGGCCCTGGACCACCCTGCCGACAACCCTCTTAACCCCCCCTCCCGCCGCCAACCCACCATCGCCTACCTTTGCTGGCGGGGGACCCCCAACCCCCGCCAGCCGAGGTCCTCTTCTTTCAACGCAAGGCTTCGTTCTGTTTCTGCGAGTCTGACGTCCCGTCAGACTCACAGAAACAGAACAAAGCCTTGCGCCAGAAGAAGAGGACCTCGGCTGGGGGGGGGGGGGAAAGGGTCATCGGCAGGGGGGGGTCAAAGTTGGTGGTGGGCGGTGCCGGGGGGGGGGCTAAAATGTGCCCCCTCCCGCCAAAGTCTGGCTACGCCCCTGATCGTGACTAAAAAAACTGGCGCTGAAATGAAATACACCAAGGCGTATTCTATAAAGTACCCCTAGAATTTAGGCATACTTTATAGAATAAGACTAAATTTCCACGTGGTTTATAGAATACGCTGCATGCCTGTCTGCGCAACTAAATTTAGTCATGAGAAGTTGCGCTAACTAAAACCTGATATAAATGCCAACACCTAAATTAGGCAGACTGAATATATTCTATCACAACGCCCACAGATTTGAGAAATGCCCATGACCTGCCCATTCCATGCCCATCATGGCCCCATCCCCCTTTTCAACTATGCAACTTAGAATTTACTTACAGACAGTTCTATGTGTAAATTCTAATTAATGCCAACTAGTGTCAATAATTGTTTAAGTGGCAATTATCAGTGCTGACTGGCTTGTTAAATTAAGTTGCGTGAACAAATCCTCATTAGCAACTTTCTTTAAATTAGTCCCTTAGGGGTCCTTTTACTAAGGTACACTGAAAAATGGGCTGCAGTAGTGTAGGCGCATGTTATGGACGCACACAGATCCATTTTTCAGCGCACCTGTAAAAAGGGCCTTTTAAAAATTTTTGCAGAAAATGGACGTGTGGCAAAATAAAAATTGGCTCACATGCATTTTGGGTCTGAGACCTTACCACCAGCCATTGCCATGGCAGTAACATAGTAAATGACGGCAGATAAAGACCTGTACGGTCCATCCAGTCTGCCCAACAAGATAAACTCATTTTATATGATATGCGATACTTTATATGTATACCCGAGTTTGATTTGTCCTTGCCATTCTCAGGGCACAGACCGTAGAAGTCTGTCCAGCACTGTTCTTGTACTAAGTTCTGAAGCTAACGTCGAAGCCCCTTAAAATTAACACTCCAGCCCATCCCTATCTATTCAGTCACGATCAGGGCATAGACTGTAGAAGTCTGCCCAGCTCCCGTTTTGTTTCCAGATTTCTGGCATCGCCACCCAATCTCCGCTAAGATTCCGCTGAACCATTCCTTCTAAACAGGATTCCTTTGTGTTTGAATTCCATTACCGTTTTCATCTCCACCACCTCCCGCGGGAGGGCATTCCACATATCCACCACCCTCTCCGTGAAAAAATACTTCCTGACATTAGTCCTGAGTCTGCCCCCCCCCCCAAGGTCTCTCGCATTAACCGGTGGTATAATCGCCTACGCCTGTTAATTCAGACTTACAACCCGATTTTCTGGCGTACGTAATGGACAAGCATAAAAAATGAAATTACTGCATGGGTAACTCTGAAATGATGCGCGCAGGCGCCTAAGCAGCTTAGTAAAAGGGCATCTTATTTTCTTACTCCTGTTACTCTGTCTTACTTATCTATGGGGCTCTTTTACTAAGCTGCTTAAGCATATACACGCACCCAACCCACGCCAAAATGGAGTTACCGCATGGCTCTTGCGGTAATTTCATTTTTGGCGCATGTCCGATACGCGAGTCCAAAAAATAATTTTTATTTTCATATGCACGTACTGGATGCACGCCGAGTGGCATTTGACATGCGTAGGTCATTACCGCCTGGTTACTGCGTGAGACTTTACCGCTAGGTCAATGGCTTGCGGTTAAGGTCTCAGACCCAAAATGGACGCGTGTGGCAAGTTTCATTTTGCCGCATCTCCATTTTCGGCAAAAAATTTTAAAAGGCATTTTACAGGTGCGCTGAAAAATGATTCTGTGCACACCCAAAACACGCGTCTACACTAAGGCAGGCCATTTTTCAGAGCCCCTTTGTAAAAGGGCCCCTATATGTTCCATCTTTGCTTTACACCCTAAAGTTTTATTGTGTATTGTGTATTGTGTTGACTTTGTAACATAGTATATTATCGGGCATATTTTCAAAGCACTTTGGGAGGCTAAGTTCCATAGGGTTCTATGGAACTTTGGGAGGCTAAGTGCTTTGAAAATGAGCCTATGTGTCAGACTTGTATTGTTATTTGAATATTTTTACTACTGTAACTGTCTATTGCTTATGTTTGACTTATTCTTGCTGTACATCGCCTTGCGGCAGTAAAAAAATCCTAATAAATAAATACATTTTTAAAAATCCATACTACAACTGGATTTGCGCACGCAATGTGAGTTGCGCTATACAGAATCCGGGGGTTATTGTTCAAAGTTGAACACGCAATTTACAGAATGTGGTCAGTTGTGCGCGAAAATTAATTCAATAACTGCACAGCCAATTATTGGCTATAATTGACCTTAACTGGTGCTAATTTGTTAACTAATTCAGTTGTAGGTGGTCGATCTCATCCGCTGGGTTTTCAACGGTTTTCGAAATGACAGATAAGTCTTCAATTTCACAGAGCTGCTTGGGTGAAGAGTTCCATTTGGTCACGCTTTGGTATGAAAACCCAGCATCATGGAATAGTTTTATATTTGATTTTATTACTCACTGGTTTGTGAGTGAACTCTGACCTCAAGCAGGAAGCTTAAAATAACTCGTCAGTTTAGCTGCAGTATTTTTGCTGCTCAATGAGGAGGAGTTACTCTGCGAGTGTGGTTCCTGTTGCTAGCTGTGAGTCTTTTTGCCTTTTCTTTTGTGTTTTATAGCTTTTAAGACTCTGTTCTGGTTTTTATTGATCTCCTGTTTCTTTTGTTGACTTCAGGCTGAGCAGTTTTTGTTGCTGCTTTAATTTGGAGTTATTTACTAGCTATTAGGTGCAAGTGCCCTTTGGGAACCTAATAGGTATTATTCCCTTTTATGTCTTGTTATGTAAATCTCTCTTTAATGGTCAGTTATGATCTATGCATGTATGTTTAAATGTTTGTATGGTCTTATATTAACACTAAATGGCTTTTTTTTTTAAAAGAAGAGTCTATGAATTATCAAGCATTAAGTTTTCCTGTTTTAAAGTATATAACTAATATGTGTATTAACACTAGAGTTGTTAATGTTTCTTGTTTTGATTGTTGTTATATTATTTTAAATATGGATGTGGTACTCACTAACTTTTAATGTACATTATATATTAAAAATTTTTGATGAGGTGGCTTATGGATTAAGTCTTTATATTTATTTTAAATATGAGAGCTTATTTTATGTGTTAATTATTATTTATTTAATACATTTATGTTTTGTTGTATATTGCTATACAGTTGTAGCCCCTGACGCAAGCTCTAGAGAGGCGAAACATGGCCACATCAGGTATGTCCCCTTCTCCTCTACTGCTAATTCCAGACTCCGTTCCTTTTATCTCGCTGCACCTCACGCCTGGAATAGACTTCCCGAGCCTGTACGTCTAGCACCGTCTTTTGCCGTTTTCAAATCCAGGCAAAAAGCCCACCTCCTTAACGCTGCTTTTGACTCCTAACCACTACTCACTTGCCCTGTACCCTTTTATCCCCACCTCTTTAATTCCCTTACCTCTTAGTTGTTCTGTCTGTTTGTCTATCCTACTTAGATTGTGAGCTCTTTGAGCAGGGACTGTCTTTTCATGTATGGTGTACAGCGCTGCGTATGCCTTGTAGCGCTATAGAAGTGATAAGTAGTAGTAGTAGTAATGTAGAAGCCTGCCCTTGAAGATCAGCAACGCGGCCGCGCAGGCTTCTGTTTCTGTGAGTCTGTCAGACTCACAGAAACAGAAGCCTGTGCAGCCGCATTGCTGATCTGCAAGGGCAGGCTTCTACATGGAACGTTGCTAGTGGAGGAGTAGCCTAGTGGTTAGTGCAGTGGAACATGGGATGTTGTTACTATTTGAGATTCTGGAATGTTGCTATTACTTGAGATTCTACATGGAATGTTGCTACTATTGGAGATTCTACATGGAATGTTGCTATTCCACTAGCAACATTCCATTTTTAGATTGTGAGCTCTTTGAGCAGGGACTGTCTTTTTATGTATGATGTACAGCGCCGCGTACGCCTTCTAGCGCTATAGAAGTGATAAGTAGTAGTAATAGTAAAAGCATTTTTAACCACTGAAGATGTGCGTTCTGCTTTCGTTGACTGCCTGTATTTTATAACATCAGTTTTGTGTGGAACTGTCCTTAGAGAATTTGCACTTAGCACGCATCATCATCCTGGCGCCTAAAGTTTGGCGCCATTTCTTGACCTTACCCCCAAATGCTTAATTTGATCTATCTTCTTTTGCCCCACCTCTGTATTTTTCGTTAACTTACACTTATGAAAGTTTTTTTTTAGTCACTGTACAATGAAACTCTGGAATTTTCTGTTGCAGGATATGGTCAAGGTTTACTAGTGTAGGGATTAGACAAATTTCTGGGTTCATTACCAAAGATAGAAAGGGACTATGTCTGGGAACAAGCAACAGAAAGTCAAATCTTCCCATTAAAATTTGTCAGGTACTTCCTAGTGACCCAAACTAGACACTGGGGGGGGGGTGGGGGGCAAGATGCTGGGTTGATGGACCACTGGTCTGACCCAAGGCACCTCTTTTGGTCTTAGCATTACTCACCAGATACAGATGATCAAAGATGAGGGTTGCTTTGTCCATCTGGCCGAGGATTTGAAGCATTTCATTGGCAATAAACTCTTTGTATTCCTTTAAATTACAATTCATCATACTCTCCAGCTCATTTCGTATCTGAGAAATGGACACACAACATTTTGAACTCAACTATGAAAGAAACTCTTGGCAATAAACAGTGGCGATCCTAGGTCGGCTGACACCCGGGGCAGATCACCGCTGCGCACCCCTCCCCGGGTGCAGCACGACCCCCCACCCCGGTGAATCAACCTCCCCCTTCTGGCGCATGAACTCCCCCCCTCAGCGCATCAACCCCCCCCCTCCCTGGCGAATCAACCCTCCCCCTTCCGGCGCATGAACTTCCCCCCTCGGAGCATCAACACCCCCCCCCCCCCCCAGCAAATCAACCTCTCCCCTTCCAGCGCATCAACTCACCCCCTCGGCGCACAAACACCCCCCCCCCCCCCCCCCCGGGCTGCTGTCGTCTCTGTTGGCCCTGCTCCCTCTGCCCCGGAACAGGAAGTAACCTGTTCCGGGGCAGAGAGAGAGCAGGGAACCACGGAGATGAGAGGCGCATGGCACCCCCCCCCCCCCCCCTCAGCAGCGGGCACCCAGGGTGGACCGCTCCCCCCCCCCCCCCCCCCTTGGTACGCCACTGGCAATAAACTCTTTGTATTCCTTTAAATTACAATTCATCATGCTCTCCAGCTCATTTCGTATCTGAGAAATGGACACACAACATTTTGAACTCAACTATGAAAGAAAGAAACCCACAGACCCCCCCCCCCCCCCTGCCTGACACAAAAATAGGTCTTCCATAACTAAAATCAAATAAATGAGGGAAGGAGGGAAAAATCACTTACTTCCTTGGATGTCACATTCTCAAGGTCTTTGCTGACCATGATGCTCCTAAGCTTAGCCTTAATGAGACATTCGGTTCTTTCCCCTTCTGTTGGCCTACAGGGAAAAAAAAAAAAAAAAAGATTACCACAGAAAGGTTACCCCACTTTTGCTGCAGATTAACGCCTGCTATACAAGGAATAGCCCGTATACCAGTGCAAAGACTTGGAATGAACTGCCGAAGCAATTAAAAGGGATATCTGACCATCAATTATTCAAAACGTTCTTCAAGACATTCCTGTTTGCAAAAGCCTATTCCCTACCAAACCCTGCCATTTGACTCTCCTGTTGTCGGTTGAAGAGGGTCCCTGACCCACTGGCTCTTGTTGAACAGTTTACCCTATCCATGTCTTTTCTGTAAATTCTGTCATCCTATGTTTTACCTTTACTACTACTACTACTTATCATTTCTATAGCGCTACTAGACGTACGCAGCGCTGTACACTTGAACATGAAGAGACAGTCCCTGCTCGACAGAGCTTACAATCTAATTAGGCCAGACAAACAGAACAAATAAGGGATAAGGACAAAGAGTAGCAAGATTCCGGAATCCCATAGTAGCAAGATTCTGTGCAGAATCCCAAAGAGTATCAAGATTCCGGAATCCCAAGACTACTACTACTAGTTATCATTTCTAAAGCGCTACTAGACATACGCAGCGCTGTACACTTGAACATGAAGAGACAGTCCCTGCTCGACAGAGCTTACAATCTAATTAGGACAGACAAACTGTAATGTTTCCTGAACTACTGTAAGCCACACTGAGCCTGCGCTTGTGGGAAAATGTGGGATAAAAATGTGCTAGATAAATAAAATAAATAAATAAGTGGCACATCAATTAGTTACATAATTAACCAACTATGACCTACTACCAGTCACTGTGGTAAATAAATAAAGTCTAATAAACACATATGCGACCTCCAAACCCTCTCGTCTTCACCACTACCCCTCTTTATTTGAGCAGAAACCACATAAAAAAAGAAGCACAAATGACAAAACCGCCAAAAGAATTTTTGCTGAAAATCACGTTTGAAGACAACGTTTGAGTGATTGACCACAGTTTTGATTTTCCGTGCTGGACCAGTTGACTGCAGCATTGCCATAAGTTGTCATCCTTTCGGCTCTGTTTGTGGCTGTGTTTCAATCACACTGACCCTTTTGTGCTTTCTGTGAGAGCATTTCACTACAATTGCCCCCCGGACGCAGGCATAGAAACGCCGAAACATGAAACAAACAAAGAACTTCTATTTGTTCCGTTCCTGAAGGCCTATTTGCGCTTCTTTTTTGTGTGGTTTCTGCTTGCCTGACTTTGGACCCTCTTTTCTGCTACCTACCGTGTTTCCCCGAAAATAAGACTCTGTCTTATATTAATTTTTGCCCCCCCAAAATGTGTTAGGTCTTATTTTCAGGGGCTGTCTTATTTTACGGGGAAACATCGGGGTTGGATCGGGGTTGGCCCGCCCTCCGTCGCTCCCGGAACTAACCTTAAATGCCTCCTTTCACCTTCGCAGCAGCAGGGCAGGCCACTCCTTCCTTCCGTGTCCTGCCCTCGCCTGACGTAACGTCCGCGAGGGCGGGGCACGGAAGGAAGGAGAGGTCTGCCCTGCTGCTGCGAAGGTGAAAGGAGGCATTTAAGGTTAGTTCCAGGAGCGATGGAGGGTGGGTGGAGGGGGGGCCCGGCGACCTCGGGTGGGGGGGGCAGCCCGAGGGCGGCCTTGTCCGGCTCTCGGTGGCCCTGCTTTCAAACAAAAAATTTGCTAGGTCTTACTTTCGGGGGAGGCCTTATATCTACCAATTCAGGAAAACCTCTACTAGGTCTTATTTTCGAGGGATGTCTTACTTTCAGGGAAACAGGGTACCTCTTTATTTGAGCACATGCAGGCCTGAATTCTGTCACTATTTTGGTTAGCACAACCCCCAAAGGTAAACAATTTTTACATTTCTATTTCTACTCTCATTAAAATATTTCCTCATGTTTTCTCCGATTTCCTCTCCTTCCCACCTCCTATGATGACCCCTGGACATTGGGCTTCTTCAGTTATGTCCGGCCAAAGCTGTAAAAGTCAACAGGTTGAATATTCAAAAAGGTTTAACTGGACAGGACAGGCCTCTGACCGATTAAACCTCACCGAGCTGGCCATTCCCAGACATTACTACTAATACTACTTATCACTTCTATAGCGCTACAAGGCATGCGCATCGCTGCACACCATACACAAAAAGACAGTCCCTGCTCAAAGAGCTTACATTCTAGATACGACATGAGACAGACAAAACAATTAAGGGTAGGGGAATAAAGAGGTGAGGATAAAGGATAGGGCAAGTGAGCAGTGGTTAGGAGTCAAAAGCAGTGGTAAAGAGGTGGGCTTTAAGTTTGGACTTGAAAACGGCCAAAGAGGGGGCTAGACATAGAGGCTCGGGAAGTCTATTCCAGGCTTGAGGTGCAGCAAGATAAAAGGAACGGAGTCTGGAATTAGCAGTAGAGGAGAAGGGAACGGATAAGAGAGATTTATTCAATGCCATTTAACCAAATAGGACTAGATTCTATATAAAATGCCTGAAAAATCGGCACCGAAAATATTTCCACTTAGGCGTATTCTGTAAACCGTGCCTAGATTTAAGCACGGTTTATAGAATACGCCTAGCCGGTTTATAAAATATGCCTAGCGGCCATGCCTGCATCTAACTCTAGGTGCGTCCATTTACGCCAAGCAAAGCACTGAGCAGGTGTATTCTCTAACCGTGCGTTTAGATTTTTATAATGCCCACTCCAAGCCCATGGCCATGCCCCCTTTTAGCAGAGCACATTAGAATTTACACGCACCACTTTACAGAATATGCCTAGGAAGTTGTGTGCGTAAATTCTAATTAATGCCAATTAGCATTAATAATTACTTGTTAAGTGGCGATTATCGGTGTCAATTGGCTTGTTAATTAAACTGTGAGTGCAAACCCAGAATACAACTGGATTTGTGCACACAATTTCAGTCGCGCTACATACAATCCGGGTGGACCAGGGGCGGAACTTGGGCAGAGTCAGTATTTAACCAGTTAGCATCAATATTCACTTTGCTAAGCAGTTAGGATCGATATTCAGTTTGCTAACTGGTTAAGTAAGCAGATTCTACTAGTACTACTAATCATTTCTATAGTGCTACTAGACGTACACAGTGCTGTACAAATTATATGCAGGTACTTTCTCTGTCACTAGAGGGCAGCGCTGTACATATTATATGCAGGTACTTTCTCTGTCCCTAGAGGGCAGCGCTGTACACATTATACGCAGGTACTTTCTCTGTCCCTAGAGGGCTCACAATCTAAGTTTTTGTATCTGAGAGCAATAGAGGGTTAAATGACTTGGAGCTGCAGTGGGAATCAAACCCAAGTTGTCAGGATCAAGGCCCGCTGCACTAACCATTAGGCTACTCCTCCTACCTTTATCCGCCAAGCTAACGGTGCACCAGTCCAAATATCAGCCGGTATGTGGTTAGCTTCCAGGTTGCCATACTAACCCAATATTCTGTGCCGGAGGCTGGACAAGACCCAGGACTGAATATCCAGTGTTAACTCAACCCACAGCTGTGAGCGGATTACAAGCCACTTACTGCCGCAGGCTGACAATCGCGCTCAACATGTTCTACCTCATAATTCGGCTACAGATGCAGACAGTTTGTAGGATATCTCGCTCTTATTTAGTGGAGGAGTGGCCTAGTGGTTAGAGAGCCTGTCTTGACATCCAGAGGAGGCTGGTTCAAATCCCACTGCTGCTCCTTGTGATCTTGGGCAAGTCACTTAACCCTCCATTGCCTCAGGTACAAACTTAGATTGTGAGCCCTCCTGGGACAGAGAAATATCCAGAGTACCTGAATGTAACTCACCTTGAGCTACTACTGAAAAAGGTGTGAGCAAAATCTAAATAAATAAATATTTGAGATTCTACATGGAATGTTGAGATTCTGTTGCTACTATTTGAGATTCTACATGGAATGTTGTTATTCCACTAGCAACATTTCATATAGAAAGCCTGCCTTTGCAGATCAGCAACACGGCCGCGCAGGCTTCTGTTTCTGTGAGTCTGACGTGCAGGACGTCAGACTCACAGAAACAGAAGCCTGCGCGGCCGTGTTGCTGATCTGCAAGGGCAGGCTTCTACATGGAATGTTGCTAGTGGAGGAGTAGCCTAGTGGTTAGTGCAGTGGAACATCGAACGTTGCTACTATTTGAGATTCCGTTGCTGCTATTTGAGATTCTACATGGAATGTTGCTATTATTGGTGATTCTACATGGAATGTTGCTGAGTGGAGGAGTGGCCTAGTGGTTAGAGCACCGGTCTTGCAATCCAGAGGTGGCCGGTTCAAATCCCACTGTTGCTCCTTGTGATCTTGGGCAAGTCACTTAACTCTCCATTGCCTCAGGTACAAACTTAGATTGTGAGCCCTCCTGGGACAGAGAAATATCCAGAGTACCCGAATGTAACTCACCTTGAGCTACTACTGAAAAAGGTGTGAGCAAAATCTAAATAAATTATTTGCGGGTCCTTTTACAAAGCCACGGTAAAAGCTGGCCTGTTAGTGTGGGCACTTCTTTTTGGTGTGCACTGGGCCACTTTTTACTGCGGTTGGGGAAAAGGCCTTTTTTTTAACGGGCTGGGAAAGCGGCGTGCGCAAAAATTTAAAATAGCGTGCGCCTATTTACGGCCTGAGCCCTTACTGTCAGCCACTGATCTAGTGGTAAGGGCTCACATGCCACCCATGTGTTAACTATGCAGTATGCGCCAATACGGCCGCTCTGCCGATTACCACCGGGAATGCCCCCCGCAGTAGAAAATAGAAAAATATTTTCTACTGCGGTATTCGGCATGTACCAACTCAGAATTTCCGCCAGTGCGTGCACTACCCCAGCGGTAGAGTCGATTTGGCACGCACTACCCGTGGCTTTGTAAAAGAGCCCCTAAACTTGGGAAGGGGGAGGGGTAATAATCAGATTTGGCACACGCTACCCATGGCTTTGTAAAACAGCCCCTAAACTTGGGAAGGGGGGGTAATAATCAGATGAATAAATACATCTAAAAGAAAGAAAGCACACACATTTTCGGGAATGGAAGGAATCTAGAGCTTGTGAAAACTGATGAGTTACCACTAACTTGTCTACATAGAGAGCCGGGGAGTCGGGCCTGGTGGACTCCAGGTCTTGCATGGTGTTCCACTCATTGATGCAGCTCTGGTCAGAACTGATGCAGCTTTCGTAATATGTGGCCCAAACCAGAGCCACCCCCCCTGGAAAGTAGTTGCACCGCCTGGCCACCTCACAAGCCTTGTAAAGGATCTGCAGAGCCGACCTAGAAGGAAAACGAGGCATACTTTAACATAGGACTATGCAAAAAAAAAAAAGACTGACTGAAAACAGCACGTGAAACTTAAAAGGGGCAATTTTATTATTGAGATTATGTGTAATTATGAATATACTATTTTCTCCCGTGTGGGAACTGGTGGATTTTCAAAAGGAAAGCATGCACATACGTTTGAAAATTATACCTGAAGTCCTTCCTAGCAACATTTCCTGGGACCGTTTTCGACTCTCTTACCCTTCCCAATTTTCTTCTTACCCTGTTTCTACTATCCACTCTAATTTTGATTGTAATCGTTTAACCACTGGTCTGGCGATAGCCTAATCAGTACATTGTAAGCCACTCTGAGCCTGCTAACGTGGGGAAAAAGTGGGGTATAAATGTGCAAATAAATAAATAAATACCAGGGAATATTAGACCTGCTCTTTGGCACTCACACATTTTTTTTGTTTTACTTTATGAAAATGCATCATACGTTCAAAGTATGAGTTCACTTCAGATATCCAATAACCTTATAAATACCTTCCAAAATCCAAAAAAGGTAAATGTGTTGGACAATGAACCTTCAATAGAGAATCCACAAAGCGTGGAGAACTCAAAGAAGACCCTGCTGAACTCTTCACGCAAGTGATCCGTTCTACAATTCAATACAAAGGTCTTTTTTAAGACCATTTATACACTATTCGCCAGTATTTCTTATTCTGGATCATCATTAGCTGTCTACCTTTGTATTTAGACTCCTGATGCAGGCCCTTTGGCCGAAACACAACGGTTGTGTCGAGTCAAATATACTAATTAATAAAATGTGGTTTTAGCTTTACTGTGATCCAGTCTCTGGGACTCCTGGTTTTGTGCCCACTTTTTTGTTTGTTGGACAATGAACCTTGGCAGTAATGCACTGCGCCCACGAACCCATGTGCAGAAACTTGCAACATCAAATCATCGTCGGCTCAACGGCCACCTCCTTCCTATATTATTGTTTTAGCATCAAAACTCATAAGAACAATAAATTTGATCCAATAACTAGCTTAGGGGTCCTTTTATAAGATGTGTAAGAGTCTACGCGCGCCCAACGCACGCCAAACTGGAGCTACCATCCGACTACCGCGTGGCTCTTGTGGTAATTTCATTTTTGGCGCACACCCCAATACACGCATCTGAAAAATATTTTTTATTTTCGGACACGCGGAACAGACGCGCGCCAAGTGTCATTTGATACGCATAGGTCATTACCGCCAGATTCTTTACCACTAGGTCAATGACTGGCGGTAATGTCTCCGACCCAAAATGCACGCGCAGCAAATTTGATTTTGCCGCACATCCCATTTTCGCCCCCCCCCCCCCCAAAAAAGGACTTTTTCACAGGAGCGCTAAAAAATGGATTGACACGCACCCAAAACCCGCACCTACACTACCACAAGCCATTTTTCAGCACGCCTCTCTGAAAGGACCCCTTATTTTTCTTATTTTACTCAATATCTTAAAATAGGAGCTCTTCATCTAGTCGGCTTAGGGGCACTGTTCTCCGACATGGCAAATTTATCAATTTTTAAATGCTAGGGGACTTCCTTGGAAACGCATTTAGCGAAACACGTGCCTTGTCGGAGAAGAACGCTCAAATGGGTCTGAAGGACAGTCTTTAAAGAAAAAAAAATAATAATAATCAAACCTCAAGACCTAGTCAGTTCCATCTTAAATCTATTGAGTTAGTGGTTTCTCCACCCTGGCCTTAGAGAGATACTTAATAAAGGAATCTGCACAACAACTGCAGCCAATCTCACCGAACAGATACAGACAGTCCTCCTCAGGGTAAGAAAAGAAACTTGCACTCACCACATGGCTTGTACAGACACCGGCTTGAAAACGTGCGTCTTCCCTGCTGTACATACGCTGAATCCACTGAAAGAAAGTGGGAAGGAGGAGGAAGACAGCATGAGGCGGGAGTGTTTTATCAACATTCTCTTCCCATCACAAAGACTATTATTTTTCTGCTAACACAGCACTGCCTACATGGTATTTTTTTTTTTAACAGAAAAGTTTATCATGTTACAAAAAGTGGGAGTTAAAAAGAGAGCTGCAAGTCAGGATTCAATGAGCATTTATGCCAGAGCTGGACAAACTACAGCTTATGGACCACATATTGCCTGGTGAGACCGGTCCTGGCCCACTGGCAGTGAGAACAAAAAGCATGGGCATGAGGGCAATTTTATCTCAAATTTCTCTCAGGTGAAGAATCTTTTGCAAGCAGGAAACAGATGTAATAAAATTGTAAGGGGCTACAAACGCACAGAAATGTGCAACTTTCTTTAAATAAGTCACCTTACTTTCTAACTCTTCCTGCTCTCTTGCCTGTCTCTATATATATGTTCCATCTTTGCTTTACCAGGGTGATGCTCTCCTTCTAGGAGACCTCCCTCCTCCAGGGTAGCACAGGGGCTACCAGACTGGACCCATAATTGAAAGAAACAAGGACGTCCCTGACAAACACTTGGATGACTTTACCTGGTCGTGTTTTTCTTACGACCAAGGCACAAAAAGGTGCCAGAAATGACCAGGTGCCTTTCTCCCCCAGTGGTCACGAACCCCCTCCCACCCTCAAAAAACATCTTTAAAAATATTGATTGCCAGCCTCTATGCCAGCCTCAGATGTCATACTCAGGCCCATTACAGCAGTATGCAGGTCCCTGGAGCAGTTTCAGTGGGTACTGCAGTGCACTTCAGGCAGGCGGACCCAGGCCCATCCCCCCCCCCCCCCCCACCTGTTAAGTTTGTGGAGGAAACAGCGAATCCTCCAAAACCCACCACAAACCCTCTGTACCCACATCTAGGTGCCCCCTTCACCCATAAGGGCTATTGTAGTGGTGTACAGTTGTGGGTAGTGGGTTTTGGGGGGCTCAGCACGCAAGGTAAGGGAGCTATGTATCTGGGAGCAATTTCTGAAGTCCACTGCAGTGCCCCCTAGGGTGCCCGGTTGGTGTCCTGGAATGTCAGGGGGACCAGTGCACTACAAATGCTGGCTCCTCCCACGACCAAAAGGCTTGGATTTGGTCATTTCTGAGATGGACGTCCTTGGATTCCATTATCGCTGAAAATCAGAAACGACCAAGTCTAGGGACGACCAAAGTTCAGGATTTGGGTGCCCCTGACCTTATTATCGAAACAAAAGATGGACATCCATCTTGTTTCAAAAATCCGGGTGGATGGGGATGTTTTGCGAGGACGTCCCTTTCGATTATGCCCCTCCACGTCATAAACACACACACACACACAAAACTACATTACCTTTATAAAACAATCAAACACCCAAAATAAACCGAGAGCACTAACAAGGACTCAGCAGAGTTACATTTAAGTTGTTTACAGTGGATCCTTACACAATGGAGATCAGAAGTCATACAACACATGAATCCTTATTGGTGACCAACGATTTCTCCATATTAATAACCCCTTTTTCGGAATTTATTCTTATGCACTTATCAAATATAAAGTGCAAAACTTATCTGAATTCCAGAGATGCTCCAAAAAAAATTATTTCCACAGTGCTCAAAATGCTGCAACCAAATGGCTCTCAAATTACTCCATTCCTCAACTGCTCCGACACGATGCCTTGTTTTGAGCGTTGTGTTGTGCTTCAGGGATATTCCCTTCTTTAGTGAAGCCTCTGATCCAGCTTTGAAGTTGAATCATAACCAGTGTCATCCATCCGAGTTCGGCATTTAGGCCAACTGTTTCTAACATAAAAATCGAATATGTGTCCTTATGATTAAGATGGCATTCACAGTCATCACCTACAGAATTTATAGTCCTCCACTGAAGGCCTTTCTAATTTATGAGATTTTTCTACGCAACGCCCAAATGAAGGAGCTGTAAGCTTGCCCATCTAATTGGCTTTTTGGTTCATTTAACAGTAATCACATAGCACGCTTAGTTCTTACAACACAGATATGCAGGTAAGGGGGGTATAATTGCATAAATTATTTAGGTACCATCCTAAATTGCCTTTGCTGTCTGGCTGAATTAGTTCACCTGACCAGAGAGAAATGTATGCAGACGCCATCCTTACTTTATTGAAGCAACTAGGAAAAAAAGGCCCGTTTCTCAGCGCAATGAAATGGGCGCTAGCAAGGTTCTATAATGGTAGGGGGCCCCCTCCCTCCGTCCCTCCGAGCCGCTTGCCTGCCTCCGTGTGACCGTCGGACGTTGTTCGTGGTTCGCTCTGTGTGGGGAGGGTTTTTTTTTTTTGCTGCGCCTCCGTGCCTGTGCCGTTTCGGCCCTCGAGTGTCATTGCTCCGCCCTTGACGTCATCACGTTTTGACGCGAGGGCGGTGCAGACACTCAGGGGCACACCGGATATCTCGGGCGCCTCAACTTCCGCGGAGGCTTCATTAGAACGTTGGGGTTGCCTTTTATATAGAGAGATAAGAGCAAGTCAAAGCTGGGCCGCAAGTTTTATTAAAGAAGGAATTATCCCTGAAGAACAGTGGAATGCTCGAAACACAGAACCCTTACGGAGTGCGTGTGCATAATTACACTCGTCTCAGTTTGAGATTACTGTAGGAGCCTATTTGATAAAAGGCACACAGGCACCTTTTTGAGAATTTTCATAGTATCATAGTAAGTGACAGCATTATGAATTCAAGATTTAAAATCAACAATGAACGTTGATATTATTTACTTGATCTTGGTCAGTCTTTGGTGTTTCTGGGACATAGACCATAGAAGTCTGACCGGGTGCACTGTCATCAAATAACCGCCTCCCCGGTGTGATCAAGGCATGCACATTCTTTCAGCTGGGCAGGGGAGGGGCCAGTCAAGCCAGTTTACCAGATAACTACTCTCAAAGCGGGGAGCTGGCCCTTTAAAACACAGAAATGTGTCAAACAGCAACATAACAGGAGCCAGCCTAGGCTACATCAGTGGCTAAAACACAGCCTGTCACTAAAGGATTCTGGAACTGTCCAACCTGCGCTGACTTCTGCACTGCTTATTACTCGACAAACGGGATATTGTTCTGAGCAACGAAAGAAGCTGACTCGACAGAATCCTCATGACCTTGATGAACATTGTATCTATATGAAGCCAAGCTGAACAATGAACAATAGACCTTCCAGAATCACCCTGAAACAGAAGATTCTCGGATGGGAGTGGCCTTGGGAAGGACTTTTGCTTGATCAGTCTAGTCGTCCTGTACTGTGGTATAGCCAAATCACACAGCATTTGTAATACGAAGAAAAATCTTTTAAAAATAACTAAGACTAAGTCTCTCTGTCTTCTTCTCTGAGCTCCAGACTTATTTTGTGCTGACTTTCTACTAGAATTTACCTATGTTGCTGCAAGCACCTGGTGCAAATCCTGCCCTGCATGCCAGCACTGGAAGAATCTGAATGCCTCCTGGACTCTTTGGACTGTTATAAGCTGCAGACATCGTAAGCTGCCCCATAGCAGAGCCACCGATGTGGCTTTGCAGCGTCCCAAGGATTTGGCCTTGGAATGCCCGCACACAAACTAACCTCCGGAGAGACAGACAGACCTCTGAATAGAAACAGTAGGGCTGAGCACTTTCATTTTCTTAAGTTAGGTTATTTAGTCAAGCATGCACTGCCTTCTCTCTCTCATGCATATTTCATTGTGGATATCCTGAAAACCCGACTGGCCAGGTGGTCCCTGAGGACTGGACTGAAAGTCATCAATTTAGTCTATATTTAGTCTATAAAGCTATATCTGCAAGGTGCAAGTTCTATCCAAATTTAATTTTAATAGCATTTAAGATTTGCTCCACAGATATAGATTCATGTAGAAATCACTTCTAATCCAATTTGTACCTGCTGTGAATTATATTCTGCCACATCCTAATCCAAGTTAGCTCAAGAGTCTGCGTGTCTGATCAATCATGTGTGGAGTGGAGGAGTGGCCTAGTGGTTAGAGCACAGGTTTTGCAATCCAGAGGTGGCCGGTTCAAATCCCACTGCTGCTCTTTGTGATCTTGGGCAAGTCACTTAACCCTCCATTACCTCAGGTACAAACTTAGATTGTGAGCCCTCCTGGGACAGGGAAATATCCAGAGTACCTGAATGTAACTCACCTTGAGCTACTACTGAAAAAGGTGTGAGCAAAATCTGAATAAATAAATATATGGAATGTTGCTGCTATTGAAGATTCTACATGGAATGTTGCTACTATTTGAGATTCTAGATGGAATGTTGCTAGTGGAGGAGTGGCCTAGTGGGTAGAGCACTGGTCTTGCAATCCAGAGGTGGCCGGTTCAAATCCCACTGCTGCTCTTTGTGATCTTGGGCAAGTCACTTAACCCTCTATTACCTCAGGTACAAACTTAGATTGTGAGTCCTCCTGGGACAGAGAAATATCCAGAGTACCTGAATGTAACTCACCTTGAGCTACTACTGAAAAAGGTGTGAGCAAAATCTAAATAAATAAATAAAAATAAATCAGACCACGCATGTGCAATCTGGCATTGATCCTATAACATAGTAACCTCCTCACAAAGTATGGAAGATGTCCATAATATTAAATAAACAGCCTGCTACGTAATCCTGAATGTTCCTTTTCTAGCAAGGCTGTATCCACAAAATTCATCAGTTATACAAAAAAAAAAACGCCCATCTCATTATGAGCCAGTGGCGTAGCCAGTATGGGGCCACGGGGGCCTGGGCCCCTGTAGATTTGCCCCTGGACCCCCCTGCTAATGACCCTCTCGACCCCCCCTCCCGCCGCCAACCCACCACCAGCCGAGCTGAAGTCCTCT
Source organism: Microcaecilia unicolor (assembly GCF_901765095.1). Taxonomy (NCBI): domain Eukaryota; kingdom Metazoa; phylum Chordata; class Amphibia; order Gymnophiona; family Siphonopidae; genus Microcaecilia; species Microcaecilia unicolor. The sequence continues at coordinate 29,103,701 of NC_044041.1, read as the reverse complement.
TCTTCCCAATCCAACACAAGGCTTTGTTCTAGTCACAGTTGGTGACGGGGGGGGGGGGGGGGGGGGGGGTTCGGCAGTGGGGGAGGGGGTGGGGTTCAGCTGTGGCGGAGGGGGGGGGTGGCAGCGCCGGGGGGGGGGGGACTAAAATGTGCCCCCTCACCTCGGGCTCTGGACCCCCCCTCCCACCAAAGTCTGGCTCCGCCCCTGTTATGAGCCATAAAATCTCACCTGTACCAAACTACATTATTTTGCCTTTTTAAAGAATGACTGTTTAACTGCAACCTCCTGGATGCACTGCAATAACTGTACCATTTTTCCTTCTTATAGGGAGGGGCCCAGTGTTGCTGCTCAGCTCTGCAGTGCTGCAGCCTGGATTTTCCAACCCGCAGTCATGTGTTTCCAAACTGAGGGCTCTCCCAGCCCCCTTGCTCATGTCCCGCCTTAGACTACTCTGCCCCTTTGCACTTACCCATCTCCATCAAGATGTATCTTGGTGTCGCTCCAGAGATGCAGCACCATGCCGATGGTACAGCTCGTACTAGGATGAAAGAGAAAACAGAATTCAGCATTCAGACGCTGCCCTGCGAGTAGGAAAATTGCACAAAAAAATAACAACTAGAGACTAAGTCTAAAACAGGGCACCAACTACAGGCCTATTTTCACCATAACGAAAATTAGGGGCCTACTTTTACTTATTGAATACTAGCACAAGTGGCCAAAAATGTGCTTAAATGTAACGTATGATCAGGTACACCAGCCCTATAGCAATATTCCATGTCTTGGTGCAAGCTAGATCGTGCAAAAATTATAATACAGTATTCAATAATTTATGCATACACCTGAGCATCTTGTCTACAAGCAGACTGAATTTCAGTTTCAGCACAAAAACCGACCCCAAATCCGGGTTCAGATTTCAGCCGAAAATGCACTGGCATTTCTGGCTGATTTTTACTGCAAGCTAAAAACGTTAAAAACCCCCTTGATGGTAAATATTCAACTGGAAGCGGTGAGCGTTTTGCAGGCTGCCACTGGCCTTATTCCCAGATATTCAATGCTGGGCCATGTCTGGCCTTCAGCACTAACTATCCAGTTTAAGCGATTTAAGCAGTCAGTGGCCATTTCTGGCCGGTTAAATTGTTTTGAATATCGACCAGATAGTCAATAGTTATTATAACACAGTAACATAGTAGATGACAGCAGATAAAGACCTGTACGGTCCATCCAGTCTGCGCAAGATAAACTCCTAGCATAAGGTATAATGTGATAGTTCATACGTATACCTGATCTTAATTTGTCCTTGCCATTTTCAGGGCATGGACCGTAGAAGTCCGGCCAGCACTGTCCTTAGTCGCCAACTTCTGAAGCTGAATCTGTCCAGCCACAATCAGACCGTAAAAGTTTGCCCAGTACTAGCTTTGCTTCCCAATTACCGGTGTTGCTTCCTAATCTCCGCTAAGCTTCTATGGATCCTTTCCTTCTAAACGGGTTTCCTTTGTATTTCAATATTGATCGATTATAAAGGGGGGGGGGGGATTAAATGAGTTATATGATGTTAGGTAGGATAAGTAAGAAACTTGTAATGCTGTGCATGTCATATATGATTACTAGTAAAACATGCCCGTTTCAGGCGCAAATGAAACGAGCGCTAGCAAGGTTTTCCTCCCGAACCCCTGCTCACCCCTTCGGCGTTGTGAAGGCACTGACCGCCATTGTTGCGGACCTCGTCAACGCACGCCAACGCCACCTTCAATGTGCTGAGTCGTTGGTTGTGAAGCCACTGACGCCGTTGCTCCGCCCTCGACATCATCACGTTTGACGCGAGGGCGGGGCCCCAACACAGTGATTTTGGTGGCTTCACCACCACGAACCCTTCGAACTGGAAGGAAGTGCCCGGAGGAACTGACAGTGACGTCAGTGTCCTCAGAACGTTGAGGGTGAGTTTTATTATATAGGATTTTATTTTATTACTAGTAAAAAAGCCCCGTTTCTGATGCAAATGAAACGGGGGCTAGCAAGGTTTTCTTCTGTGTGCATGTGGGAGTGTGTGTGTCCCTCCCTCTGGCCTCTCTCCCCTCCCCCCTCTGAGTCCTTCAGTGTTACAGAGCCAGCGATTTGATTTCCTGCTCTGCTGTTTTCCTTCACTGACTGTGTTACAGAGAGGGCGGGGCAGACACTCATAGGGAAACCGGATATCTCGCCCCCTTCACACTTCCGGCTGGAGGCTTCATAGAACGTTGGTGTTGCCTTTTATATAGAGAGATAGTAAAAAAGCCCCGTTTCTGATGCAAATGAAACGGGGGCTAGCAAGGTTTTCTTCTGTGTGCATGTGGGAGTGTGTGTGTCCCTGCCCTCTGGCCTCTCTCCCCTCCCCCCTCTGAGTCCTTCAGTGTTACAGAGCCAGCGATTTGATTTCGTGCTCTAAAAAGCCCCGTTTCTGATGCAAATGAAACGGGGGCTAGCAATGTTTTCTTCTGTGTGCATGTGGGAGTGTGTGTGTCCCTGCCCTCTGGCCTCTCTCCCCTCCCCCCTCTGAGTCCTTCAGTGTTACAGAGCCAGCGATTTGATTTCGTGCTCTAAAAAGCCCCGTTTCTGATGCAAATGAAACGGGGGCTAGCAAGGTTTTCTTCTGTGTGCATGTGGGAGTGTGTGTGTCCCTGCCCTCTGGCCTCTCTCCCCTCCCCCCTCTGAGTCCTTCACTGTTACAGAGCCAGCGATTTGATTTCGTGCTCTGCTGTTTTCCTTCATTGACTGTGTTACAGAGAGGGCGGGGCAGACACTCATAGGGAAACCGGATATCTCGCCCCCTTCACACTTCCGGCTGGAGGCTTCATAGAACGTTGGTTTTGCCTTTTATATAGAGAGATTATCATTTATTATTAGTGAAAGGATGTACACCACTTGTGGAATACAAATAAAATAAGAGAACAGTAATTTACACACACATATTCAGATGCCCATAAATAAAACACAAGAGAAGTGACTGTCCTACCTTTCCTTGCTGGAAAAATCCACTCCAAGTAAGATGTTTTCTTCAGTGTCTTGGCGCCCACTGCTGTACACCACTACCATGTACCTGACACGGTCTGACCAGGCACTTTCCAAACGTACAGCCTAGAAACAGGTCATCAGGTCACTGTGAGCACACGATCAGCAGATGAGCCATGGGCACCCTCCTCTGCCTCAGGTACAAACTCAGGGTTCAATTTACTAACCTGTGTTAATGCGATCTAACACATGTTATTAAAGGCAGGGCTAAACTAAATATCTAATGAGGAAAAGAATCAAAATCTTCTCATCGAAACCATAAATCAACACGATTCTCTATATAATGCTTAGTGAGCGGTGAACAAATTGTATTCAAAAATACGGAGGAAAAAGCCGGAAGACGCTCTCGGCTAAATGCCGTGGAAGCATGGCCGCTTGATCATTGGCAAAAAAAACCTCCATTGGATAAGAATACAAAATTGTAACAGTACTCAAACTTAATTCTATACAATTCCTTTAAAGAGTATATGAACTTTGAACAGCTCATTGTACTAAGCTGAATACTTTTTGTCCTCCACATGCCAACGATGGCCAGCGTTTCGTCTAGCTGCGCCAGGGTCAGACGGTTGTTTTTTCAACAGCGTTCATGACTGACTGAACTAAAGGAAGCTCCATTATTCTTAATCCGGTCTATGTACTAATAATGTTGTATTAAGTGTGTATTAATGTGCATTAATGCAGGTTGATAAGTCTAGCTTTTAGATTGTAAAACCCACTGGAGAGGGAAATAGCTATTGTATCTGAACAGTCACTTGCCTTCAGCCCAGGGGCGTAGCTACGGGTGGGCCTGGATGGGCCCAGGCCCACCCAGTTTCGTCTCAGGCCCATCCTCAGCTTCTCCCACCCCCGCCGTAGCGCTGCCTCCTCTCCTGCACTTTGCAGTCTCTGTCTCCCACCCTCACGGCAGCGCTTTCAATTTGCTATCAGCGCTGCCTGCCTGACAGCTGACAGACGCGGCGCGACGTCCTCCTGCTCCGGGGCCTTCCCTCTGCCGCGTTGATTCAACTTCCTGTTTACGCAGGGTGGATTGCACGCGGCAGAGGGAAGGTCTCGGAGCAGGATGTCGTCGCGCCACGTCTTGCAGCTGTCAGGCAGGCAGCGCCGATAGAGCGCTGCCGCGGGGGTGGGAGACAGAGACCATGAAGTGCAGGAGAGGAGGCAGCGCCACGGTGGGAAAAGGTGACTGGAGGCAGCGCCGATAACTTTAAATGTGCTGCGCGCTGCGTGTGGGGGGTTGGGGTTGTAGTGCCCACCCATTCAACCTGCTGGCCCACCCAAAAATTGTCTTCTGGCTACACCACTGTTTCAGCCCAGTTTAAAAGAAGTGTATTAATATCCAAAACTTCGGCGTGCATGTAGGGCTAAGAGGCACGTTCATGCATATTTGGTGGGATTGTCCAAAGATACAAGACGACTGGAAGGCAGTGACGTCTCAGATGTCAAGTTCTTCAGCCGCCATTCCCATGTAAGGTAGAGCATTGCCTTCTTCACTTTAAACCTACAACAATGGTACCTTCTCGTCACAGACTGGCAACTCAATACCTGACAGCAGCGAAAATAGCGCTTGCCAGAGCTTGGAAACAACAGACTCTTCCGGATATGCAGGTGATACGGCCCAGGCCCCCTTGGCCCCACGTAGCTACGCCATTGGTACTGGACACTAAACAATCTTTCCTCTCCTTGATTCCCATTGTAACTGAAACATATGTTCCTTACTCAACCATAATAACCACATGTATTTGTTTCTTTACTGGACTGGCGAATGCCTCTACGGTACTATATAAGCCACATTGAGCCTGCAAATAGGTGGGGAAATGTGGGATATAAATGTAACAAATAAAAAGTGGACTCTCTTTACCAAATGTCAAAACTGACAGCGCTGAGAGGTAATATGGAGACCTTTAACAAAATTTGTCAGCTATATGAACAGTTGCAAACTCAAAAGTCAGCATCACCATGATTTTTTTTTTTGTTTTTTTGTTACATTTGTACCCCGCGCTTTCCCACTCATGGCAGGTTCAATGCGGCTTACATGGGGCAATGGAGGGTTAAGTGACTTGCCCAGAGTCACAAGGAGCTGCCTGTGCCGGAAATCAAACTCAGTTCCTCAGTTCCCCAGGACCAAAGTCCACCACCCTAACCACTAGGCCACTCCTCCACTGTTGCTACTATTTCAGATTCTACATGGATCACCAATGTGGCCGCGCAGACTTCTGCTTCTGTGAGTCTGACGTCCTGCACGTACGTGCAGGACGTCAGACTCACAGAAACAGAAGCCTGCGCAGCCTTCTACATGGAATGTTGCTAGTGGAAAAGCAACATTCCATGTAGAATCTCCAATAGTAGCAACATTCCATGTAGAATCTCCAATAGTATCTATTTTATTTTTGTTACATTTGTACTCTGCGCTTTCCCACTCATGGCAGGCTCAATGCGGCTTACATGGGGCAATGGAGGGTTAAGTGACTTGCCCAGAGTCACAAGGAGCTGCCTGTGCCGGGAATCGAACTCAGTTCCTCAGTTCCCCAGGACCAAAGTCCACCACCCTAACCACTAGGCCACTCCTCCACTGATACGGGGTCAGAAGGGATGGGGGGAGTAAGTTTAGCAGGGGGATGTATTAGCTAATGATCTATTGAAGTTTTTTTGTTGTTTTTGTTAGCTGTATTGTGCTATATGGCATTCCATTGTTTGTAATTGGTTTTTTCATCGTTTCAATAAATGAGTTAAAAAAAATATTCAAAACTTCTGTTGCTCCCTCCACCCTCCCCCCCCTCCCCCCCAATACGAAAAGGCATCAAGTCATACAGTCTGGTAGTGAGGGAACGACTGACAGTCATTTTGTTATAAACAAACAAAATAACAGCACCAGGGGCCTTTAAAAATGGAACACAGTTCTTTAATGAATGAGCCTTGACAAAAAGACCCGACACGGGCCGTGTTTCGGTGACTAGCACCTGCGTCAGGGGTCACAGTGATGACGTGGAAAACTTGGGGAATAACTCGAATATATTCCTCTACAATATATTATTCCTTCCCCCACGTCTGGGGTAAGGAATAATATGTTGGAATTCATTGCCGGAAAATGTGGTGAAGGCGGTTAGCTTAGCAGAGTTTAAAAACGGGTTGGACGGTTTCCTAAAGGACAAGTCCATAAACCGCTACTAAACGGACTTGGAAAAATCCAAAATCCCAGGAATAACATGTATAGAATGTTTGTACTTTTGGGAAGCTTGCCAGGTGCCCTTGGCCTGGATTGGCCGCTGTCGTGGACAAGATGCTGGGCTCGATGGACCCTTGGTCTTTTCCCAGTATGGCATTACTTATGTACTTATGTCTCATATAGTAAAAGCTACAAAGCACCAAGGCACTTTCAATTTCTGTATCCAAACGTTTGTGTTCCATTTTTAAAGGCCCGTGGTGCTGTTTTTTTTTTTTTTGTTTGGACTTTAGTTTGTACTTCGTTCCCTCTCTTTTGTTATATCCAAGTCATTTTGTTATAGTCATAAGGCCTCACACGGTTATAAGAGCTTGGGGTGCTGCTTTAAATTGCTGTCGTCGGATTTAGAATACTTACCAATTTGATCCTGTCCTCACAGCGAAGAAGGTTGATCATAACCTGCAGATGCTGAGGCAAATCACCTGCTAGAACAAGATAAAAACCATCAGAAACTCCCCTTAAAACCAAACCCTGTCACGATGCTTAATGTAGAAACACAGTATATATAGATCAGTGGTTTTCAAATATGTCCAGGGGACCACCAGCCACTCACGTTCTCAAAATATCTCTAATAAACATGCATAAAACAGATCTGCATGTCTGTCACCTTCATTTTATGCAAATCTCTTATGCATATTCATTAGGGATATCCTGAAAAACCTGATTAGCTGGTGGTCTCCCAGGACAGGTTGTGGATAGCGGATGGCCATATTTGGCCATGTGAATACCAGGCCTATCTTTAGCTGGTTCAAATTTAAAAAAACTTTGAACCAACCAAAAACACACTGGATATTCAGAGGCCCTTTTACTAAGCCGCATAAGCACCTACCAGCGCCCAACGCTCCCCAATTCAGAGTTACTGCCCAGGTGGTAATTTCATTTTTGATGAGTGTCCCCTACACGCACCAGAAAATCATTTTTATTTTCTGGCATGTGACGCTACCGGGCGGTAAAAGGCATTTGACGAGTGTAGACCATTACTGCAAGGTTAACGCGTGAGACCTTACCACTAAGTCAATGGCTGGCGGTAAGTTCTCAGACCCAAAATGAACGCGCGTCAATTTTCATTTTGCCACACATCCATTTTCAGTCGAAATTTTTTAAAAGGCATTTTTACAGGTGAACTAAAAAATGGATCTACGCGCGTCCAAAACACGCAACTACACTGCCACAGGCCCATTTATTTTAGCACACCTTAGTAAAAGGACCCATCAATGCTGGTCACCGGAAACGACCCAGCATTAAATATCCAGGCTAACTCCCACGGTCTAAATGTCGGCCCGAAGTGTTTCCTTTCCCTTATACCCTGCTGTGATGTTCTCTGAATGGTAATTCCCAGTGAAACGGTCAACTATACAGAAGCGCCTCCACCTCAATGGTCCCATTTACTTATCAGCTCTTTGCTCTCCGTAAGCGCTCAGTACAATATCTTCACGGCAAAACACCGGTGGCCTTTCCTACTTCTTCCGAGGTACAGCTGATGAGTACCTGAAAAGGTGTATTTTCTTACCTCACCCGGAAGCTACGGGATACCCTCCCACTGGAGCTTTGTTTGGAGGTTCATCGACAACTTTCAGTTGGAGAGTGAAGGTATGATTATTAATTCAAGTTTTTGAGGAAGATCGGAAGTGATTTGATGGAGCACTCTGTTGACAATGATACTGTAGGGTGGGTATGAATGGCTGAGGGGCTGGGAGGGGGGGTCAGAGTTATTATACTGTAATTCAGGGTGGAGATTGGTGGGTGAAGTTTTTATGCTCGTTATTCACACTGGAGTTCTTTGAGGACGATGCTCATTCATAAATACATAACACATAAGTAAGGGGCCCTTTTACTAAGGTGCGCTGAAAAATGGCTTGCGGTAGACGCACGTTTTGGGTGTGCGCAGAATCATTTTTCAGCGCACCTGTAAAAAAAATGCCTTTTTAAAAAATTTTTTGCCAAAAATGGACGCGCGGCAATTTTCATTTTGCCGCACGTCCATTTTTGGCAAAAAAGTTTTGACCTGGCAGTAATGGTCTACGTGTGTAAAATGCCAATTACCGTCCGCGCACCAGAAATTAAAAATATTTTCCGGTGCATGTACTGTACCAGACGCACGTCAAAAATGAAATTACCGCAAGGGCCGTACGGTAGCCGGTAACTCAACACTGGCGCATGTCGGGGACGCGTAGGCGCCTACGTGGCTTAGTAGAAGGCAGTGGTGTAGCTATCTGGGGCCACGGGGGCCTGGGCCCCGTAGATTTGGCCCTGGACCCCCCTGCCGACGACCCTCTTGACCCCCCGTCCCGCCGCCAATCGTCCCGTCACCGCCGCTGTCGCCGTGGGCTACTTTTGCTGGCGGGGGACCCCAACCCCCACCAGCCGAGGTCCTCTTCTTCTGGCACAAGGCTTCGTTCTGTTTCTGTGAGTCTGATGTCCTGCACTTTGTAAGGTTGGGGTCCCCCGCCAGCAAAGGTAGGCGATGGGGGAGGGTTGGCGGGGGGGGGGGGGGTCAAAGTTGGTGGTGGTGGTGGTGGCTGCGGGGGGGGGGGGGAGGTCGGCAATGGCGGGGGGGGGGGCTAAAATGTGCCCCCCTCACCTCAGGCTCTGGACCCTTTCCCACCGAAGTCTGGCTACGCCTCTGGTAAAAGGGCCCCTAAGTTTGGTGCTTTTTTAAAAGTGGCCAAGGAGCAGCAGCAGCGGCTTTGTGAAGAAGAGGTTGACGGACCAAGGCTGACAGCTGCTTCAGTTAAAACCTGTTTGGCAGTTCATTCTCTTTCACTGGGCTCAGCTCAGACTCACACTTGTTGCAAGCTCTAATTACACACTGCAGGTTTAGTAATTACACTGGCAATAGGTTTCAGACTAAATTTGCTTATTTTGTGTCTGTGGGGAGGTCAATATTCCATCCTCATTCTTCTTGATCTTTCCGCTGCTTTTGACACTGTCGATCACAGCATACTTCTCGATACCCTGTCCTCACTTGGATTGCAGGGCTCTGGCCACCTTTAAATCTAGACTGAAAGCCCACCTCTTTAACATTGCTTTTGACTCCTAACCACTTGTAACCACTCGCCTCCACCTACCCTCCTCTCTTCCTTCCCGTTCACATTAATTGATTTGATTACTTTATTTACTTTTTTGTCTATTAGATTGTAAGCTCTTTGAGCAGGGACTGTCTTTCTTCTATGTTTGTGCAGCGCTGCGTATGCCTTGTAGCGCTATAGAAATGCTAAATAGTAGTAGTAGTAGTAGTAGTAAAAGCAGATCCCTTTTCTTTATTTATTTGGATTTTGCTCACACCTTTTTCAGTAGTAGCTCAAGGTGAGTTACATTCAGGTACTCTGGATATTTCTCTGTCCCAGGAGGGCTCACAATCTAAGTTTGTACCTGAGGCAATGGAGGGTTAAGTGATTTGCCCAAGGTCACAAGGAGCAGCAGTGGGATTTGAGCCGGCCACCTCTAAATGTCAAGACTGGTTATTGAGCTCATATGGTGATAAGTAGGAATTGGACATTTTTTTTTGTTACATTTGTACCCCGCATTTTCCCACTCATGGCAGGCTCAATGCGGCTTACATGGGGCAATGGAGGGTTAATTGACTTGCCCAGAGTCACAAGGAGCTGCCTGTGCCTGAAGTGGAAATCTGAACTCAGTTCCTCAGTTCCCCAGGACCAGAGTCCACCACCCTAACCACTAGACCACTCCTCCACTGTTGCTACTATTTGAGATTCTACATGGAATGTTGCTATTCCACCAATGTGGCCGCGCAGGCTTCTGCTTCTGTGAGTCTGACGTCCTGCACGTACGTGCAGGACGTCAGACTCACAGAAACAGAAGCCTGCGCAGCCTTCTACATGGAATGTTGCTAGTGGAATAGCAACATTCCATGTAGAATCTCCAATAGTAGCAACATTCCATGTAGAATCTCCAATAGTATCTATTTTATTTTTGTTACATTTGTACCCCGCACTTTCCCACTCATGGCAGGCTCAATGCGGCTTACATGGGGCAATGGAGGGTTAATTGACTTGCCCAGAGTCACAAGGAGCTGCCTGTGCCTGAAGTGGAAATCTGAACTCAGTTCCTCAGTTCCCCAGGACCAGAGTCCACCACCCTAACCACTAGACCACTCCTCCACTGTTGCTACTATTTGAGATTCTACATGGAATGTTGCTATTCCACCAATGTGGCCGCGCAGGCTTCTGCTTCAATGAGTCTGACGTCCTGCACGTACGTGCAGGACGTCAGACTCACAGAAACAGAAGCCTGCGCAGCCTTCTACATGGAATGTTGCTAGTGGAATAGCAACATTCCATGTAGAATCTCCAATAGTAGCAACATTCCATGTAGAATCTCCAATAGTATCTATTTTATTTTTGTTACATTTGTACCCCGCACTTTCCCACTCATGGCAGGCTCAATGCGGCTTACATGGGGCAATGGAGGGTTAAGTGACTTGCCCAGAGTCACAAGGAGCTGCCTGTGCCTGAAGTGGGAATCAAACTCAGTTCCTCAGGACCAAAGTCCACCAGCCTAACCACTAGGCCACTCCTCCACTCCACATTTTCTTCTCTGGTCTCCTTGCCATGGAAGAAATGGATTTGCCATGTATTTCACTTCCTGCACCACCTCCCCCCCCTCCCTTCAATGCAGCCCTCCTTCTCCTTTCTCCCCTTTTCCTGCTAGTGGTCTCTCTCACCTTCCTTCCACTACCCAGTCCTCCCTCTCACATATGGCCCTCTTTTGCTCCCCTCCCCAACACCCTGCAGCCCTTCCCCTCCTCTTCCTTCATTCCCACCCACTGCAGTCCTCTCATGTTCCCAACTTCTCTTCCTTTCCTCTTACTTACTCCCCCCCCCCCCCATGCAACTCTCTCTAGGGCCCACTTAGACTAAACAGTCACCTAGGCCAGCTGTTTCTCAGGGGGTGGGGCAGCAAAAAAACAGCTGTAGTCAAAGCCACACAAACTTTACTTGAAGGAAGGGTGGGCAACTTTCAAACAGTCAATTTATCTGGGTAGATGGTTTTTGGAAATTGCTCTCATTATGTGTGTGTGTGTGAGATATAATATATATGCACTGGAAGAGGAGGGCAGATGTGGGGCAGGAGTGGGGGAAGGGTCATAAGTCTGAAGGTTTGCCCAGGGAGTCCAATGCCCTTGCACCAGACCTGACCCTCTCAGGTTCTTTGCCAAAACCCTTCTCCTTAAGTCCTAACAGCATCCAAAGACAAAAAGACAGCCTCCAGGTCCCTGACTGGAGCCAATGACAGCATCCTCTGCTGGCCCAGTTCACCTCCCCCTATTAACCATGAAAACCCAGGTAACAGGGTGAGCAAACCCCGGTCATAGTAGAAAAAGAAAACTTGACAAACGTACTGGCATGCAGTGGCGTACCAAGGGGGGGGGGGGCGGTGGGGGCGGTCCGCCTCAGGTGCACGCCGCTGGGGGGGGGGGTGCCGCGTGCCTGTCGGCTCTTCGTTTTCATGCTCCCTTTGCCCTGGAACAGGTTACTTCCTGTTCCGGGGCAGAGGGAGCATGAAAACGAAGAGCTGGCAGGCGCGCGGCACCCCCCCCCCCCCCCCCTCAGCGGCGTGCACCCGGGGGGGGTTCTTTCGCCGGGGGGGGGGTGTCGCGCTGTTCCGGGGGGGGGGCGCTGCACCCGGGGGGCGGGGCGCATCGGCGATCCACCCCGGGTGTCAGCCCCCCTAGGAATGCCACTGCTGGCATGTGAATGAAAAGGTTTAGCTATAGATAGCATTTGCAGCATACAACAGATCGTCCCAGCGAAAGAACGAAGGCAGAGTATCTGAAACTGCTGACACCAGGGAAATCGGACCTGAGCACTGGTACTCAAACAGTCTTTTGTGTCCTGAAGATGTGATTACTAAGCACTAAACACACAGTACCAGGCCGTGCCTTTCCCTCGTGCCTCTGTATCAGACATACCCCAACAGACTGTTCTGTGCGGCTGACTGCTTATTCTTACAAACCTCTGCAACACATCTGTTCCGAGCATAGCTTCAGCACCGTTAGCGCTATAAGAGTTTCCGTCTTAGGACAGTCAACATCTTAGAACAGCAATATTCAGAGCCACTTATGCAGCGAGCCATGGGTGCTGATCACAAAGAATCTGTAAAATCTTTTCTGATGCAGACAAAACTACACAGTCATAATATGCATAAGTATTGCCACACTGAGACAGACCAAAGGTCCATCAAGCCCAGCATCCTGTTTCCAACAGTGGCCAATCCAAGTCACAAATACCTGGCAAGATCCCCAAAAGGTTCAATACATTTTATGCTGCTTATCCCAGAAATAAGCAGTGGATTTTCCCCAAGTCATTTTAATAATGGTCTATGGAATTTTCCTTTAGGAAGCTGTCCAGACCTTTTTTAAACCCCGCTAAGCTAACCAACTTTACCACATTCTCTGGCAACGAATTCCAGAGTTTATGAGTGAAGAAAAAATTTCTCCGATTTGTTTTAAACTTACTACTTTGTGGCTTCACTGCATGCCCCCCCAGTCCTAGTATTTTTGGAAAGAGTAAACAAATTGATTCACATCTACCCGTTCCACTCCACTCATTATTTTATAGACCTCTATCGTATCTCCCCTTAGCTATCTTTTCTTCAAGCTGAAGAGCCCTAGCTACTTCAGCCTTTCCTCATCGGGAAGTCATCCCATTCCCTGTATCATTTTCGTCGCGCTTCTCTCCCCCCAGGATTCTATAAAGTGCGACTGTCGTTGCACGTGCAAATCCAGTCATATTCTGGATCTGCGCATGCAACTTAATTAGTTATCAAGCCAATCAGTGCTAATTGCCAATTAACAAGCAATTGACACTAATTGGCATTAATTAGAATTTACACGCACAACTGTCTCAGCATATTCTGTAAAGTGATGCACGTAAATTCTAATGCGCATAGCTGAAAAGGGGGTGTGGCCATGATTGGGAATGGGTGGGTTGTGGGAGTTTCTAAAATCTATATGTGTTGTTATAGAATACACCCGGTCTGTGCCTAATTTAGACATGGCATTAACACCAAGTTATACTTTTGATAAGTACATAAGTACATAAGTAGTGCCATACTGGGAAAGACCAAAGGTCCATCTAGCCCAGCATCCTGTCACCGACAGTGGCCAATCCAGGTCAAGGGCACCTGGCACGCTCCCCAAACGTAAAAACATTCCAGACAAGTTATACCTAAAAATGCGGAATTTTTCCAAGTCCATTTAATAGCGGTCTATGGACTTGTCCTTTAGGAATCTATCTAACCCCTTTTTAAACTCCGTCAAGCTAACCGCCCGTACCACGTTCTCCGGCAACGAATTCCAGAGTCTAATTACACGTTGGGTGAAGAAAAATTTTCTCCGATTCGTTTTAAATTTACCACACTGTAGCTTCAACTCATGCCCTCTAGTCCTAGTATTTTTGGATAGCGTGAACAGTCGCTTCACATCCACCCGATCCATTCCACTCATTATTTTATACACTTCTATCATATCTCCCCTCAGCCGTCTCTTCTCCAAGCTGAAAAGCCCTAGCCTTCTCAGCCTCTCTTCGTAGGAAAGTCGTCCCATCCCCACTATCATTTTCGTCGCCCTTCGCTGTACCTTTTCCAATTCTACTATATCTTTTTTGAGATACGGAGACCAGTACTGAACACAATACTCCAGGTGCGGTCGCACCATGGAGCGATACAACGGCATTATAACATCCGCACACCTGGACTCCATACCCTTCCTAATAACACCCAACATTCTATTCGCTTTCCTAGCCGCAGCAGCACACTGAGCAGAAGGTTTCAGCGTATCATCGACGACGACACCCAGATCCCTTTCTTGATCCGTAACTCCTAACGCGGAACCTTGCAAGACGTAGCTATAATTCGGGTTCCTCTTACCCACATGCATCACTTTGCACTTGTCAACATTGAACTTCATCTGCCACTTGCACGCCCAATCTCCCAGTCTCGCAAGGTCCTCCTGTAAATGCCCGCGACTAAATTTAATCGTGTGGTCGGCCACTCAGTGTATTCTATAAACAGCGCCAAAATGTAGGCGTATTCTATAAAGTACGTCTAAATCTAGGCATATTTTTTTTCTGCATGGATTTTTTAGGCGTGATATACAGAATCTGCTTTATTTATTTTCTCAGGTCTCAGTGCAGAAATAGCAAAAGTACCTTTACTCAGATAAAGTATCTGTACATAGCTGAGTCGGCAAATTCAGCGTTCAGTCGTAAAGGCCCCTTTTTTTCTCTGTTTACACACTCCCCATTCCTTTGAACTTCCTGGTTTTTTCGTAGCCAAGAATAGAGAATGACACGGGGATAAAATTTGTCCCTGTCCCCACCCCATCCCCGCAGGCCCTGTCTCCGTCCTCATCCCTTCCCCGCGGGTTTGTCCCCGTCCCATCCCCATGGGCTCTGTTCTCATCTGCAGAAGCCTCGAACACTTATGATTTATATTCACATTTTTTTATTCAAGTATAAAAAGGAATATGCCGTGCAACTGTTGTGTATAAATTACGAATAGAAAACAATAATAACAGCGATCAGCTATAATAACCCTCCTCACCACCACCCTCTACCCTTCCAACCCCAACAATAGCTGATTTCTACTACCCCAAGGAATCCTAATCCACCCTGTTAAAATGTCCAGGGAGTTCTGTATGCCCTAAAGGGAAGAACTATGCCCTATGAAGCACTGTTATGGCTTTTTAATCTGTAGATAAATAAGAAATCATCAACAATCTCAGGATTCAATCTAGCTCTCCTGTCTTCCACAGTCCTTCCTGGAATAGAAGTTGTCTTCTTAGAAGATGTGCTGGTAGCAGGATGTACAGGATCCTCCATGCAAATTTTGCTAGTTGTGGCCAGCATGCAAGTGGCAGATGAAGTTCAATGTTGACAAGTGCAAAGTGATGCATGTGGGTAAGAGGAACCCGAATTATAGCTACGTCTTGCAAGGTTCCGCGTTAGGAGTTACGGATCAAGAAAGGGATCTGGGTGTCGTCGTCGATGATACGTTGAAACCTTCTGCTCAGTGTGCTGCTGCGGCTAGGAAAGCGAATAGAATGTTGGGTGTTATTAGGAAGGGTATGGAGTCCAGGTGTGCGGATGTTATAATGCCGTTGTATCGCTCCATGGTGCGACCGCACCTGGAGTATTGTGTTCAGTACTGGTCTCCGTATCTCAAAAAAGATATAGTAGAATTGGAAAAGGTACAGCGAAGGGCGACGAAAATGATAGTGGGGATGGGACAACTTTCCTATGAAGAGAGGCTGAGAAGGCTAGGGCTTTTCAGCTTGGAGAAGAGACGGCTGAGGGGAGATATGATAGAAGTGTATAAAATAATGAGTGGAATGGATCGGGTGGATGTGAAGCGACTGTTCACGCTATCCAAAAATACTAGGACTAGAGGGCATGAGTTAAAGCTACAGTGTGGTAAATTTAAAACGAATCGGAGAAAATGTTTTTTCACCCAACGTGTAATTAGACTCTGGAATTCGTTGCCGGAGAACGTGGTACGGGCGGTTAGCTTGACGGAGTTTAAAAAGGGGTTAGATAGATTCCTAAAGGACAAGTCCATAGACCGCTATTAAATGGACTTGGAAAAATTCCGCATTTTTAGGTATAACTTGTCTGGAATGTTTTTACGTTTGGGGAGCGTGCCAGGTGCCCTTGACCTGGATTGGCCACTGTCGGTGACAGGATGCTGGGCTAGATGGACCTTTGGTCTTTCCCAGTATGGCACTACTTATGTACTTATGTACTTATGATTGCTTGTTTTTCAAAAAAAAAAAATATATATATTGTCATCTGCATCAATCAAACATAAATAACAAACCAGTTTATTAACAGGCCTCAAAGAAGAAAGTGACACGGGGACAAAGTTTGTCTGCGTTCTCACGCGCTCTGTCCCCATCCCCTTTGGATCTGTCCCTGCCCCATCCCCGCGGTTACTGCGGGTCCCCATTCCCGTTGTCATTCTCTAGCCAAGAGTCTTTTGGAAATGGTTGCGTTCATTACACTATGAATAAAAAGCATTCAACCTTCATTCCAACAAAGAAAAGTGAAGACCATTTTAAACTGCATCCTCTGCACTGCACAATCCACTTCCAACACTCGACTAAGAAAGGAAGAATTGATCATCCAATTCATTGTGTTTCAGTGAACCACTGGGTACCATTCTGGCCTGCTGATTTTTTTCTTCTTTCTACAGGAAAGGAAAATCTCTCGGAAGCAATGAATCATACATTTTAAAAATGTACTATCAAAGCACAAGCCTTCCCCCCGCATGGTGCGGTCTCCCCCAGCGATAACGTTTTTATTACAAATCTACAGTTCAGCCAGTGATCTGTCAGAAACGATTACAAGAAAGACTTTTTTTCTGGATTTTTTTTTTTTTTTAATTTGTTCCCCGCACTTTCTCACTCATGGCAGGCCCAATGCGGCTTACATATACAGGTACTTATTTGTACCTGGGGCAATGGAGGGTTAAGTGACTTGCCCAGAGTCACAAGGAGCTGCCTGTGCCTGAAGTGGGAATCGAACTCAGTTCCTCAGTTCCCCAGGACCAAAGTCCACCACCCTAACCACTAGGCCACTCCTCCACTGTTGCTACTATTTGAGATTCTACATGGAATGTTGCTATTCCACTAGCAACATTCCATGTAGAAGTCGGCCCTTGCAGATCAGCAATGTGGCCGCGCAGGCTTCTGCTCAATGCGGCTTACATATTGTATACAGGTACTTATTTGTACCTGGGGCAATGGAGGGTTAAGTGACTTGCCCAGAGTCACAAGGAGTTGCCTGTGCCTGAAGTGGGAATCGAACTCAGTTCCTCAGGACCAAAGTCCACCACCCTAACCACTAGGCCACTCCTCCACTGTTGCTACAGTTTGAGATTCTACACAGAATGTTGCTATTCCACTAGCAACATTCCATGTAGAAGTCGGCCCTTGCAGATCACCAATGTGGCCGCGCAGGCTTCTACATGGAATGTGCTAGCAACATTCCATGTAGAATCTCCAATAGTAGCAACATTCCATGTAGAATCTCCAATAGTATCTATTTGATTTTTGTTACATTTGTACCCTGCGCTTTCCCACTCATGGCAGGCTCAATGCGGCTTACATGGGGCAATGGAGGGTTAAGTGACTTGCCCAGAGTCACAAGGAGCTGCCTGTGCCTGAAGTGGGAATCGAACTCGGTTCCCCAGGATCAAAGTCCACCACCCTAACCACTAGGCCACTCCAATGCGATTACTACAGGCTCCTGAAGCAAATAAGCATTTTTGCTTCTACAACAGTTACAGACACCCAAGGTGGTCTAAATGCCGGGGGGGGGGGGGGGGGCAATTTTGAAACTATGGAGTTTCCCCGTGAAAATGAAGTTCAGTGTATAGCACAGCAGAATATGGTATGGCCCATCTAGACTGGCATCCTACCCAGCTGTGACGTAGCTACGGGGGCCACGGCCCCCAAAACTGGATCTGTGCCCCTCACATCTGGCGCGCATGCTCAATTTCATTAAAACGAGCATGCCAGACATGACAGAAGGGGAAGAGAGAGAGCAGGGCAGGAAATGCGGCGGCGGCGCCGGAGACCAGCGCTGGAAAGAGCACTTCAGGTGGAGGGGGTTGAGGACCCCCACCAGCCAAACCAGGGCACAGATCCAGTTTTCATTGAGGACCTCTGCCAGCCAAGGCATGTGTGGCGGCGGTGCTTCAGCTGGCCAAGATATGTGTAGCAGCAGCAGCAGCGACAGTGGGTGGGTGGGGGGCGACAAGGGGGTGGTGGGGAGTGGTGGGGAGGGGGACCAAAATGTGCCCCCTCACTTTGGGCTCTGGCCCCCTCCCACCTCGAAGTCTGGCTACGCTCCTGCTACCCAGTAAGATGTGGAAAGCAACACTTTATCAATCCCCCTACGTCCACTACAGTCTTTATTTAGGGCTACCTGTACGCAGGACCTGGCGTTACAGCTGTACAAGCCAAAGGGGACCCAAGCCTTTCCTTTGGGGCCCTTCCCAAATTTTTTTGCCTTCAGCCCCAGCATGTCTAATACCAGTCCTGAGCGTGGAATACCATCAGGCTTATTTTTGAAAGAGAAGGACGCCCATCTTTTGACACAAATCGGAAGATGGGCGTCCTTCTCAAGGGGGCCCCCAAATCGGCATAATCGAAAGCCGATTTTGGGCGTACCCAACTGCTTTCCGTCGCGGGGACGACCAAAGTTCACGGGGGGCGTGTCGGAGGCGTAGCGAAGGCGGGACTTGGGCGTGCCTAACACATGGCCGTCCTCAACCGATAATGGGAAAAAAAGGGCGTCCCTGACGAGCACTTGGACAACTTTACCTGGTCCTGTTTTTCTTACAACCAAGCCATAAAAAAGTGACCGAAATGACCAGATGACCACCAGAGAGAATCAGGGATCACCTCCCCTTACTCCTCCAGTGGTCACTAACCCCCTCCCACACTCAAAAAACTCTTTAAAAATAATTTATGCCAGCCTCAAATGTCATAGGTCCCTCGCAGCAGTATGCAGGTCCCTGGAGCAGTTTTAGTGAGTACTGCAGTGCACTTCAGGCAGGCGGACCCAGGCCCATCCCCACCTCCCTCCACCTGTTACACTTGTGGTGGTAAATGTGAGCCATCCAAAACCCACCACGAACCCACTGTACCCACATCTAGGTGCCCCTTCACCCGTAATGGCTAGGGTAGTGATATACAGTGGTGGGTAGTGGGTTTTAAGGGGGTTTTGAGGGGGGGGCTCAGCACACAAGGTAAGGGAGCTATGTGCCCGGCTGGTGTCCTGGCATGTCAGGGGGACCAGTGCACTACGAATGCTGGCTCCTCCCACAACCAAAGGGCTTGCATTTGGTCGTTTCTGAGATGGGTGTCCTTGGTTTCCATTATCGCCAAAAATCAGAAACGACCAAGTCTAGGGATGACCATCTCTAAGGACGACCTAAATGTCAAGATTTGGGCGTCCCCGACTGTATTATCGAAACGAAAGATGGACGTCCATCTTGTTTCGATAATACGGGTTTCCCCACCCCTCCACCGGGATGTTTTGCGAGGACGTCCTCAGCAAAACTTGGGCGACCCCTTCGATTATGCCCCTCCACATATCTCCACACTTTGCTACTGTGTTGAAACAGGGAAAGGGAATAGAGAGAGGATGGGATTTGATACAAGGCCTTGGGGAAAGTACGTGACAGAAAGACAATGTGGGCGATTTGAAAATGCAAATCACTACACGCACCTTCCTTCCTCCAACCTAATTCCACCTGACTTTGTACTAGCAGAACATTATTCTGTGAAACACGGAAACCTAAACACTGAATAGGACAGTGGATTAAGACCTCAGGGCCTATACAGCCTGCTAGATTCTGTTACCATACTGCATAACCTATTTGGATCTCTATCTTAACCCTTCGTTTGCCCACCACAAAAGGATTATCTATGCTTGCCCGCTGCTTTTCTTCAGACACAAAAAATACCTAGTAAGGAATGGGTGTTCATATTGACAAAGTTATTATGTTGACGTAGATCTGTGTAGAACTGGGTCAAGGGCAGCAGAGCAGGCTTATTACCTGATAGAAACTTCTAACAGAAGGGAATCAAAAGAGAAGTGACATGAATACGAGAAGATTCCGAGTAAGATTAAGGGGACGAGCTTGGGTTTAGGAATAGGGAAGGAAAGTGGGAGAATAAGAGGAAAATGTATGGCTGTAAATTACTTTATGGATTGGGCTGAGGGAGTCTAAATACAAGACTTTGTAAATGCATTTTCATCTACGTAGGTGTTTCAGAGCCCCCCCCCCCCCCCCCCTCCACCGGTTGTCACTGCTGCTTCCTGCCCCTTGCTCAGACAGTAAATGTCCCTGTAGAGATATGCTTCTTTCTACGCCTACCCCCCATCGGTTAGAAGGCAGATAGATGTTTGGAAGACCTTGGGCAAGCAGCAGGAGTAAGACTACACAAAGCTTTCTCTGTTTCCTCAAGCTCTGTGCAAAAAGACGACTCAGAAGATCAAACGCTGTAATGTTAAGTGGCCTGGTAAGTGTGGGTGGCACTTCATACCGTGGTCTCCAGCAGGACACGGAAGCCTCCATTCTGCTGCACATGGCTACCTTGAACTCTAGATGACTTTCTCCCGCAGGGAACTAGTTCTTTCTAAATGGTGTTCTGGCCAACTTACATCTTAAAATTATTTGGCTTCAATATTCAGCCCATGGCAGTCAGCAGTTTTTAAGCCGTTCACAGCCATGGGCTAATGTGAGCCCAGATATTCATTTTTCTCGCTAGAGAAGTCTCTTGCACGTTAGTTTGGTTTTTGTGATTCGAGGCAATCCATTTTCAGGGGATGCCTTTTTGTCATACATCAGGAGCCTTTTCAGCTCCTTGTTGATTGATCAAACACACTGACTCCTGACGCAGGCGGCCACGTCGAAACACGGCACCGTGTCGAGTCTCAGATATGTAATCTATGCAATAAACTCTTATAACAACTTGGACTCCCCGTTTCCTTATGGTTGCAAGTGTCATCGAATACCCTACTCTCCTGTTTGTTCCCAGATATTTAATTACCAGGCCACGTCCGGGTACCGGCAGTGAACGGCTGGGTTACAGTGGTCATAACCAGCCAATATTTCTACCCTTTTACTGTCTTAATTTTAGGTTAGCAGAAAACAGCAGGGCAACCATAAGGCAACGTAGAAACAAAACAAGCAGATCGAGATGAAAATAAATGCTTATCGGTAAAACACAAACCAGAATAATGCCCGACACAGGCCGTGTTTTGCCCACACAGGGGCTGAGTCAGGGGCTGTTAAATATGTATATTTTTGATCCTGTTTCATGGTAGCCCTATTATTGCTGTATGGTATGGGATTTGCGTTCCAAGACGTATGAGGAGAGACTTGCGGACCTGAACATGTATACCCTGGAGGAAAGGAGGAACAGGGGTGATATGATACAGACGTTCAAATATTTGAAAGGTATTAATCCGCAAACAAATCTTTTCCGGAGATGGGAAGGCGGTAGAACGAGAGGACATGAAATGAGATTGAAGGGGGGTAGACTCAGGAAAGATGTCAGGAAGTATTTTTTCACAGAGAGGGTGGTGGACGCTTGGGGAGGTGGTGGAGATGAAAACGGTAACGGAATTCAAACATGCGTGGGATATGCATAAAGGAATCCTGTGCAGAAGGAATGGATCCTCAGAAGCTTAGCTGAAATTGGGTGGCGGAGCAGGTGGGGGGAAGAGGGGTTGGTGGTTGGGAGGCTAGGATAGGGGAGGGCAGACTTATACGGTCTGTACCAGAGCCAGTGATGGGAGGCGGGACTGGTGGTTGGGAGGCGGGAAATACTGCTGGGCAGACTTATACGGTCTGTGCCCTGAAAAAGACAGGTACAAATTCAAGGTAAGGTATACACATATGAGTTTATCTTGGGCAGACTAGATGGACCATGCAGGTCTTTTTCTGCCGTCATCTACTATGTTACTATGTATTGTATTTATGTCTTTACTTGCTCATTTTACTATTGTTATACTGTTAACAAAATTGTAAGTATGATGTTAAACTGTACTACTACTAATAACTATAGTTCTACTAGACGTACACAGTGCTGTACACATTAGTTACAGGTACTTTCTCTGTCCCTAGGGGGCTCACACTCTAAAGTTTTTTTGTACCTGGGGCAATGGAGGGTTAAGTGACTTGCCCAAGGTCACAAGGAGCTGCAGTGGGAATTCAACCCAGGTTGCCAGGATCAAAGCCTGCTGCACTAACCATTAGACACCACACCTACTGTATACCACCTTGGGGTAAATCTCTTCATAAAGGCGGTTGATAAATCCAAATAAATCAATAAAATAGCAGTTTGGAAACTGCTTCTCTCAAACTGCCTCTTCTCTCAGTCGCAGACAAACACAGAGATCACAAGATGCACCCACACGCATCCCCTCACAAGCAGAGGAACTGGAAATAATCCCATGAGGATTGACAGCGACATCTAGCAGTCAGATATATTATTACACTTGGGAGGCTCATTTTCAAAGCGCTTATGCTTACTATGAAACTTTGTGAGTCTGTGCTTTGAAAATTCGCCTCTTGGTGTTTCATTTTATTATTTTTGTCAAACTAGAGAAATATTTGGCTACCAATCTCACTGATACAAACACAAGCATGTACACACACATGAAAAGGGGCTGGAAAGAATTCTATACGCCGGTCTGCGCTTGCTTTCCCCATTTTTGTGTTTAGTGCACATCTTGGTGCTCGGGGGCGATACTCCTCCTGGGTTCTAGCAAGCAACATACCGTATTTTTCGGACTATAAGACGCACCGGACCATAAGACGCACCTAGGTTTTAGAGGAGGGAAATAGGAAAAAAAAATTTTCCTTTTTCCCTCCTCTAAAACCTAGGTGCTCCGGTGCATCTTGTCCGAGTTCGGGATCGCCCTGTCACCACTTCTCCCTACTCACATCACGCGATCTTCCCTGGTGGTCTAGTGACGTCGGGGCAGGAAAGAGCCCCCTCTTTCCTGCCCAGCGCGCTGCTCTCCATCCTCCTGTATGCAGCCTGACGGTCTCGGCGAGATTCAAAATGGCCGCCGAGAATTGCAGTCTCGGCGGCCATTTTGAATCTCGCCGAGACCGTCAGGCTGCATACAGGAGGATGGAGAGGAGGCTCTTTCCTGCCCCGACGTCACTAGACCACCAGGGAAGATCGCGTGACGTGAGTAGGGAGAAGTGGTGACAGGGCCGGGGGGAGGGCGGCCCCGAACTCGGAGGGCGGGCGGCCAGCTGGCCAGCCAGCCAGCCAAATCTACCTTCGGACTATAAGACGCACCCCCCATTTTCCTCCCAAATTTTTGGGGAAAAAAGTGCGTCTTATAGTCCGAAAAATACGGTACTCTTTTCCTCCAGCAGGCTTTGTTACAGGAGTTCCTGGCACAGTGGCACTGCAAATCTCCAATGACGCAATTCATTTGACAGCAGCGGCAGAAAAGGAAAAGAACTATTCATTTTGGCTAAGTAAACAGTGATTTCAGTACAGTCCTTGGCGGTGGAGGTTAGAGAATGACACGGGGACCCGCAGTAACCGCGGGGATGGGGACGGGGGCAAACTTTGTCCCCGTGTCATTTTCTACTTTGAAGCCTGTTAATGAACTGGACTGTTATTTACGTTTGAGTGATGCAGACAACGCTATTTTGATTTTTTGGAAAAGCAAGCAAACATGCTGGCCACAACTAGCAAAATCTGCACGGGGGATCTTGTACATTCCTGCTACCAGCACATCTTTTAAGAAGACATCTTCTACTGCAGGACGGACTGCGGAAGACAGGACAGCTAGACTGAATCCTGAGATCGCTGACGACTTTTTATTCATCCACAGATTGCAAAATCATAACAAGCGGGAAAAGGAGGAGATGAAATGCCAGGAATTCTCCAGCAAGCCAGAAAGAACAGGCATTTTCTTTTCCAGGGATGGAAGACAGTATGTCTACATGCTGAACAAAGCCGGGATGCTGGACTTTACCCAGAAATGAACTAAACCGTATAATGAGCCAAAATGTGAGCACACTTGTTGTTTACCATTTCCCATGTCACTGGGCAACAAGGAAGAAAAGTTATAAAAGTTTAGCACAGGGATGGAGAACTCAGAAGTGAAATGTATTTAAACTTACACCACAGAGGTCTGTTACAGCTGTTGTAGCAATAAACATACATTTTATTTTTTAATAAATAAGCTGGCAGAAAAATGCCCCATAAATACAGGATCTGTACACTCTCCCTTTCTCTTTCAGATTAATGATTTCTTTACAAGGGGTTTAACGTCTTTAATCGCTTCCTTCTGCTTCTGGGGAATACAAGTGACATCTGGGCACAGCTGTACACATTTGTATCAGGGTCCCAGGCATAAATGTGGTGTGAAGGAGTAGTCAGTGGTTAGAACAATAGGCCGAGATCTAGGAAATCTCAGGTTCAAATCCTATCTCTTCCACAGATGACCCTAGGCAAGCGACTTCACCCTCAGCTGCTTCACACAGAAACGAAGGGCTAGATTTATTAAATGTGTGAATGCATTTGACATGCATTATTTTGCAAGGAATACATCTTAAAGTCAATAACAAGTTATTAGTAACTAGGGGCCAAATGCACTAAACCTAACGAGCCATTAACGAGCAAGTAGTAAACCCTGGCATGCACTAAAAGCCATTTTACGACGACGGTAGCAGCTAACGAAAACGGAATGATGAGCAAATTGTGTAGAAACCCTATTGTAATGAGATGCACTAAGCTTTTCCGATTGCCTTAACACTGGAAACTCTAACGAGAGGTCTGTACCTATCGTTGGGGCTGCACGGGATTGAAAACTGATGAAAAACCACTATAAAAGTCTTTACGCTCCCTACCGCAATAATAAAAACAAAAGTGCAGTTGAGGCCGGCCATCGAAAAAACCCGTCCGTTTTTGCCGTCATTCACTTCCGCAATAATAAAAAACGTCTTTTTTGGCCGTGCTTCACTCAGCTGAGACCTGGAAGTCTCTGAGCCAATCACAGCACGTTTGAACGTGCTGTGATTGGCTCAGAGACTTCCAGGTCTCTCAGCTGAGTGGATGCACGGCCAAAAAAAGATGTTTTTTTATTATTGCGGAGGTGAATGACGGCAAAAATGGACGGCTTTTTTCGATGGCCGGCCTCAATTGCACTTTTGTTTTTATTATGGCGGCGGGGGGGGTGGGGGGTGAGCGGTGCGGCGTCTTCGAGCGTATTTTGGCATGCGCAGAGCAGCCAGCATAACGCTTTGCTGCTCTGCGCATGCTCGACCGGCCGATTGGCCGACTGTTTTACGATGGAATAGAGAATGCAAGTGAACTACAAGAAGTAGCTCATTTGCATTCCCTTTCCTTGATGCATAGCCGTTCCCTACCGATTCGCTATGGAATTCGGTAGGGAACAGCTCTGACAACGACTTTAGTGCATCTGGCCCTAGATCCCATTCGGAATAATGGCGCTTGCAATAAATTACGTTAGTGTGCAAGAATGCATATTAAAACATTAACACGTTAGTAAATATTGCTCTTAGACTGTAAGGGATTCTTTTACAAAGCCGCACTACCCATTCCCGCATGGCAAATGACAGAAAGTCCAAAGGAATTGAATGTGCTTCCTTCCTATTTGCCCCCAAATCACAACCCCTCAACCCCCCCCTTATCAGTGAGGACCTAAGGGTTCTTTACCTGGTGGCTTAGTGGTTCACAGGCAAGAGTGATTCCCATTCGCTCCCGCCTGGCCTGTGCCACCTCCAAAATGGTGCCCCTAGTGGAGGATAAATATGGAAGTGAAAGTACAGCGATACCTCGGTTTTCGTCGATAATCTGTCCGAAAACAATCGGCGAAATCCAAAACCGATGAAAACCGAGGCAATTATTTCCATATGAATCAACACTGGAAAGCAATGGAATTGTTTGGCTAGACGCGCGGGGTGATGCTCACACGAGAAACAACGCCACACTGAGCAGGAGAACGCGTGGGTCGCCCTTTGTTTTCGCAAAATTAGCAGCGAGGTCACGTGGGCACACTGACGAAATCCAAAGCAACCAACAAAATCCGAGACAAATTTTTTGCAGAAAAAAAAATCGACGAAACCCAAAACCGACGATAACCGAGGTACTACTGTATTTGAAAATTGGAGCAAGAGCCTGCCAATGGACAGTCCTAGTACAGTCTGAAAATTCTCTCCAACGGAATTTAGTCATTAAAAAAAACAAAACAAAGGTGCACGATTTTAACTACTGAAAAACAGAAAATAAAATATTTTTGGACAAAAAAATGCACAGAGCTTGGAGTAAGATCAAAGGAGGATTGAATGGGGCTATTTTATTAACAGGCAAATTTATGCTTTTTCAAGAGTTTAGACAAAACTGCTGCAAAAAGCCAACTTCTCTTGGGAACTCCCTCACGCACCAACAGTGTAAGATAAAGCAAGAACATCAGCATCCCAGTGCTGGGATGTATTACCTGCGTGCTTCTGAAGGTGCAGAAGGCTCCGCTGTCCTTGTGAGCTGCTCCCCTGCTGCAAGAAGAGAGCCGCTCCTTTCACCATGAAAAAGTTCTCGCTCAAGCTGAAACACAGAGAAAGAGACAAGGTTAACCTGGCCACCAGGAGAGGGAGAGGGATGGACACAAGATGGTGCATTTCCCGAAAGCCAGTAGCTTCTCAAAATCACGTCTCCAGTGTTTAAAAGCTGAGAGAAATGAGATACTGAAGGGATTTTCATTTTCTAACAGGTCTTATGATTTCACTACTATTTTCATCTGAGCAGACAGAAAGCTTTTCAGCGCCTCCTTTTCTCGGCCCTGAACCGGTTTCTTCAGGCATTTTTTAAAAACAGAATTTATTTAGGGGCCCTTTTAATAATGCACGCTAATATTTGCCATTAGCGCACGTGAAATTCTCGAGTTAAGCCGCGCTATTGGAAATATTAGCATGTTTGGGTTTTTTTTTAGGTCTTTTTCATTTAAGGTTTTTTCAGGTGGTGCATCAATATTGCCATTAGAACGCAGGACCTGAAAAAAACAACAATGCAGGAATGGTTAAGCATCTCTTATTGAAGAGATGCTAAAAGTTCCTGCATGGTGTTTGCATTAACCGTTAGCGTGTGCTAATGAAAAAATGCACTAGCTAGTTAACGGAGACACACCCATCCCCCACCCATACCACATGCCCTGCCAAAAAACAATTTTTTTAAAACTCATAGTGCACGGTTTAGCACATGCAGGGCTGTAGAGAGAGGGGGGCAAGACTCACTGGGCCCGGCTTCCAAGGGGGGGCCCAGCGCTTGCAGGCAGAAGGTTGTGCTCCCTCGGTCTGTCTCTCTCCTGCTCCTGTGTGTCAGGACCCGGGTGACTGCGTTAACACGATAACCCAGGTCCCGGCACACATGGAGCAGGAGAGTGACGGACCGAGGGAGGAGCAGATGCAGGAAGGGAAAGGAAGGGGGGGCCCGAGTGGGGGGTAGCTGCAGCCTGAGTGGGGGGGCCGGCTGCAGCTCGAGTAGGGGGATGGTGGCTGCGGCCCGAGTGGGGGGGGGGGCTGCAGTCTGAGTAGGGGAATGGTGAGTGTAGGCCGTGGCCCAAGTGGGGGAGGGCGGCGGCCCTATCCCATGCCCGGCTCTGTCTCTCAGCGGCCCTGAGCGCATGAAAACAGGGAAAATACCCCAAAACCATTAAACGTGTTTATGCTATAGTCTATCATCACACACTAACCATGCATTAAGGGCTTAACGCTCTTTAGAAAAAGGGCCCCTTAATATCTTATATACTGCCTACAAGCCTGAAAGCTATCAAATGCCCTTTTCACAAGGAATAAAACACTCATGAAATAATTTAGGCCCCGATATTTAATAAGTGTTTTGCTAACTTAAATCCGGAAATTCAGTGCCGAGCCATATCCAGGCACCAGCACTGAATGTCCGGGTTTGCAGAGCTGGCTAATGCAGAGTTAGTTAATTGCAATATTCAGCCCTTAACCAAACTATGGGTTACCACATAAAGGTAGAACTGACTTTTGTGCAGTCCTGTTTAAGAAGTTGCCCTGGCTGGTTATGCCCTGAATATTGGCATTTATTTATTTATTTATTTTACATATTTATAGACTGCTTAAATCAAAGTGGTTTACAACAACGACATACGAAATAAAATCATCAAAAAAAAATTTGATGTCATTACTGTGTCATAACCGAAACTTAACAGCAAATCTGTGCCATTATAACAACTAGCTTTACATAAATGCCTCCACAATGAAGTCTTCAATAGGTGCTTAAACTGCGTAATTTCAGTGCATAATCTCAATTGACCTTTTAATGAATTCCACAGCTGCACAGCCACAGAAAAAGAAGCAGATCTAGTCTCACAGTATATGAGAACGCTGCATCCGATGACAGACGCATTTGTTGTCTCTGACCTCAAGCTCCTGGCACATAGGGTTACCATATTTTGTCCTCTGAAGAAGAGGACACATGCCACGCCCCTGCCACGCCCACACCACGCCCCTTTTGCATCCTCACCCCGCCCCTGTCACATATTCCCCTCCCCTCCCCCGGGTCACATATTCCCCTCCCCTACTATCTACTAGTGACCTCTTCAGGGCAGGAAAGCGCCCCCTCTTTCCTGCCCGGAGAGCTGCCCTTGTCCTGCATCCTGTTGCTGTGACGGTCTTGGGATTCAAAATGGCCGCCGAGAGTTGAAGTTCCGCGAGGCCGCTTCAACTCTTGGCGGCCATTTTGAATCCCGAGACCGTCACAGCAACAGGATGCAGGGCAAAGGCAGCGCTCCAGGCAGGAAAGAAGGGGCTCTTTCCTGTCCCGAAGAGATCAGTAGACCACCAGGGCAGTAGATAGTAAGTAAGGGAAGGGGAGGGGAAGCTAGGATAGGTCCGCCGCCTGCCCACCCATTTGTCCAGAAATCCGGACAAACAGGCGGACTGGCAAAACCTGCCCGGACGCCCAGACATGTCCTCAAAAAGAGGACATGTCCGGGTAAATCCGGACGTATGGGAACCCTACTGGCACGACAATACACACAAAAGGAATCTTTCAAATATTTTGGTGCAGATCCATAGATAGCCTGATGCACATGACAAAGAACCTTAAACTGTATTCTACTCTGCAATGGTAACCAGTGCTGCTGTCTCAAAACTGGAGCAATACATGTTACCCGAGATACACCTGTTACTAACCTAGCAGCAGAATTTTGGACTAACTGCGATGCCCTAACCCTGGTCTTTGCCACGCCAAGATAAAGAGCATTGGAGTAGTCCAAACGCGATAACACCATACTCTGGATGACCCCACAAAAATCATGTGACAACAGCATTAGTTTAAGTCTGAACAACAAACGAAACTGAGCCGGCCAAGTGACACTAAGTCCCCAGAATGGCCCCAAAATAGCCGGTTTTCAGTTCAGCCTCGAATAAGAGATTTAATCAGCCAGGAATCGTTTCTGGACAGTGAAACTGCTTTGAATACCGACGCCTTTGATTCAACGTTTTGAAAGTCTGCTGACGTGTGCTGCAGTGGTGTAGCTACGGGGAGCCACGGGGTCCTGGGCCCTCCAAATTGGCTCTGGGGCCCCTGGCTTGTCTGGCGGAGGTCCCCCCACCCCCGCCAGCTGAAGAGTTTGTCCCACGCTGGTCTCGCTGCATTGCCTGCCCTGCTCTTGTCAGTCGCTCGTTTTAGTGAAACTGTGCGTGCACGACACTTCGCGCATGCTCAGTTTAATTAAAACAAGCGTGCACGGCACGACTGAAAAGAGCAGAACAGGCAATGCAAGACCAGCGCAGGACAAACGCTTCAGCTGGCTGGAGTCAGGGACCACGTCACCCAAGGTATGATGAGGCAGCAGCGGGTGGGGGAGGTGCGGCAGGGAGGCAGGCCCCGTCGAGGTCTGGCTACGCCCCTGGTGTGCTGCAGGCACAGATAAAGAAAACATTATACAACCTTGGATATCCTAGCGGACATTCTGAGCACAGTCTGAAGGGGAGACGCACTCACCAGATGTCACAGCAGGAAACCAAGGACAGTATCCGTTTCTTTTTTAATGTTGATCTACAGTAGCAGACACACACTTATATCTGTTTATTATTTTGCTATTGAACTTCTACAGCACTATACAATGGCAGTAAGCATTTAGGTAAAATATGTCCCCACGACAGAGATTACAATGAAAGTGGGTACCTGAGGAAACAGGAGGTAATCTGACTTACTGAAGGTCATAAGTGGGGTGATTCTAAAAACCAGGCGCTAACATTTACATGTTTTGAATATAAGCACCAGACCAAAAAAAGCCCCATGCCTAAACCCACCTCCCCCTGGCGGCAGCCCTCCTCATGGGCCAACTTTGTTATTGGTGGGTAGTGGACGCTGGAGCATTCCCACTCACTCCTGTGCACCGCCAGTTCCAGGACAAAATGGCTTCTAAGACTGCCACTAGAGGTCCCAGCAGTCACTGCAACCAGCTCGGGCAGATTTCCTGCCCATACTGGTTCCAGTCTCAAAATGGCTGCCGGGACCTCCAGCAGCAGTATCATGAGGCTGTTGGAATGTAATTGTATTTTACATGCATTGACTGTCACCTATTATTTCTCTGTGATTACTCTGTGACCTCTGATGTGAATTACTTAGAGAGGTCACACAGCTATGTAACTTCCTGTGGGGGCAGACACAGCAGACACAGTAGATACAGCAGATGCAGCACATGGAGCACATGGAGCTCATGATCTCTCCTAACCTGAGAGGATCTATGGTGGTGTGAGCATCCATTACCATCTAAGCACATGGAAGGAGCTGATAATACAAATGTATAGTAATATGTATATATAAGCCTGTCTGATTATAATCTAACTACAAACTGTGAGTAAACAGATGTTTTGTTACTTCAACTTTAAAGTGACTCAGCAGTGAATTATTCAGGGGTGAATGAGAGAGAGATGAAGAAAGAAATTAACATTTCCATATCATCAAGCTGATCAATCCATAGACTGGTGGGTTGTGTCCATCTACCAGCAGGTGGAGATAGAGAGCAAACTTTTGCCTCCCTATATGTGGTCATGTGCTGCCGGAAACTCCTCAGTATGTTCTCTATCTCAGCAGGTGGTGGTCACACACAGCAGCAGCTCTGGCTAGGCCTCCAAGCCTAATCCTTAGGTTTTGTTGAGGCCTGGGGTTGAGGGCTCTTTTGAGCAAGTGCAAACCTGGTGGTGCCAGGTCCCTCCTTTTCTCCCCCCTCCCGCTGGCTCCGTTTAAAAAAAAAAAAAAAAAAATATTTTTAAACGTCTTTAAAGGCGTTTAATTCGACGTTTCTTTAAACGTTCATTGCAGCTACTCACTGGGACACCAGTTCGTTACAGCTCGGAGCGGCAAGCAGGTAATTTTACCTTTTTATAGCGGGCAGGGGGTTCCCCGATTCTTCTCCTCGTGGCAATGGCGTCGGAGGGCGAGGGCGCAAAGGGTCGCTCCCCGGATCGCTGGAGCGCTTCTAGAGAGGGGATGCGGGGGTTTTACAACCTGATTCGCCCTTGATGGGTGATAGTTTAGTGACCGATGAATGTCCCGGTCGTTCCTCCGGCGTGGCGGTTTTTTCCCCGCCATAAACGCCCATCCCCCGCTCCTCGCCTCCGCCATCTTGGCCGGCCACGCGGCTCGGACGGCTTCTTCGGGGCCGCCCTTGAGGTTGGAGACATTAATGCCATGAACGCCCTTAATTTGGGCGACGGCACAAAAGCGGCTAAAGTTAAGCGCCGTTCTTCCCGCGCGGCTCCTTCACGGAGTTTCGCGCCGGACGCCATTTTGGATGCGCAGCATGTCTCTCCCCCGCTATTGCGAGCGCCGGTTGAGAGTGCGTCTAGGGCTGTTGCCCAGGCTGCGGAAGTGCACAGTCTGGGGGGTTTCTCCCCCGAGTTTGTTTTGCTGCTGCATCAGGCTTTCCTCATGCAAAACGCTGCCCCTGCTCCCTCTTCTGATAAAGAGGTTGAGGTTCCCAGAGGTAAACGCCCTCGGGTTGATTTCCAGGCCTTGGAGGACTTTTGTCTCCTCCGATGTAGATGAGGGCAGCGTGTCTGAGGTCTCCCAACGATCCTTTGCGGATTCCTTGGAGGAGATAGATCCCCGCTCGGATGGAGCGGATGACCCCTCTGCAGCGCGGCTTTTTAGCCCAGAGGATTTGCCCAACCTGTTGTTACAGGCCATGGACACTTTGAAGATTTCCTCTCCGGAGGACGTCTCTCCCTCAGCCCCTGTTGGCTCTGCCATTATGCTGGGGACGAAGCGCCCGCCTAGAACCTTCCACGTGCATGATGCCATGCACACCTTAATTGCGGCTCAATGGGATGTCCCGGAAACGAGCCTTAAAGTGGCTAGGGCTATGTCCCGCCTCTATCCTTTGGCTGTGAGTGAACGTGAGGCCTATCTGTGGCCTACCGTGGATTCTTTAATCACTGCGGTGACTAAGAAAACGGCGTTGCCAGTGGAAGGTGGCACGGCCCTAAAGGACGCCCAAGACAGAAGATTGGAGGCGGCCTTAAGGTCGTCCTTGGAGGCAGCTGCTTTAAGTTTGCAGGCCTCAGTTTGCGGCTCCTATGTGGCCAGGGCGTGCCGGACTATGGTGCAGCGGGCTTCCCCCTCGGATCATTCCTTGAGGGCTGATTGGCCGGCCCTGGAATCGGGCTTAGCCTATTTGGCAGACTTGCTTATGATGTCTGGAGAGCCTCAGCTAAAGGCATGGCTCAGACAGTCTCTGCGCGGCGGTGGCTTTGGCTGAAACATTGGTCTGCTGACCACGCCTCTAAATCCCGCCTGGCTAGATTGCCTTTTAAAGGCAAGCTGCTCTTTGGGGTCGAGCTGGACAAAATCGTGACCGATCTCGGCACGTCTAAGGGCAAGAAATTACCAGAGGTCAGGGCTCGGGTTAGTACTCGTCCCGATACCTCCATACCGCCCGGGCAAGTCGGGTTCCTCTGCCCCCTCTTCCTTCAAGAGGAATTTCTCCCCCAAGCACCATTCCTTTCGCAGAGACCGCCGTCCCGGAGGTGCTCCCTCCGGTCCTCCCCCAGGGTCTCGTACCCAATGACGGGGCCTTGGTCCACGCCCCAGTGCAGATTGGAGGACGGCTGTCCTCGTTTCTGGGCGAGTGGACCACTATAACTGCAGACGCGTGGGTGCTGGAAGTCATCAGAGACGGCTACAAGCTAGAGTTCTGCCAACCCTTAAGAGACGGGTTTGTACTCTCTCCCTGCAAGTCTCCGGTCAAGCTGTGGTAGTGCAACAGACCTTGGACAACCTGATCCGCCTGGGTGCGGTCGTTCCGGTGCCAAAAAATCAGATTGGCAAGGGACGTTACTCCATTTACTTTGTGGTTCCAAAGAAAGGAGGTTCTGTCCGGCCTATCCTCGACCTCAAAGGGGTCAATCGGGCCTGGAAAGTGAGGCACTTTCGCATGGAGACTCTCCGCTCTGTTAT
Source organism: Microcaecilia unicolor (assembly GCF_901765095.1). Taxonomy (NCBI): domain Eukaryota; kingdom Metazoa; phylum Chordata; class Amphibia; order Gymnophiona; family Siphonopidae; genus Microcaecilia; species Microcaecilia unicolor. Next base: position 29,070,411 of record NC_044041.1, on the reverse strand, counting down.
AGCGGCAGTGAAGGCAGGAGAGTTCTTGGCTTCCTTGGACATCAAGGAAGCGTACCTGCATATTCCCATCTGGCCTCCTCTCCAACGCTTTCTGCGTTTTACAGTCCTGAGACGACACTTCCAGTTCAGAGCCCTCCCTTTCGGGTTGGCTACTGCTCCGCGGACCTTTTCCAAAGTAATGGGGGTCATAGCGGCCTTCCTGCTAAAGGAAGGAGTACAAGTCCATCCTTATCTGGACGACTGGTTGATCCGAGCCCCCTCTTATGCAGAGTGCGGCAAAGCTATGGACCGGGTAGTTGCTCTTTTGAGCTCCCTGGGATGGATCATCAACTGGAAGAAGAGCCAGCTGCGCCCGACTCAGTCCCTGGTGTATCTGGGAGTTCGATTTGACACCCAAGTGGGCAGAGTGTTCCTGCCAGACAATCGGATTGTCAAGCTTCAGGCTCAGGTGGACTAGTTCCTAGTAGCCTCTCCTATTCGGGCTTGGGACTACGTGCAGCTGTTGGGCTCTATGACGGCCACGATGGAAGTAGTGCCCTGGGCCAGGGCTCATATGAGACCACTACAGCTATCTCTGCTGCTGCGCTGGACTCCGATGTCGGAGGATTATGCTGTGCGCCTTCCCGTGGACCCAGCAGTGCGCAAGGCGCTGAGCTGGTGGACGCAGACAGACAAGTTGTCTGCAGGATTGCCTCTGGTGACCCCGGAGTGGATTGTCGTCACGACAGACGCCTCTTTGATGGGCTGGGGAGCCCACTGCTTGGGAAGGACAGCGCAGGGGCTCTAGTCTCCTGCAGAGGCAAGTGGTCTATCAACCTCCTGGAACTCAGAGCCATTCGCTTGGTGTTATTGGAGTTCATCCCGGTACTCGTGTTGAAGCCTGTACGGGTCCTGTCGGACAATGCCACGGCTGTGGCCTATATCAACCGCCAGGGAGGTACCAGAGCGCCCCTCTAGCCAAGGAGGCTATGAGTCTTTGCCAGTGGGCGGAAGCGAACCTGGAGCAGCTTTCAGCGGCCCACATTGCCGGAGTCATGACTGTCAAGGCGGACTTTCTCAGTCGCCATACCTTGGAGCCCGGAGAGTGGCAACTATCTGCTCAGGCGTTCTTGGACATCACGAAGCGCTGGGGCCAGCCGAGCCTAGATCTGATGGCGTCATCGGCCAATGGCCAAGTGCCGCGCTTTTTCAGCAGAGGACGGGACCCTCGATCCCTGGGAGTAGATGCTCTTCTCCAACAGTGGCCGACACAAGAGCTCCTCTATGTGTTCCCGCCCTGGCCCATGTTGGGCAGGGTGCTAGACTGGGTGGCAAAGCATCCCGGCAGGGTAATCCTGGTGGGTCCGGATTGGCCCAGACGTCCCTGGTATGCGGACTTGTTCAGGCTCTCAGTCGACGATCCTCTGCGGCTGTCAGTGGAGCAGGGCCTGTTACATCAGGGTCCCGTGGTGATGGAGGATCCCTCTCCCTTTGGTCTTACGGCCTGGCTATTGAGCGGCAGCGTCTGAGGAAGAAGGGCTTCTCAGACAAGGTCATCGCCACTATGCTGAGAGCGAGGAAGCGCTCTACTTCTACTGCTTACGCCAGGGTTTGGCGTATCTTTGCAGCATGGTGTGAAGCAGGCTCACTTTCTCCCTTCACTGCTCCAATTTCTTCAGTGTTGGCGTTCCTGCAAGAAGGTCTGGAGAAAGGCCTGTCGCTCAGTTCCCTTAAAGTCCAGGTAGCGGCTCTGGCTTGCTTCAGGGGCCGCCTGAAGGGTGCTTCCCTGGCTTCGCAGCCAGATGTGGTGCGCTTTCTCAAGGGAGTTAATCACCTGCGCCCTCCTCTGCACTCAGTGGTGCCTGCGTGGAATCTCAACCTGGTGCTAAGAGCATTGCAGAAGCCGCCTTTGGAACCCTTGTCGAGGGCATCTCTGAAAGACCTGACGTTGAAAGCAGTCTTTTTGGTGGCTATCACTTCAGACAGAAGAGTTTCCGAGCTCCAGGCGCTCTCATGTCGAGAGCCTTTTCTGCAGTGCACTGAGGCAGGAGTGACTATTCGCACAGTGCCTTCCTTCCTGCCCAAGATTGGTTCTCGCTTCCATGTGAATCAGCAGCTCTGTCTCCCTTCCTTTCGTAGGGAGGACTACCCAGAGGAGTACTCCGCTCTTGAATATCTGGATGTGAGACGAGTCATCATCAGATACTTGGAAGTGACCAATGATTTCCGGAAATCGGATCATCTGTTTGTCCTGTTTGCAGGTCCTCGTAAGGGTCTGCAGGCTGCTAAGCCTACAGTGGCAAGATGGGTCCAGGAAGCCATTGCAGCGGCTTATGTGGCCGCGGGGAAGGTGCCGCCTATCCAGCTGAAGGCTCACTCCACGAGAGCTCAGGCGGCCTCGATGGCAGAGGCCGGATCCGTCTCCTTGGAAGAGGTATGCAAGGCGGCAACGTGGGCTTCGGCTCATACATTCTCCAAGCATTACCGTTTGACACTGGCTGCACGGGCGGAGGCCCGGTTTGGAGCTTCAGTGTTGAGGTCAGGGATTTCTATGTCCCGCCCTGGGTGAGTACTGCTTCGGTACATCCCACCAGTCTATGGATTGATCAGCTTGATGATATGGAAGGTAAAATTATGTATAATCATACCTGATAATTTTCTTTCCATTAATCATAGCTGATCAATCCATAGCCCCTCCCAGATATCTGTACTGTTTATATTCTGGTTGAATTTTAGGTTCAAGTTTAGCCTTCAGTTACTTCAGGAGGACTTCGTGTTCAAGTTCTTCTTTCACTTGGATTCTTCAAGAGTTGAGACGACTTTGTGTTACAGTGAGCTGCTGCATTCCTCTCCCCTCCGTTTTACGGGGCTGGATTGAGACATAAATTCTGCCGGCACTCCCTCCCGCTTCGTGCGGCTGTAGGGCAGCTTTGTACCCCTCCCGCTTCGGCGGTGTTAGGGTCAGTCAGCTCCTCCCGCGGTTGCGGTTGCAGGATAAGCCAGATCCCCCCGCATCGGCGGGTGTGGTGTCCCTCCCCCGCTCCGCGGGGATGAGCTGGACGGATTCCCCTCCCCCACTTGTGTGGGGATGAGCTGGGTTAATTCCCCTCCCCCGTTTCGGCGGTGGTGAGCTGGGCAGAGTGTCCCTTCGTGGGTGTAATTCTCTAAGTGCTGAGTCCTGCGGATGGAGCTTTGATATCGACATACTGAGGAGTTTCCGGCAGCACATGACCACATATAGGGAGGCAAAAGTTTGCTCTCTATCTCCACCTGCTGGTAGATGGACACAACCCACCAGTCTATGGATTGATCAGCTATGATTAATGGAAAGAAAATTATCAGGTATGATTATACATAATTTTACCTTCTAAAGCTGAAGCTGTGTGTACTAAAATCTGCTAATTATTTACTACAAATAATCCAACAGAGGCTGCCATGGGAAGTCCCAGCAGCCATTTTGACTAAGTAGCGGAACTGGACAGGAATGAGTGGAGTTTATTCCTGCCCTTGATGAGGCCATTAGGCCTCCATGGCTTCTTAAAGTAGGCCAGGGGAGGACCTACAGGTAGTCAGGCGGGATGTGAGGAGCGGGAGAGTTTTGGTTTCAGCTGAAAATGCACTGGCATTTTCAGCCAAAACCTGAACCCAGATTTAGGGCCAGTTTTGCTGCCAAATCCAAACTAAAATTTGGTCGGACTCTAACATGTATAAATGTCAGCATGCCACCTAAGAACCATTCTGTAACAACACATGTAATCTGTGGAGTGGGAGGGGAGGAGTGTACACAGGGGCAGAGCACGGGTGGCACTTGAAATTTACATGTGTAATTTATAGAATACCGTAAATTATGTGTGTTCCTGCAGCTCAGTAGCTGGCATAAGTGATTTTCTGATGTTACAAGAGGAACTAAGATATGGCCCAATTGTGGGGAAGGAAATGGGACTTTATATAACGCCTTTCTGTGTTTTTTGTGTAACTACATTCAAAGTGGTTTACATAGTATATACAGGTACTTATTTGTACCTGGGTAATGGAGGGTTAACTGACTTGCCCTGAGTCACAAGGAGCTGCAGTGGGAATCGAACCCAGATCCCCAACGTCCGCTGCACTAACCACTAGGCTACTACCCCACTCCGATGCTTAGCTGTGGGGAGGGGGAGGAGAGAAAGGGAGGGGAAGAAGGTAATAAATGGGATGTTATTCCAGATGTAGATCATGATAGAATGAGACATTTGTAGTTTGTTTTAATTATGCTATTGTATATGTGTTCAAGAATTCATATTCAAAAGTGAAATGGAATAGCTGGGTTTTTTTTATAATAAAAAGCTTTTAAAATAAAAATTAAAAAAAATGATACATTTGATGCAATTCATTGGAGTACAGAAGCCGCCTATTAAAATGCACCCAATTGTCATAAGTGCATAAGTATTGCCATACTGGGAAAGACCAAAGGTCCATCAAGCCCAGTATCCTGTTTCCAACAGTGGCCAATCCAGATCACAAACACTTGGCAAGATCCCAAAAAAGTACAAAACATTTTATACTGCTTATCCCAGAAATAGTCAATTTTCCCCATGTCCATTTAATAATGGCCTATGGACTTTTCCTTTAGGAAGCCATTCAAACTTTTTTTAAACTCTGCAAAGCTAACCGCCTTTACCACATTCTCTGGCAATGAATTCCAGAGTTTAATTACACGTTGAGTGAAGAACAAATTTCTCCGATTCGTTTTAAATTTACTACATTGTAGCTTCATCGTATGACCCCTAGTATTTTTGGAAAGCGTGAACAGACGCTTCACATCTACCTGTTCAACTTCACTCATTATTTTATAGACCTCTATTATATCTCCCCTCACCTGCCTTTTGTCTAAGATGAAGAGCCCTAGCTGCTTTAGCCTTTCCTCATAGGGAAGTCGTCCCATCCTCTTTATCATTTTCGTCACCCTTCTCTGCACCTTTTCTAATTCCACTATATCTTTTTGGAGATGCGGCGACCAGAATTGAACACAATATTCAAGGTGCGGTCGCACCATGGAACGATACAAAGGCATTATAACATCCTCATTTTTGTTTTCCATTCCTTTCCTAAAATACCCAACATTCTATTTGCTTTCTTAGCCACAGCAGCACACTGAGCAGAAGGTTTCAACGTATCATCAACGACGACACCAACGTGGAACCTTGCATGACATAGCTATAATTCGGGTTCCTCTTTCCCGCATGCATCACTTTGCACTTGCTCACATTAAACGTCATCTGCCATTTAGACGCCCAGTCTCGTAATGTCCTCTTGTAATTTTTCACAATCCTCCCGCGATTGTCTATCATGCAAAGCAGATGAGAAAACTGCAAGCTGTGACTGATTGGTGAACTTTATGAATACACTATGGCAGAGAAAAATCAATAAATTTCCACTTTTAATCTGTATAATAATAATAATAATAATAATAATTATTATTATTATTATTATTAAAAAGTGGCACATCTAGGACCGGACTGTATCATCATTAAAAATTACAGAATGTTAAAGTCCTGTATAACAACTTACAACTGGTGGAGATCCTTTCGCATGAAAACCGCAGGACAAATCAAACGTGGCAACGTCTTCACCACAATGACTGAGCATTGTTTCACTGTACACAAAGTTTTGAAGGTGCAGTTCAAAACCCTAGGTGGATCCTTCCGAAGGGGATGAAGGTTTGTGTACATTCCAGACACACGTGGAGATTCACAGGCATCAGCGTAATATCCAAAAGCAGGATTCACACCCCAGGAGGGTGGAGGGGTTTCATCTGCCCACTTGCCACCGTTCCGAAGGACACCCAGATATTCCAAGTACCCTGAACATACCCTGTAAAACTCGAAGACTTCTTTTCCCTCCTTTATTGCAGAGAGCTGTGCCGTCTCTTGATCTCCAGGCTTGAAAAGTCTCTTGTCCTTATATATCCTGATGAAAGGGGTCTATTCAGAGATGGGGGCAGGGAAGGGGGAGAGGGTGGAAGGCACTGAAGCTCTCCTGATCAATTCCCTCCTACAGTGTTTGGGGGGGAGGGGGTGGGTCCAAATTATCAACCGCTCCCCCCCCCCCCCCCCCGCCAACTCAAAACTTCAGAAAACTAAAATAAACATGCAACAGACAACATTTTCTTGACCAGCTCTGTAAGTACTTGTCCTAAGAAATAACTTGACTCAGCTGCATTTACTGTCATTCACGTAGTATAAGTCTCAGAAAGTCATTACTTGCTCGTCATATGACAGCCAGATGACTTGCACGTGACCTTTTGGACAATTTAGCATTGTGCAGGCTGATCTAACTTCTCATGCCCAACCACTTTCAAGTAATTAATAGATGAATGCATTGTCCAATGACCTTCTGCAGGCGATTCATACTGAATGTACCTTATTTTGTTTCAATCCTGCCCCCTAGAGAGGAATATGGGCAAAACATTTTCAGTCTGTTTTTTTTTTTTAGACTTTTCTCTGACTTATGGACACTTTATAGTGGTTTCAGACAAGTGTTTTTAAATATATATATATATATATATAATTTGCTTTTAGAAACTTTATAAAGTAAATTCACAAGCTAACACTTGAACAAGGAAATAATTTTTCATTATGACACTCAAAGGAAAAAAGAAAAGGTAATATTAAACCGATTCTATGGGTGAAAAAATAGGAACAGCCCCAGTTTTCAGAAACTTCTATAAATGCAATGACGTATTAGCTTGAAATATTAGTATACAATTTACACAGAAACTTGAAGGAAAAAAGTAACCCCTAAGGCCAAAACTGGCGAATGTTTAGCCAAAAAGGTCTTAAGTTTAGCCTGAGTGGCTCTAGAGAAATCAGTAAACACCAATCATTTTTAAAACTATTTTAATGTGCATTAGAACTTAACGTGTGCATTAATTTGTAGGTTAATGTGCAAAACTGATTTTTCGTGTGTTAATGAATGTACATCCCTAATAGTCCTAATTGCATACAGTGCCAGTCTTAGGCAGGGGCAACCGCAAAGGGCCTCGCGCTCCCAGGGGACCCTCGCTGCCCCAGTATGACAGCGCCATGTTGAATCTCTCAGGAACCCCAGCCCCGCAATGTTCCCAAGTCAACCTGGTCGGCAGCAAGGTGGTTAGATTGGTTGGCAGGATTTACCTGTTGCTGCACCACCTGGAAAACAACCAGTCCAAGGAGCCCTGTCTGGCACCTAAACAGCGCTTCTGATTGGCCAGACGCCGGGAGTAACTCAAGAGTCTGAGTTACTGCCGGCATCCAGCCAATTAGGAACGCCCTTTTAGGCGCCAGACAGGGCTCCTTGACCAATCACACGTGCACGTCTGTAACAGCTCAGTCATGTGAAAAAACTGTGGCTGAGTTCTGAAGTGCAACTGTGAATGGGAGTGATCCGGCCCATTTGTTCTCAGGAGTCGGGCTGCTGCTGTGAACAGTACTGAACGCAATCCGGGTTCAGGGTCACTCGGCTCTCAGCCCAACTGTGCTTGGGCCACTTTCTAACAACTTCCCCCCCCCCCCCCCCCCCCCCCCCCCCCCGAAGGAGCCAGGGAAACAGGAAACTGAACTGATAATTGTTAAGTAGAGAGTCACAGATCCATCCCCAAGACTCCGCAAGCTAGAAATAGCTCTCTCTGGAGGTAGGAGTAAGGGGCTGATGCTGGGGAATTCTAGTCTTAAGATCAGATCAGAAACACTGTTTATAGGCACAGCAGATGCAGTCAACTTCAACTGACAATCCTATTCATATCTATTTTTCTCTGTGTGGAAAGAAGGTAGAAAATATAACTTAATAGGCATTTTGACATATGCCTCTCCAGTTCTCGTATAATGTATATAAGGCTAATCTATGCAATTTATACCAGGGGCGTAGCTACGTGGGGCCACGGGGGCCTGGGCCCCACGCCCTTTTGACCCCCTCTTCCCACCGCTGCTAACCCTCCCCCACAGGACATCAGGACGACTCACACAGAAGGTTTCCATATCAGCTGCAGCAACGCGCCGGCCCGGAGACCGGCTGAGGAGGACTTCGGCTGGCGGGGGTTGGAGACCCCTGCCAGCACAGGTACCTGACGGTGGTGGCGGAGGACTCGGGGGAGGGTTGGCGGTGGCGGGAATGGGGGGGGTCGAAAAGGGAGGGGCACCGGGGGGGGGGGGCTAAAATGTGCCCCCTCACCTCGGGCTCTGCCCCCCCCTCCCACCGAAGTCTGGCTACGCCCCTGATTTGTACAACTGTAGCTATTGAACCTCAGGGGTCCTTTTACTAAGGTGCGCTGAAAAATGGCCTGCGCTAGTGTAGGCGCGTGTTTTGGGTGTGTGCAGATCCATTTTTCAGCGCACCTGTAAAAAAAAATGCCTTTTTAAATTGTTGCCGAAAATGGACACGTGGCAAAATAAAAACTGGCCAACGCCCATTTTGGGTCTGAGACCTTACCGCCAGCCATTGACTTAGTGGTAAGGTCTCTTGTATTAACTGTGCGATAATCGCCTACGTGCGTCAAGTCAGAGTTACCGCCCAATTTTCGTTGTGTGCCAGAAAATAAAATATATTTTCTGGCGCGCATAGCAGAAAGGCACCAAAAATGAAATTACCGCAGGGCCACGCAGTAGCCAGGCGGTAACTCCAAATTGATGTGCGTTGGGCGCACGTAGGCACTACGCAGCTTAGTAAAAGGGCCCCCCAGTGACAGAAGGACAAACCATAAGAGCCAACTTTTCAAACTTACTGGGGGTGGGTGCTAAACCTAACAGAAATTAATTACCCCTCCCTGGACACAATCATGGAGTTTGCACAATATTGGGGGTGCTCAAGCACCCACAGCACCTGCAAAGCTGGCACCTATGCTTTCAGCCAAGTTTTTTTTAAATCTAATTTTTCCTATTTCTTTCAGTTCCAGTCTTTTACCCAACCAATTATTTAAAAACTAGTAAAATAGGCCCATTTCTGACACAAATGAAATGGGCGCTAGCAAGGTTTTCCTCGGAGTGTGTATATTTGAGAGTGTGTGTGTGAGAATGACTGTGTGTGAGAGAGAGAGAATGAATGTGCGAGTGTGTGTGTGTGAGAGAGAGAGAGTGAGTCTGGGTGCGAGTGTGTCTGTGAGAGAGAGTGTGTGTATGAGAATGAGAGTGCGTGCAAGTGCGTATGTGAGAGACAGTGTGAGAGAGAGAGTGTGTTTCACACAGATACAGTGTGTGCGAGACAGAGAGAGAGAGTGTGTGTGTGAGACACAGACTCTCTAAGACTGAGTGTATGAGACCAAGAGAGTGTGTGAGTGACTGTGTGACACATAGAGAGTGAATGTGATACAGTGTGAGACATAGAGTGTGTGAGAGACAGTGTGTGAGAGTGAAAGAGAGAAAGAAAGACATTGTGTGAGAGAGATAGTGTGTGTGTGTGACAGAGATACCTCCCCCCCCCCCCTCTGGTGTCAGCACCCTCCCCCCTCTCTCTCTCTGGGGTCTGAGTGTTACTGTGCAGGACGCTGAGCTCTGGCTGTGCTTCAAGGAACTGACCAATCCTATTTAATAGAATGCACCTCCAACATTCTAAAGCCGAGAAACCTCGTGTGGTTGGTCAATTCTGCTTGTGACGAACCCGGAAGTACGTGATGTCAATTCAGGAGATGGATACAGAGAGCAGGAATGCCTCAGCCATGCAGTCAGCTTCAGAATGTTGGAGGTGCCTTTTATTATATAGGATATCAGTACAGAGTGTAATGGATATACTGACTTGTACAATTCTTTTAGAACCAGACCATCAAAAAAGTATTCTTTGACCCTCCTGTGGATTAAAACGTATCCCCTGAAAATCTGGTGGTTGCGGAACACTGTCCAAATGCATTTACTACGTTACTATGCGGAACAAATGATGAATCGCCTTCCTGTTTCTAGAATTCTTGGAATTAAAATAATGACCAGATAGTTATTTTTATTTGAATGAGTAGCTTTCCTGTTAAAAGGAGGATAGTTGGTGAAATTATGATTCCTGCCAGTGATAGTAAATTTACTATTTGAAACAGTGAGAGAGTTTATTGTATTGCACTCAAAATGTCTTTGATTCAATCATTTTATTTTTTTTTTAACACAGACTAAGATGCTGTTTTTGAAGATATGATATGAGATCCTATAGAATTTTTCTCGTTTCCTATGCACCATCTGTGGGTCTTTATGTGAAATTTAATTTTCAAAAAAGCTTCTTGTCAACAGGGGGCGGGGCTAAGCAAGGGGCCGAGGGGGCCCCCACTGAACTGGTCTGCACAGGGCCCCCACAGTTGCTAAGACCAGCCCAGACTGCATAAAACTCCAAAGTTCTAATTTTTTTGTCATCCTACAGAGCAAATAAATATAATATAAAAGGGAATTCACCAATATTGCTGCATATATTTTGTGCATTTTAGAAATTGAGGCCTATCCACAGATGGGCAAAAGTCAGGAAAAGAAAAAGTGAAAACCTGCTCCCTGTTATTTCTCCTCTCTTGAATCTGTATGTATTATTTGGGCAAATGCTTACAAAGTTAGCATTCAGAGGTTATCCCGCTAAGTCTTCAAGGAAATATCTTTATCTCAAAATAAAAATTCTCTTCACTACTTTGAAGAAATCCCTGTTTTGTACAAACTGACTTGGTTTTTATTTTTTAGTATATACTAGATACTGAGGTCTTTTGGATTATACCTTCTTTTGTTTTTGTTTTTGGCCCTGTACCTCTCGACACTCCTTGGGCCTTCCAACTCAATGGATGGTGCTGGAAATAAGGTATGTTGTTGCCCTTCGACTGGCATGCTGAGCTCCCCCCCCCCAAAAAAAAAAAGCAGCTCTAAATACAGCTCCTAGGGGTACATTTCTGGTCACCCCACTCTAGCTCTGTCCCTGTCGATGGGAACCAAGTACCCCAAAAATAAACATCACAACTAACAAACTGAGTAGAAGTCCAAGATATGTGTTTATTTGAAAATATTTATAGGCTGAAAATATGTATATGCAGAGTGGCTTACAAATGTAAAAATCAACATACGGCATCATAAAAAACGCTGGCGCCATCTTGGCTACTGAATAACTTTTGCTGAGCTGACGCTAGTAAGATCGTGGGGTGAGTTTTGGGGTTTTGGTTTTAAATAATGATGCTCTCTAGACATAGGCTAACTGCTTGGATATGGAGTGCAGTTAAAAATGAAATGTTTTTTGTATTATAGGGGATGTCCTTGAGACAGCTCATTTCGGAGCGAAACGTGCATGTCGGGCAGCCTAACCCCTGGGTCTGATAAAATTAAAGAAAGAACATAAGTTCAATTTAAATTATGGGCTTAAATAAATAGAATGAATAAGTTAAAAATATTTTAATGAACCAATGAAGAGGTTGATTGAGAAATTGCTGGTGATTGCACATCACTGAGGTTCATGGGGAATCTGTATTAATATATTGAAGATCTGAAGATTGTGGGATATTGAATACTATATATGAACTAAGATTGGACCGGATAGGAAGGATCTTTATCTTTGTGAATATTTATATCCAGCTTTATTAAGTATTATTTATGCTTGAATAGTGAGTATCATAAAAAATACAGCAGTAACAAATATAACATTATAATAGTGTGTGTATTTATATATGTCCCGCCCTGCCCCACAGTCATCTTGATCCTCCAAGGAAGCAGTGGCGTAGCCACAGGTGGGCCTGGGTGGGCCGGGCCCCGCCCACTTAGGGCTCAGGCCCACCCAACAGCAGCACACATTTAGTGGTAGCTGGTGGGGATCCCAAGCTCCGCCAGCTGAAGACCTCCTCCTGATGGTGCTGAAAACATTGCTCTCCACTTCAGAAGTCTGAGCTTCCTAAGCTGCCGACACTGGCAACTGCGCATGCTCAGTTTTCAGCGCATGCCTGCTGCAGGCTGCCAAGGTAGAGAGCAGTGTTTTCCTGCCAGCTGAGATATTTTTTTAAGTGGGTGGGGGAGGGGGGAGAACACTTGTGCCCACCCACTTCTTGTCTAGGCCCACCCAAAATCTGCTGTCTGGCTACGCCCCTGCAAGGAAGCCAGATTCCATAAGCAGTGAAAATACTGGTAAACTAGCAGATGCATTATCTTCCTTAGTCTAAATACAAAGCAAACATCCATGAGCAGAATGTCCCCCTTTCCTTCCCCTCCCATCCATGAGCAGCATGTCCCCCCCTCTCCTCTCCATCCCCTTCTATCCATGTGCTACATTTCCCTTCCCTCTCCACCATGTACAGCATGTACCCCTTTCCTCTCCCTTCCCTCCTATCCAAGAGCAGCTGCCCCCTTCTCTCCCTCCCATCCATGAGCAGCTTGCACCCTTCTCACCCTCCCCTCTCAGGTCTAGTGGCCTCTTTGGGGCAGGAAAGACCCTCACCTCCTTCCTGCTTGTTGCTGCTGCTGCCGCTTCTTGAAAATAGCTGCCGAGACTTCAAGTGGTGGCCTCGCAAGACTTCCACAAGTCTCGCCAGCCATTTTCAAGAAGCAACAGTAGCAGGGAGGTCGGCGTCAGCAGGCAGGAAAGAGTGGTGCCCCGAAGAGGCCACTAGACCACCAGGGTGCGCTACAGTAGGCTGAGGGAGGGGGAGGGGAGACGGCAAACTCGTCCGTCCGCCAACCTACCAACCAGCCATCCCAGAAGCCCAGACAATGGGCTGGCTGGAAACAACGCCCGGACCCCCCCCCCCCCCCCCCGACAGTTCCCTGCAAAGGAGGACATCCTCCGGAAAAATCCAGACGTATGGTAACCCTATGTGTAGGCAAGACTGTGATGAGTGGTGCATGTGTGAATAGACTTATACGGTCTGTGCCAGAGCCGGTGGTGGGAGGCAGGGATAGTGCTGGGCAGACTCATACGGTCTGTGCCAGAGCCGGTGGTGGGAGGCAGGGATAGTGCTGGGCAGACTTATACGGTCTGTGCCAGAGCCGGTGGTGGGAGGCAGGGCAGACTTATACGGTCTGTGCCAGAGCCAGTGGTTGGGAGGCGGGGCTGGTGGTTGGGAGGCGGGGATAGTGCTGCGCAGACTTATACGGTCTGTGCCAGAGCCGGTGGTGGGAAGCGGGACTGGTGGTTGGGAGGCGGGGATAGTGCTGGACAGACTTATACGGTCTGTGCCAGAGCCGGTGGTGGGAGGCAGGGCAGACTTATACGGTCTGTGCCAGAGCCAGTGGTTGGGAGGCGGGGATAGTGCTGCGCAGACTTATACGGTCTGTGCCAGAGCCGGTGGTGGGAAGCGGGACTGGTGGTTGGGAGGCGGGGATAGTGCTGGACAGACTTATACGGTCTGTGCCAGAGCCGGTGGTGGGAGGCAGGGCAGACTTATACGGTATGTGCCAGAGCCAGTGGTTGGGAGGCGGGGCTGGTGGTTGGGAGGCGGGGATAGTGCTGCGCAGACTTATACGGTCTGTGCCCTGAAGAGCACAGGTACACATCAAAGTAGGGTATACACAAAAAGCAGCACATATGAGTTTTATCTTGTTGGGCAGACTGGATGGACCATGCAGGTCTTTTTCTGCCGTCATCTACTATGTTACTATGTTATATGTTGTGTGCAAAGGTGATAGGAGGATGTTTTTGAAGCACCTGATCAATACTTTCCAGCCTCTATTTCCCAGAGAAAGCAACAGAGATTTTCATGGACAATTGGTGCCCTGAAAAATTCTAACTAGATGTTCCTAGTTTTGAGAAGTTAAAAAAAACGAAATATTACCGTGACAAACTAACAAAGAAATGCAAGAGAGAGAGAGAGAGAGAAAGAGACCTTGCAATAAGAACAAAAAAGAAATCAACAAAATCCCAATTTTTTTTTTTTTGGGGGGGGGGGAGATATCTTGCACTGTTGCAGCACTAATGGGCGAGTAACAAGCAGAACATCTTCTGCTAACTCGAAGCGTGTGGGCTGTGTTTAGGACGGAACAATGCCCAGAATGCATTTCAGATACAGCAAGGCAATTCAGACGCTTCTTTACAGATTCCTGCTTTGAACAAAGAGGGCAAAGAAAATAATAGTCGATCACAGAGTTCAAAACAAGCTACAAATTTTCTTTTGTGAACGGAACACAGCTTGCACGCTTCGGATCAGCGCTGACTAGCTCAAGATGTGTTTCACTGCTGCAGAACAAGCAACCCCCGAAATCCACAAGGGAAGGCTCTCCCCCAGTACATTGCAAGACCTTGGAGGGGGTTAAACGCGTAAGTACATGCATTTCGCAGGTTCTTTAGCACAAAAGTTACCTAGCACTTTTGGTTGTAGGTTGGTGATCTTAGGAGTAACATCAGGAAATACTTTTTCATGGAGAGGGTGGCGAGGACAAAAAAACAGTGATAGAATTCAAAAACACGTGGGCTAAATGCAGAGGATTCCTTTATAGAAAGAGGCTGGAATCAAAAGCAAAAATTAAACCGGAGAAAATATTTCTTCACCTAGGGCCCTGTTTACTAGCGTTTTTACCGAGCGCTAAAATCAGCATGCACCAAATGCTAGAATTGCCCATTAGGGGCATAATCGAAAGGGACGCCCAAGTTTTCCTGAGGACGTCCTCACAAAATGTCCCAGTGGAGGGGCGGGGAAACTCGTATTACTGAATTATCTAAACAAGATGGACGTCTATCTTTCATTTCGATCTGGGACGCCTTAATCTTGACATTTAGGTCGTCCTTAGAGATGGTCGTCCCTAGACGTGGTCGTTTCTGATTTTCGGCGATAATGGAAACCAAGGACGCCCATCTCAGAAACGACCAAATGCAAGCCCTTTGGACGTGGGAGGAGCCAGCATTCGTAGTGCACTGGTCCCCATGACATGCCAGGACACCAACCGGACACCCTAGGGGCACTGCAGTGGACTTCAGAAAAAGCTCCCAGGTACATAGCTCCCTTACCTTGTGTGCTGAGCCCCCTAACCCCCCCCCCCCCAAACCCACTACCCACAACTGTACACCACTACCATAGCCCTTACGGGTGAAGGGGGCACCTAGATGTGGGTACAGTGGGTTTCTGGTGGGTTTTGGAGGGCTCACATTTACCACCACAAGTGTTACAAGTGGGGGGGGGGGGGGGGGGCCTGGGTCCGCTGAAGTGCACTGCACCCATTAAACCTGCTCCAGGGACCTGCTTACTGCTGTGATGTACCTCAGTATGATATTTGAGGCTGGCACAATATATTTTTAACGTTCTTTTTTTAGGGTGGGAGGGGGTTAGTGACCACTGGGGGAGTAACGGGAGGTAATCCCCAATTCTCTCCGGTGGTCATCTGGTCACTTCGGGCACCTTTTTGTGGCTTGGTCATAAGAAAAACAGGACCAGGTAAAGTTATCCAAGTGCTCGTCAGGGGCGTCCTTTTTTTCCATTATGGGTCGAGGACATCCATGTCTTAGGCACGCCCAAGTCCTGCCTTCGCTACGCCTACGACACGCCCCCGTGAACTTTGGTCATCCCCGCAACGGAAAGCAGTTGTGGACGCCCAAAATCGGCTTTCCATTACGCCGATTTTGGCGACCCTGTGAGAAGGACGCCCATCTTTCTATTTGTGTCGACAAATGGGCGTCCTTCTCTTTCGAAAATGAGCCTGCATATGTTTCTGTGAGTGACTTTATTTTAGCGTGTGCCAACCAGCGTGCGCTAAAAACGCTAGCGCGCCCTTAGTGAAGCTTAATAAACAGGGCCCTAAACATATGATTAACTTCTGGAATTTGTTGCCAGACAATGTGGTAAAAGCAGTTAGCTTAGCAGGGTTTAAAAAAGGTTTGGAACATTTTCTAAAAGAAAAGTCCATAATGCATTATTAAGATGGACTTGGGAAAACTCACTGCTTATTTCTAGGATAAGCGGCACAAAATCTGTTTTTTTTGTTCTGGGATCTTGCCAGGTAGTTGTGATCTGGGTTGGCCACTGTTGGAAACAGGATACTGGGCTTGATGGACCTTCGGTCTATCCCAGTATGGCAACGCTTATGTTCTTACGTTACAACTCTGGCCACCTTGTTGGACCGATTGGACGGACCCCATGTGCAGGTCTTTATCTGCTGTTATTTTCATTTCATTGTTAGTCTAAGCCAAAAATAACAACAAGTCACCTTATGTCTTCCCCTCCTAAAAAGCTTTGTCTGCAGTGTGGCACTTGCAAAAAGATTTTCAAAACCAGAGATAAACAACAAAGATGGTGTTCCCAAATCCCACCCTTTATCTGAGTTTTTCCCCATCGGTTGAGGTCTGGGAGGGGCTGGCAGGAATACTCCTGGATCACAGAAATATCATATAAATATCTAACCAGGCAGACATGACCACACAAAAAGCAGTCCTATCTTATATACAGGCACTGCCACTGGCACCCACTAAGAACCCAGCTGGTGCCGGCTTTAAAACCGCTGACTGTCATGGGCTCAGTATCACCCAGATACTTTCCAGCAGTTCTCTTTCACATTAACTTTGCAGCTGACATCAGGAGAGTCCAACAGGGACCCTGACAGAGTTTTTTTTTTTTTTTGGTGGGAGGGTTCTTATTCAGGTTTAGGCCCAGGTAAGTGTGTATTCTTAGTCAGGGCCGGCCCAAGGCAAGATGCCACCTGAGGCGGAGCTTAGATGTTGCCCCCCCCCCCCCCCGGCCATTCTACCTAGTCACAGTGATTTTTCAAACCCGGCAGCGATTCCCATACGCTGCCCTGCTGCTGCCAGCATCCACCTCTTCCCTTTACTGCGGCTGCCTGAGCGAAACAGGAAGTTACCTCAGGCGGAGCGGGTGCTGGTGGTGGCAGGGCAGTGTATGGAAATCGCTGCTGCTACCAGGTTTGGAAAGTCATTGAGATGCCGGTCCTGATCCTAGTAACAAGGCTCCATTAGACTGCATGGCTTTTAAGGCTTTTCGTCAAGGTGCACCTTCCTATCTGTCATTATTGACTGTTCCTTATTCTCCAGCGCGGGTACTGCGTTCTATTAACCACCATCGTTTGGTTCTACCAGGGCCCCGCAGGACTCAAATGGAGATAACTCATCAAGGTGCCCTCTTCTTTGCACTCTCTTATTTTTGGAATAATATGCTCTTATGGTACATAGTGAACTTAAAGAAATTTAAATATTTACTTAAAGCCTGGCTGTTTCAAAAGGCTTACGAATATGTGATGTCCAGCATAAAAGGTGTTAACACCTGATTGTGGGGGGTTTTATTTTTGGTTGCGTACGTTTCTTGTATGCTTGTTTTCTTTCCTACAATTTATCGGAGATCCTTTTCTTAATTTTTCTTTGTTTGTTAACCGCTTTGCCCTGTTCGTCAGATAAATCAGTATATCAAGTATTGAATCTGTCAAACATTCAGCTGGAGGTCCGTGGGACCCCCCTGGACCCTCCCCCAAAAGACAAGGCCCTGGTGGCCTAGTGCCCCCCCAAGCTCCCCCCAGACAGCGACACGGAAGACTGAAGGTCCGATGGACCTCTAGGTCTTCTAACCCCCTCTACACAAAAAGTGTACCCCCACCAGCCGTCTAACGGCCCCCTCACCCCCCCCCCCCCCCGATACCTTGTAGTAGTGGAGGAGGTAGCGCCTGCATTTACTTTTGATCATCGAGGGGGGAGTAGCACCCATCACAATGGTGACACCAATTGACAAGACTCAGGTTGGAGAAGCTTCAGAGAGGGAGCCACACAGTCCGTTGCTCCTTGCCAAGGTCAACCACTGCACTAGGTGAGTTTGGGAGTGGTTTACAAAGTTAGGGGAAACTCCAGGTAGTTTTGACTGAAGGCTCATAGCACTGTAAGCTCGGAGGCTGCATCTGATTATGCTGGAAGCCCAAAGGGGGAGGAGGAGGAGGAGGAAACTGCTGGACTGAAAAATGAAGTGAATCAATGTGGTCATGTGTTAACTCTAGGTTGGGAAGACACGTTGAGTTGGCAGAAGTGTGACTACAGGTTGGAGGAACATCAATAAACATGTTTCTCATACAAAATTATAGAATTATCAAAAATAACTGTTACCAAAATAAGCCATAAGCCCTTCCGATGCATCTGCTGATATAAAGGTACATGTGACCACATTCGGCTACGTCCGAGATTAATAGTTTCATTCGACAAGGCAGAACAGGGTATAACTGCGGCTCTGGTTTTCAGGATACCCACAATTAATACTCAGAAAACATCTCCTACCAACCTTCTTACCCTCCATGCTCGTCCCAACTTCTCCCTTATCGTCCCACCTCCTTACCTAGCCCTATCCTTTCTCTCACACCTCTTCTATCCCACTTACTCCTTGTTCATTTGTCCTATCACATACCTCCTTTGTTGATTCTGATACTATAGATTGTATTCTCTTGTTACTATGTAAGCCACATTGAGCCTGCGATGAGCGGGAAAGCGCGGGGTACAAATGTAATGAATAAATAAATATTCGTGAAATAGGTTTGCATGCATCTAAACCTGGACAGCTTGGACATCCTGACAAGCAGACTGGAGTCATGTATACCAGCTGTTTTTATCATCAATAACAAGGTAGCACTCAAAACGTATCAACAAAAACTATAGCACCAGTGTACTCTTGGTCAAGAGAGCATTGAGGTTCAAAGAAATCACAAGACTACTACTACTACTACTACTACTTAACATTTCTAGAGCGCTACTAGGGTTACGCAGCGCTGTACAATTTAACAAAGAGAGACAGTCCCTGCTCAAAGAGCTTACAATCTAATAGACAAGTGAACGGTCGGTCCGATAGGGGCAGTCAAATTGGGGCAGTCTGGATTCACTGAACGGTAAGGGTTAGGTGCCGAACGCAGCATTGAAGAGGTGGGCTTTAAGCAAAGACTTGAAGACGGGCAGGGAGGGGGCTTGGCGTAAGGGTTCAGGAAGGTTGTTCCAAGCATAGGGTGAGGCGAGGCAGAATGAGCGGAGCCTGGAGTTGGCGGTGGTGGAGAAGGGCACTGAGAGGAGGGATTTATCCTGTGAACGGAGGTTACGGGCGGGAACGTAAGGGGAGATGAGGGTAGAGAGGTAGTGAGGGGCAGCAGACTGAGTGCATTTGTAGGTAAGAAGGAGAAGCTTGAATTGAATGCGGTATCCGATCGGAAGCCAGTGAAGTGACCTGAGGAGAGGGGTGATATGAGTATATCGGTTCTGGCGGAATATGAGACGTGCAGCAGAGTTCTGAACAGACTGAAGGGGGGATAGATGGCTAAGTGGGAGGCCGGTGAGGAGTAAGTTGCAGTAGTCCAGGCAAGAGGTAATGAGAGCGTGGACGAGAGTTCGGGTGGTGTGTTCAGAGAGGAAAGGGCGAATTTTGCTGATGTTAAAGAGGAAGAAGCGACAGGTCTTGGCTATCTGCTGGATATGCGCAGAGAAGGAGAGAGAGGAGTCAAAGATGACTCCGAGGTTGCGGGCAGATGAGACGGGGAGGATGAGGGTGTTATCAACTGAGATAGAAAGTGGAGGAAGAGGAGAAGTGGGTTTTGGTGGAAAGACGATAAGCTCGGTCTTGGACATGTTCAGTTTCAGGTGGCGGTTGGACATCCAGGCAGCAATGTCGGATAAGCAGGCCGATACCTTTGCCTGGGTCTCCACGGTGATGTCTGGTGTGGAGAGATACAGTTGGGTGTCATCAGCATAGAGATGATATTGGAAACCATGAGATGAGATCAGGGAGCCCAGGGAAGAGGTGTAGATTGAGAAGAGAAGGGGTCCAAGGACCGATCCCTGGGGAACACCAACAGATAAGGGGATGGGGGTGGAGGAAGATCCATGAGAGTGAACTTTGAAGGTGCGGTGGGAGAGATAGGAGGAGAACCAGGAGAGGACAGAGCCCTGGAACCCAAATGAGGACAGTGTGGCAAGAAGTAAGTCATGATTGACAGTGTCAAAAGCGGTGGATAGATCCAGGAGGATGAGGATGGAGTAGTGGCCTCTGGATTTGGCAAGGAACAGGTCATTACAGACTTTAGAAAGTGCTGTTTCTGTCGAGTGAAGAGGGCGAAAACCGGATTGAAGCGGATCAAGGATGGCATGAGAGGAGAGAAAATCAAGGCAGCGGCTGTGGACTGCGCGCTCAAGTGTCTTGGAGAGGAAGGGTAGGAGGGAGATGGGGCGGTAGTTGGAGGGACAGGTAGGGTCTAGTGATGGTTTTTTGAGGAGTGGCGTAACTACAGCATGCTTGAAGGTGTCGGGGACAGTTGCAGTGGAGAGAGAGAGGTTGAGGATATGACAGATGGAGGGGGTGATAGTAGGAGAGATGGTGTTAAGTAAGTTGGTGGGGATGGGATCAGAGGAACAAGTGGTGCATTTTGAGGAGGAAAGAAGGCAGGCAGTTTCTAGAGCGCTACTAGGGTTACTCAGCGCTGTACAATTTAACAAAGAGAGACAGTCCCTGCTCAAAGAGCTTACAATCTAATAGATAAGAGTGAGACAAATATAGGACAATCAAGCCATTGTGACATCACTGATGAGGCTGGCTCTCAGGCATTGGTGGAATGAGGCATTATGACATCACAATCTCAGCTCTGGTTAAATCACTGCTATTTGTAATACTACTACTACTACTTAACATTTCTAGAGCGCTACTAGGGTTACGCAGCGCTGTACAGTTTAACAAAGAAGGACAATCCCTGCTCAAAGGAGCTTACAATATAAAGGACGAAACGTCAAGTTGGGGCAGTCTAGATTTCTTGAATAGAGGTATGGTGGTTAGGTGCCGAAGGTGACATTGAAGAGGTGGGCTTTGAGTAAGGATTTGAAGATGGGCGGGGGGGGGGGGGGGGGGGGACTGGCGTATGGGCTCAAGGAGTTTATTCCAAGCATGGGGTGAGGCGAGGCAGAAAGGGCGGAGCCTGGAGTTGGCGGTGGCGGAGAAGGGTACTGAAAGGAGGAGCAGCTAAGGTAGCAAGCCAGTCTCCTGCTCACCACCCCCCCAACACCCACCCCCCTACATCAACCTTTTAAAATAACCAACCTATTTCAGTTCCAGGATAAAAGTTCTAATGAAGCAAGCTAAGCCCCTGGGTTGGGTACATTAAAATGATTTCAAAAAACTCTACTTAGAGAGAGAGTCTTGCTTGCTTAGCTACTTGTTACTGTGATGATCAAACCTAGGAGGTAATTCTCTTTCCTCAGCATATGTGCATCTCAACATGTTACTGCATGCCAAAAAAAAAACCCACCAACTGCCCAAACAGACATTTATCTACTTCCACAGTTCCCAACACAGCCAGACTGCAAAAGCAGAAAATAATGCAAAATCTAATCACAAATCTGTTCATTCTGCAGACCCATAAAGGTCACTGGCCCCTTGCTTCCATCCCGTGCCGCACACGTCAAGTCAGGATGCGGCTGACTTGCCAGGATGTGATTCAATGTCCTGTTTTTGAACACTGAACACAGCCAGCAGCTTACACACCAGAATCTTCAACTGACCTCAAACGCTGCAAGAAGACCGAGACAAGAGAGCATATTAAACTGCGCTCTGTTGAAGAATTAATCTTAAGAGGGCACAAGAACAAAGGTCATAGAAGCGTCGTTACGGAAGGCAGAGCCAAGTTTTTTTTTCCCCCAAAAAGACTTGCTGGCTTATTATGTTAGAATGAAGTTTCCCTCAGTTCTTTAACCGACAAGTTTCATGAGTCAGTGCGAGTCAGATTCATACCCAGAAAGCTCACACGAAAGGAACAAGCTTCATTCTTCAGTGGGTTTTTTTTTTTCATTTTTAATTCACATATGTGGAGGAGTGGCCTAGTGGTTAGGGTGGTGGACTTTGGTCCTGGGGAACTGAGGAACTGAGTTCGATTCCCACTTCAGGCACAGGCAGCTCCATGTGACTCTGGCCAAGTCACTTAACCCTCCATTGCCCCATGTAAGCCGCATTGAGCCTGCCATGAGTGGGAAAGCGCAGGGTACAAATGTAACAAAAATAAAATAGATACTATTGGAGATTCTACATGGAATGTTGCTAGAATGTTGCTACTATTGGAGATTCTACATGGAATGTTGCTACTATTGGAGATTCTACATGGAATGTTGCTACTATTGGAGATTCTACATGGAATGTTGCTATTCCACTAGCAACATTCCATGTAGAAGGCTGCGCAGGCTTCTGTTTCTGTGAGTCTGATATCCTGCACGTGCAGGACGTCAGACTCACAGAAGCAGAAGCCTGCGCGGCCACATTGGTGATCCATGTAGAATCTCAAATAGTAGCAAGAGTGGAGGAGTGGCCTAGTAGTTAGGGTGGTGAACTCTGGTCCTGGAGACCTGAGTTCGATTCCCAATTCAGGCACAGGCAGCTCCTTGTGACTCTGGGCAAGTCACTTAACCCTCCATTGCCCCATGTAAGCGCATTGAGCCTGCCATGAGTGGGAAAGCGCGGGGTACAAATGTAACAAAAATATATATATAGAAATTCAAGCGGTTTTGTCTTCGCAAGTGACAAAGACATTCCGCAACTTCTGCCGCTCAGACATGACCAATTTCCCCAAAGACAAGACAAGACAGAACTCTATGAGCTCAGTGAGAGAAAACCAAGTCCACCAGACAGAAATCAAGCGCTGACGATTTCTTAACACACACGAAGTACACACTAGGTAGTCTCCTACTTTCCACCCCACTGGCTTGACAGGAGCAGATCTGGACATCTAAAACCACACTGGGGCCAAGAGTTCCCTTTGGCAGAACTGGAGGAGCCTAGATTCTCGGGGTGACACGCTCAGAGTTCGGCTTGATGGTGGCGATCCATAGCATTTCGATTCATAGGAGGTTTTCCTACAAGCCTTTGTCCAGACAAGACAACATAACCACAAAAAAAAATTATATATATCCTATATAATAAAACACACCTCCAACGTTCTGAAGCCAAGAAAGTGAAGCCTTCAAGCCTTGAAGCATTCCTGCAACTTTCCGGAACTACGGGTCGTCAATTGAGGAGATGGAGCCTTACACAGCGCACCAATGCTTCAAGGCTTGAAGGCTTCACTTTCTCACACACACACACTCACTCTCTGTCTCTCACATACACTCTCTCTCACACACTCTTTCTCTCACACACAGACTCACACTCTCTCTCTCTCTCTCTCTCTCTCTCTCTCTCTGACACAAACACACACACACACTCTGTCTGTCTGTCTGTCTCTCATTCTCTCTCACATACACACTCCACCTCTCACCCACACATTCTCTCTCAAACATACACCGAGGAAAGGGGGACATGGAACACGCTGGGGAGGAGAGGGAGGGGGCATGGAACTCAAAGGGAAGGGGGGGCCAAGAACTCAGAGGGGAGGAGAGAGAAGGAGGGAGGAGAGAGAGGGAGGGAAGAGAGGAGAGAGGGAGGGGGGCCTGGAACTCGGAGCCTCACACACACACACTCTCTGTCTCTCACATACACACTCTAGCTCTCTCTCTCTCTCTCTCACACACACACATACACTCTCTCTCTGACACAAACACACACACACTCTGTCTGTCTCTCTCTCACTCATTCTCTCTCTCACTCACACACACACACACTCCATCTCTCACACACACCATCTCTCTCTCTCTCACTCACTCATTCTCTCTCTCTCTCAAACATACACACTCCATCTCTCTCTCTCTCTCACTCATTCTCTCTCTCTCTCAAACATACACACTCCATCTCTCACACACACCATCTCTCTCTCAAACATATACACTCCAAGGAAAACCTTGCTAGCACCCATTTCATTTGTATCAGAAACAGGCCTGTTTTACTAGTGTAGATAGATAGATAGATAGATAGATAGATAGATAGATAGATAGATAGATAGATAGATAGATAGATAGATAGATAGATAGATAGATAGATAGATAGATAGATAGATAGATCATTCTGGGGTTGGGTGGAGTGAGGGGGACCGCTGAAAATGCATGCAAAAGAGACTGAAACAAAGACACGTAAAACTCTTTCTCTTGTAAATCATAACTGGCTGCACAATGGATTGATGAACAATCCCTTGCAACATTGGAGCAAGGGCTAACATCATCTTCTGCTCTCTCGTTCCAGAGCATGCACAACGCCAATGCCTGACTGCCACCTTCTGGAATACATTTGCACTAAAGCTAATCAGGATCTTACAAGCTGCAAAAAAAACGACAACATTTAGACCAAAAAAAAAAAAAAAAGCTGGGACAATCAAGTAGTACACACCCACTCATAATTCTGCAAACCAAACAACCCACAACCAGTATAAACAAGCAAAGCAATGACTGTTTATTCTAGCCCTCTAGCTTCAGACTTTGCATGAAGGCAGCCCTGCTGCACATCCTGCCTCCCTGATGAGATATTTGCATGACAGCTGTCAAGGGTTAAGGATCCCTGCAGACAGAACAATCTGAGGCTTTAGGATTTACTGCCAAATGGGATTACTTTCATTTTCTTGTGCCCAAGAGCCAGACATTCATTTTCTTTCTCTAATGATTAGCACATGCTAAACGCTGCCACCCATAGGAAAATGCAGGCGAATCAAATGTTTAGCATGTGCTAAAAAACGCTAGCACAGCTTAGTCAACAGGGCCCTAAGCAAGGCACTTTGCTTATTTATTAGGATTTAAATACATTCACCTATGGTGTGCACAGCAAGATTAAGTCCACCATAAGCAATAGGCAATTATAGAATGATTTTCTACCTGGGAGATACAAGGAGCCACAGGTGTACAGTGCACCCATGGTCTCTTTCATGGCACAAATCCATAGAAAAATATGGACCACTTACCTTTAAATCTAGTAATAAGGCGTACCCCAGAGCAAGAGATTCCCCTTAAGCATAGGCGTAGACTGGGTGGGGGGGGGCGAGGGGGGGCCCAAACGACGACGAGGCGCCGCCGCGCCATTAGTTTAAAAAAAAAAACACATGCAGGCACGCGCTCCTCTCCATCCGCTTGGCTTCCCTGCCCTCTCTGTCTGCGTCCCGCCTTCCACTGACGTCAGAGGAAGGCGGGACGCAGACAGAGAGGGCAGGGAAGCCAAGCGGACGGAGAGGAGCGTGTCCGTCTACCCCTCTCTCTTCCTCCCTCCCTCCGGCGCAGGCAGCAGTCTTTTCCAGCGTTCCTGGCAGCGGTAGCGATGTACACGCTGCCTTCGGCTCTGCCCCAAAGCCTTCTCTTCAAGTTCCTGTTCTCGCATAGGTGGGAACAGGAACTTGAAGAGAAGGCTTCCGGGCAGACCGAAGGCAGCGTGTACATCGCTACCGCTGCCAGGAACGCTGAAAAAGCTGAAGACTGTTGCCTGCGCCGGAGGGAGGGAGGAAGAGAGGGGGTAAACGGAGTCACCATCTTGGACCTCGTGGGGGGTGGGGAGCAGAGGGAAGATGGATGGTACTGGGAGGGGTGGGGAGCAGAGGGATGGACCAGGAGATGGATGGGATTGGGAGAGGTCAGGCACAGCAGAGGGAAGGAGCAGAAGATGGATGGGACGGAGGGATGGTGAGCAGAGGGAAGGAACAGAAGATGGATGGGACTGGGAGGGGTGGGGAGCAGAGGGAAGGAGCAAGAGATGGATGGGACTGGGAGGGGTGGGGAGCAGAAGGAAGGAGCAAGAGATGGATGGGACTGCGAGGGGTGGGGAGCAGAGGGAAGGAGCAAGAGATGGATGGGACTGCGAGGGGTGGGGAGCAGAGGGAAGCCTACTGGAAAGAAGACACTGAATAAAACAGAAGACACTGGGACCAAAGCGAATAGAAAAACTAAATGATCAGACAACAAAGGTAGATAAAAGTATTTTATTCATAATTTATTAATTGAAATGTGTCAGCTTTTTGAAATGTGCATCTGTGATATTTTGCCTGTAAATTTCAATTCCTTCCTCCACATTAGCATATTCATTTGCATATGTATATATGCAAATGATATGCTAATATGCTCCGCCCATTCTTTGCCCCCCCAAATGAAACAATCAAACTACGCCTATGCCCTTAAGCAAGGGAGGGGGGAGAGCAAACAGGTCTTCCAACCAGGACCCACTGTACCCAAAAGTACTTATCCTATGCGGGAAACTTACCGCAGCTAAAAATGCCTTTCCGTGAGGCACGCTCAGGCGTCCCGCGGTAATTTTGGGATCAGCTTGTGCTACCCACGCACTAAACACAATATCATCTAGGAAACGGCCATTTTCAAAGAAAAAAGAGAAGATGTTTTTCTGGTTTGAAAATGGTCACTTTCACGACTCGATTTTTGGACGTTTTCTGCAAACCATCCAAAGCTGGATTTAGACGTCATATCAGTAATAAATAGAAATAAGTCAAAACACAGAAAAGAAAATAAGATGATACCTTTTTTTATTGGACTAAACTTAGTACATTTTTTGATTAGCTTTCGAAGGAAACCCTTCTTTTCTGATCTGAAGAAGGGCTGCCTTCGAAAGCTAATCAAAAAATGTATTTAGTCCAATAAAGAAGGCATCGTCCTATTTTCTTTTCTCTGTTTCGGTTTATTTGTATTCATTACCTTTAAAAGCAGACTAACACGGCTACTGCACTACTTTACTCAAGACGTCATATCGAAAATGCCCCTTCACGTCCCACATCTATATTTCTTAGAACGTGAACTGTGAATTCAAAGCATGCGCTGGACATCCCCAATGCTAAACCAAAACAGTGGGATCGTTTATCATTTATTCATTTACTAGACCGTCACTTATTACAAAAGTAAGTCAGAACGGTTTACAATGTGTAATATAACATTAAAATATAACGTTAAAATACTATAAAACATACTTTGAAATCCATTTATGATAGGAAAGCACAGCAAACCAGTCAATTAAACAATTCATACGAATTACTTAAGCTAAAATCATAATCATAAAAACATTTAATAAAATCTGAAAAAAAGTAAAAAGAAAAGAAAAGTATATTCTCTTTTTTTTTTCTTCAACCTTTGTTTCCCCTTTTCTCCTATTCTCACCCTATCGTGCCACAGTGTGTCACAGGACTCAACAAAGAACATCCTTAGAACATAAGCCAGAAACCTGGGGGAGAGAGGGGGCACCTGAGAGGACCACAATCTCTGCAGGACTACCAAAGATCACAAAGCGACCACCACAGAGCAAATAAGGAAAAGAATGACGGCTCACCTGAGGTTTATCTTGCGATCTTCATCATTGCCAAGCTCCTGCAATGGAAAGAGAACAAGTCAGTCATAAAACATCTCCACCATGCTCCATGTACATCAACCGCATAGATGGGAGTTTTTGGGGGGGGCGGGGGTTAGATTTGTAGGTAAAGCCAAGGACCAGAGCCCAGATTCCAATGCACGATACTTGTTAACTTGCTAATGGAACAGTCACCAAGTCTCCGAACCTCTTCCAGACCAGTGGTTTTCAACTCAGTCCTCAGGGAGCACTTGGCCAGTCGGGTTTTCAGGATACTCACAATGAATATGCATGAGAAAGATTTGCATGCTAATATCTCATGCAAGTTCATTGTGGGTATCCTGAAAACCCGACAGGCCAGGTGGTCCCTGAGGAATGGGTTGAAAACCGCTGGTCTAGACGATACCAATTAGCTCTACTGTAAACACTCTCTGAGGCCAGCATGAAGCCTTTTACAAAATACTTATAGAGACAGCCAAAGATATCCGTGTTCACGGTGAGCACACAAAGCTGCTGGTGATTTTATAACCATAGTCCCCAAAAAACAATCCATGTTTACAGATCAAGAACTTATCGGCGTTAAGTAGTCAGCATTAAGTAGTGTCATTTGCACACATATGTGGCAGTTTTATAATGGAATCTTCCAGTTCCACTTCCAATCTGGCAGCCCCAGGGCTGTCTTGGAGATTCTATGGAATCTTAGTGGAGATTGGGTGGCGATGCTGGTATTTGGAGAATAAAACCGGTGCAGGGCGGACTTCTACGGTCTGTGCCCTGATCATGACTGAATAGATATGGAGAGGCTGGAGTGTAAATTTTAAGGGGCTTCGACATTAGCTTCAGAACATTTAGTACAGGAACAGTGCTGGGCAGACTTTTACGGTCTGTGCCCCAGAGGCGTACCTAGGTGGAGCCACGGGGGCATGGGACCCCACAGATTTAGAGCTGGCCCCCCTGCTTCCCCCCCCCCACGCCGCCGCTGCCACCCCTCCCCTGCCACATTCGATCACCCCCTCCCGCCGCCAACCCTCCCCTGCCACCGCCGTCAGGTACCTTTGCTGGCGGGGGTCCCCAACCCCTGCCAGCTGAAGTCTTCTTCATCGCTGGTTTACAGCGCATTGATCTGGATTCTGATTCTGTGCAGGATATCAGGACTCACAGAAACAGAATCCAGATCAGCGAACGCGCCAGACTCGGAGACCGGCGCTGAAGGGGACTTTGGCTGGCGTGGGCTGGGGACCCCCGCCAGCAAAGGTACCTGCCGGTGGCGGGGGAGGGTTAGCGGTGGTGGGAGGGGGGAGTCGAAAAGGACAGAGGAGGGGCGGTGGCGCCGGGGGGAGGGGGGCTAAAATGTGCCCCCTCACTTCGGGCTCTAGGACCCCCCCCTCCCGCCAAAGTCCGGCTACGCCCCTGCTGTGCCCTGAGAAAGCCAGGGACAAATCAAACTCGGGTATACATATAAAGTATCACATACCATGTAAAATGAGTTTATCTTGTTGGGCAGACTGGATGGACCGTACAGGTCTTTATCTGCCGTCATTTACTATGTTACTATGTTGTATCAGTGGTGTATTTATACAATGTGCGTGTGTTGTGTGCGTACCTCCTGTCAGACTCGGGCCCTCCACCTGTACCTTAAAATCATCTCTGCTGCAGTGTACGTCTGGGCAGCAGCAGCGGCACTCATAGGCTGCCTGCAGCCTGCACCCGGACTTCCTCTCTGAACCATCCCGCTCCTTCTGATGCAACTTCCTGTTTTGAGAAGGGTGGGATGCTTGAGAATAAGTCCTAGTGCAGGCCACAGGCAGCCTTTTATTTATTTGTTTGTTACATTTGTATCCCACATTTTCCCACCTATTTTGCAGGCTCAATGTGGCTTACATAGTACCGTAAAGGCGTTCGCCAAGTCCGGTAGAGAAACAAATACATGGTGACGTTGTGGTCGATTAAGGTTCAGGCACAATGGGGATCGAAGAGAGGAGAGGTTATACAGTGTCCATTACGAGCTTTGGTTTTGCTGTGTTGCAGAGTGTAGGCGTTTATGTTGGGTCAGTAGGGTATGCCTTTTTGAACAGGTTGGTTTTTAGTGATTTCCTGAAGTTTAGATGGTCGTAGGTTGTTTTCACAGCTTTTGGCAGTGAGTTCCATAGTTGTGTGCTTACATAGGAGAAGCTGGATGCGTAGGTTGCTTTGTATTTGAGTCCTTTGCAGTTTGGGTAGTGGAGGTTTAGGTATGTTCGTGATGATCTGGTTGTGTTTCTGGTTGGTAGATCTATGAGGTCTGTCATGTAGCCTGGGACTTCGCCGCAGATAATTTTGTGGACTGCCCTGGCAAAGACTGCAGCAAAGATGATTTTAAGGTACCGGAGGTCATGTAGAAGAAAAGGGGGGGGGCAAGGAAACACACCCACCTATAAAAAAATGGTTTCTATGTAGCAAACTTTATAAATGTATCTACATGACAACAGGGGAAGAAAAGAGCTGTCCTTAGAAAGTCAAACTCTGTTGTGAGGTTAAACAACACAATAATACTAAGATGCAGACAGCAATCAAGCAGCAAGAGGGGTGCTATCCAGTCTTTTACAGCGAGTGTCATTTGTATGATTATCTCCCAGTTGGCGACAGATTATATGTGTGTGCTCGATGCAAAGAGCTCTTAGCTCTCAGAGAACGAGTCCATTCTCTTGAAGACTCGGAGGAGCTGAGGGAGACAGAGGTAAATAGAGGAGGCCTACAGGGACATCGTAGAGAAGTTCCACTTCCAGTCTGGCAGCCCCTGTACTGTCTTGGAGGAGGGAGGTCTTGAAGGAGAGCATCACCCTGGTGAAGTAACATAGTAACATCGTAGATGACGGCAGAAAAAGACCTGCGCGGTCCATCCAGTCTGCCCAACAAGATAACTCATATGTGCTACTTTTTGTGTATACCCTACTTTGATTTGTACCTGTGCTCTTCAGGGCACAGACCGTATAAGTCTGCCCAGCACGATCCCCGGCTCCCAACCACCGGCTCTGGCACAGACCGTATAAGTCTGCCCAGCTCTATCCTCGCCTCCCAATCACCAGCCCCGCCTCCCAGCCACCAGCTCTGGCACAGACCGTACAAGTCTGCCCAGCACTATTCCCGCCTCCCAACCACCAGTCCCGCTTCCCACCACCGGCTCTGGCACAGGCCGTATAAGTCTTCCCAGCACTATCCCCGCCTCCCTACCACCAGCCCCGCCTCCCGATCTTGACTAAGCTCCTAAGGATCCATTCCTTCAGCACAGGATTCCTTTATGCTTATCCCACGCATGTTTGAATTCCGTTACCGTTTTCATTTCCACCACCTCCCGCGGGAGGGCATTCCAAGCATCCACCACTCTCTCCGTGAAAAAATACAGGAAGTAATCCTGTAGCCAGAGCCTGCCCACCAGGGGATCAAATATTCTCTCACAATGAGGATGTGCCTCCAGGAGCTTCTACCCAGGAGGGAAGGGTTAGGACAGCTGTTGTAGTTCGTGATCAATCATTAGGCATATAGATAGCTGGGAGGCTGGTGGTGGTCATGAGGACTGCCTGGTGTGAGAGTGGTGTACCTCACTTGTCACCTAGATAAGATTTTAGATAGTGCTGGACCCAAGAGGCAGGCAGAGCTCTGCAGTCTCAATGCACTGTTCAGACTACAGTGCAAGGATTAGGGATTTAGATTTGTTAGGAACTGGACAACATTCTGAGGAAGGGGGGGGTGCCTGTTTCGAAAGGATGAGCTCCAACTTAACTGGGATGGAACCAGGCTGCTGTCACTAACACTTAAAAAAGAGATAGAACAGATTTTAAACTAAAATGGAGGGGGGGAGCTGACAGTCACTCAGGAGCGCAGGGTTCTGTGTGGAGTATCCTTGAAAGATACTATTGAAACAGGATCTTTAGAGAATTCCAATAGAGAGGTTTCAATAATGGTGAAAGAAAGCCAGGAGTGTTTAATGGGAGAACAGAGTAAAGGAGGCAAATTATCCCCTTCAATTTCAAAGCAGCTTGTACATACTAGGAAACAGCACAATTTAAAGTATCTATATACAATTGCTAGAAGACTAAAAAATAAGATGGGAAAGTTGGGAGTATATTGCACTAAATGAAGAGGTAGATACAGGCATCTCAGAGACCTGGTGGAAGGAGGACAATCAGTGGGACACTGTGTTAGGGTACAAAATTATATCGCAATGGTAGGATCAAATTGGAGGGGGGGTTACACTGTATGTTAAAGGAGGGAAATGATAGCAGCATGGAATCCTTGTAGCTAGAAATTCCATGTGTGAAGGTTATCAACAGAAATCAAACCAAATAAAACATGGAAAAGAAAATAAGATGATACCTTTTTTATTGGACATAACTTAATACATTTCTTGATTAGCTTTCGAAGGTTGCCCTTCTTCCTCAGATCGGAAATAAGCAAATGTGCTAGCTGACAGTGTATATAAGTGAAAACATTCAAGCATTACTATGACAGTAAAATAGATACCATTGGAGATTCTACATGGAATGTTGCTACTATTGGAGATTCTACATGGAATGCTGCTATTCCACTAGCAACATTCCATGTTGAAGGCTGCGCAGGCTTCTGTTTCTGTGAGTCTGACGTCCTGCACGTACGTGCAGGACGTCAGACTCACAGAAGCAGAAGCCTGTGCGGCCACATTGGTGATCCGCATGGGCCGACTTCTACATGGAATGTTGCTAGTGGAATAGCAACATTCCATGTAGAATCTATAGAAATCAAACCAAATAAAACATGGAAAAGAAAATAAGATGATACCTTTTTTATTGGACATAACTTAATACATTTCTTGATTAGCTTTCGAAGGTTGCCCTTCTTCCTCAGATCGGAAATAAGCAAATGTGGTAGCAGATAGTATATATAAGAGAAACATCAAAGAATTACTTTGACAGTCTGACAGAGTGGGAGGATGGGGGTACACATGGGGTAACTAGTGAGGTAATTAAATTCGCCGATGACACAAAATTATTCAGGGTCGTCAAGTCGCAGGAGGAATGTGAACGATTACAGGAGGACCTTGCGAGACTGGGAGAATGGGCGTGCAAGTGGCAGATGAAGTTCAATGTTGACAAGTGCAAAGTGATGCATGTGGGTAAGAGGAACCCGAATTATAGCTACGTCTTGCAAGGTTCCGCGTTAGGAGTTACGGATCAAGAAAGGGATCTGGGTGTCGTCGTCGATGATACGCTGAAACCTTCTGCTCAGTGTGCTGCTGCGGCTAGGAAAGCGAATAGAATGTTGGGTGTTATTAGGAAGGGTATGGAGTCCAGGTGTGCGGATGTTATAATGCTGTTGTATCGCTCCATGGTGCGACCGCACCTGGAGTATTGTGTTCAGTACTGGTCTCCGTATCTCAAAAAAGATATAGTAGAATTGGAAAAGGTACAGCGAAGGGCGACGAAAATGATAGTGGGGATGGGACGACTTTCCTATGAAGAGAGGCTGAGAAGGCTAGGGCTTTTCAGCTTGGAGAAGAGACGGCTGAGGGGAGATATGATAGAAGTGTATAAAATAATGAGTGGAATGGATCGGGTGGATGTGAAGCGACTGTTCACGCTATCCAAAATACTAGGACTAGAGGGCATGAGTTGAAGCTACAGTGTGGTAAATTTAAAACGAATCGGAGAAAATTTTTCTTCACCCAACGTGTAATTAGACTCTGGAATTCGTTGCCGGAGAACGTGGTACGGGCGGTTAGCTTGACGGAGTTTAAAAAGGGGTTAGATAGATTCCTAAAGGACAAGTCCATAGACCGCTATTAAATGGACTTGGAAAAATTCCGCATTTTTAGGTATAACTTGTCTGGAATGTTTTTACGTTTGGGGAGCGTGCCAGGTGCCCTTGACCTGGATTGGCCACTGTCGGTGACAGGATGCTGGGCTAGATGGACCTTTGGTCTTTCCCAGTATGGCACTACTTATGTACTTATGTACTTATATTCTAACAGGATGGTGTGGGAAGGTGAGAGGAGGGTGATAGAGAAATAAACAGAGAAATACAACTTTATGGCTTATAATGGGCTAGAAAACCCAGATCCTTATTAAGTCCCGTCTGTTGGGTGTCAAAATAATCAATCATTCTGACTTCAAAGGTCTTACGTTCTTGTATTGTTTTAAAGTTACCTTTCAGGATTCTTACTGTGAAATCACTGGTACAGTGTTCTGGTCTTGTAAAGTGTTGGCCCACAGGGGTGGGGGCCTGACTGGCACCGGCTATTTTCATGTGATGTCTGTGCAGATTGAATGAAAACAGTATACTGGTAAGGCTGTACTACCATCCACCGGGACAGAAC
The DNA here is from genome assembly GCF_901765095.1 of Microcaecilia unicolor. NCBI lineage: Eukaryota > Metazoa > Chordata > Amphibia > Gymnophiona > Siphonopidae > Microcaecilia > Microcaecilia unicolor. Next base: position 29,037,040 of record NC_044041.1, on the reverse strand, counting down.
AAACAGACAAATGAACAATGTTTACAGAAATTAGGAAAACTGGGCAACAATATAATAATGGGTGATTTCAATTACCCCAATATTGACTAGATAAATGCTACATCAAGGAGTGCTAGAGAGGTAAAATTCTTATAAATGACAGCTTCTTGGAGCAACTGGTCCAAGAACCGACAAGAGCGGGAGCGCTACAAGATCTAGTCCTTAGTGGAATGCAGGGCACGGTAGGAGAAGTAACGGTGTTGGATCTGCTGGGAAAGTGATCATAACATGATCAAATTTGAGCTGATATCTGAAGTGTAATCACTAATGAAACCTACTGTAGCAGCATTTAATTTTCGAAAGGATGACTATGACAAAATGAGGAAAACGGTTAAAAAAAAGCTGAAAGGGTCAGCCGCAAAGGTTAGGACTTTAAATCGGGCATGTACATTGTTTAAAAATACCATTGTGAAAGCACAGACCAAATGTATTCCATGTATTAACAAAGGTGGAAAGAAGAGTAATTGACTGCCACCATGGTTAAAAGGTGAAGTGAAAGAGGCTATTAAAGCCAAAAGAGCATCCTTCACAGAATGGAAAAAAGATCCAAATGAAGAAAATAAGAAGCAACACAAGCAGTGTCAAGCTAGATGCAAAGAACTAATAAAGAAGGCTAAAAGAAAACATGAAGAAAAACTTACCGTGGAGACAAAACTCATAATAACACCTTTCTCAGGTAGATCACAAGCAGAAAACCTGTGAGGGAATTCGTGGGACCGTTACATCAATGAAGGAGTAAAGGGGCACTCAAGGAGAACAAGGCAAACGCAGACAGACTGAATTAATTCTTTGCTTTGGTCTTTATGAAAGAAGACGTAAGAGATCTATATGTACCGGAAATAGTTTTCAAGGGTGACAATGCAGAGGAACTGAAAGAAATCTCTGTGAACCTGGAAGACATACTGAGGCTAAAGCTGACAAGTTAAAGAGTGCTAAATCACCTAGACCAGATGGCATACACCCCAAGGTACTGAAAGAACTCAAACATGAAATTGCTGACCTGTTAATGATCTGTAACCTGTCATTAAAATCATCCGTAGTACCTGAAGATTGGAGGGTGGCCAACATAACGTCAATTTTTTTTTAACGGTTCCAGGGGTAAGGGTGGTGGACTTTGGTCCTGGGGAACTGAGTTCGATTCCCAGCACAGGCAGCTCCTTGTGACTCTGAGCAAGTCACTTAACCCTCCATTGCTCCATGTAAGCCGCATTGCGCCTGCCATGAGTGGGAAAGTGTGGGGTACAAATGTAACAAAAATTAAAATAAAATAAAAATAATCCAGGAAATTACAGACTGGTAAGCCTGACTTCAGTGCCAGGCAAAATAGTGGAAACTATTATAAAGAATAAAATCATGGAACACATAGACAAACATGGTTTAATGGGGCAGGGTCAGCATGGGTCCAGACTGGGGAAGCCTTGCCTTACCAATTTGCTTAAATTCTTTGAGGCATAAATAAACATGTGAATAAAGGTAAGCCGGTTGATGTAGTGTATCTAATTTTCAGAAAGCTTTTGGACAAAGTTCCCCATGAGAGACTCCTGAGAAAAATAAAAGGCCATGGCATAGGAGGCAACGGCCTTCTTTGGATTAGTAATTGGTTACTGGACAGAAAGCAGAGGGTAGGGTTATAATGGCCATTTCTCAAGTCAAGTAGTATCAAGCTCCTTGAATTTATGCACTGGCAAGTGACCAGGGTGCCAGATTTTCAAGACACCAAACAGGACAAAGAGCCTGTTCCTGTTTACTTAAGGACCAGTTGTATGTGCTGCTTCAAAGAGGCGCCCTGTGGTACTATGGCAGGGTTCGCCAATGGTGGCCCCCCCAGAGACCTCTTGGATGGCCCAAGTTGGCCTTGTTTGTTTTTCTACTACTCTGCCTCTCTACCCAGGCTCAGGACAGAAATGGGAAAGCGGATGGTGGGGGGAGGCGAGCAGCATACTTGAAGGACAAGACATTTCTCAACAGATCAAAGAGAATGGCATTTGGAAACGTTCACAACTTTGAGGACACCCCTCTATGAAGTTTGAAGGTGGGATGGATGATTGACACACACACACACCAGTCAGGAATATGGTGGGCCAAGCATGGGAAGATATTTGGTGGCTCTCCTTAAGCTCATATGCATCTAAAGCAGCCCCGGCGACCACACTCCAGGATCTCTGACCACCCCCCTCCCTAGGATCTGCTGTTGCCTTATGAGCACCAAAATCTTACATCAGGCCCCGATTGTGACTGTGATTAAACATTGAAAGAGCAACATGGCATATGTCAGTGGAGTGTGGGTAAATGTGATCACCACCTGCACAAGGGGCTTCTTGCTCCTGTCTTATTACTGTAGGAACAGGGGAGTCACTGTGTCTGTCCCTCTTCCCCTAGCTTACTCCTGGTGCAGCGCTTCCCCCACTGTGCAACATGGGGCTGAAGGGAGTTGCTGCGAGCGGAGGAAGCCGGGCAAGGAGCCGCTCACCCCTGCACGGAGCCCGGACGCAGTCACGGCTCTCCTGGAAGCGGATGCTTCCTTTTATTCCTCCTTCCTGGAGGCCCGCAGCGGAAACGGCTCCAGCCCCGTCTTTTCCCCTGCCCCGGGAGCGGCTTACCTCGCTGGTGCTGGCGGAGGAGGCAGCGCTGGGAGTAGGGGAGCGCTGCAGCGTCACCAGAGCCATGGCTGGAGGAGGCCGCCGCCGGGCTCGCGCTGCTGCAGAGCTGCTGGCGGTGCACGCGCGCTCCGGGCCCGGGTTCTATTCGCTTCCTTTTTCAGGGCCGGAGGGCGCGAGCCGCCTCGCGCTGCCACTGCTGCTGCTTCTCCAGGGCTGCCCGCAGCCCTAGCGGGAATGAGGGGTGGGGAGAGCTCTCGCTGCCTCTGTGATGCCCTGGTGGTGGTGAGATTCCTCTGCTACTGGGGGATCTCTCTGTTGAAACAAATCAGGTAGAAGCGGACCAACCCCCCCCCCCCCCCCCCCCCTCTCTCCTCAGCATCTCCCCCTCCCCGGGCCAGGAAGTAGAACCCAGCGCAGCATTTGCAATTTTGCAGCCGTGCAATCTTTCAGCTGCCGGCTAGCCTGCTGTCAAATCTTCACTTTGTTATCCAGATGGTCAGAATAATAATACTAATGCATGGTGATGCATTTTATGATGGCAAAAAATAAAGACTGAAATACTGCATCCTAATTCTTTTTAAACTGAAGTCCGTCTTTAGCAATGGAAAATTCAGTGATACTATTTTTTTTTCCTTTTTAAAGAGAACGTTTGAGTTTTCCTTTCAAGATGTTCCAAAAAGTTTCAAGTACTATAAAGCGAGGGCTGGCCTTATTTACTTTGACAAATGTTTAGTCAAATGTCTTCCACTGTCTGGCTAATTAAATTATACTTTTGATCTTTGGAGAATGCACATTGTTATTATGATGATGATGAAAACAGGAAGTACCCGTGATAAAAGGTTTCATGCTTTATTAAACAGTGACACCTGCTGGGCAAAACCTGACAAAGGAACTAGAAAAGATTTAGAACAATGGTGTTGACTTTGCACGAGATAAAATTGCCTATTTGCATAATAAAACGAAAACAAATTATTTTCTCGTTTGTAAGATTCTTCTAGATTTCATCAAATGTTGGAAAACATCCATAAATTCTGGCAGAATTTGAAGAAAATTTTTAAATCTTTAAAGACAACATCCCTCTTTCGTTTTGGTTTTGTCCAGGCAATTTCCTCTTTTCAGTAAGGTCCTACAAACAGTCAGAACAAGCCTATGTGTTGGGCTATTGTATCATGAGCCTTCAGTCAGGTATCGTGCATGGTTATAGGGAGGCTTTTCTTATATTTTATAGTCCACTCTCAACTACACACCCTGTTTTTGCAGTGATAGTACTGGTGTAGGAGCCACCAGCCAAATTTCTTCTGAACCTGATAACATGGGCACTGCAGGATCCCCAGCTACTTCTGCCTCATAGGACAAAATCTTGGCTTAGGTACTGACTCATGATCTCTCATGTTACACTATGCAACCTTGCCAACAAGCTGGCAAGCTTGAGCTCCCTATGGCATGGCTGATAGTCAAAGGCAGTCATCCGGTTAGCAGGTGCTGCTAACCAGATAAGTGCCAGTGTGAGGAATATTCATGGTACTAACTGAGTGGAGGAGTAACCTAATGTAGTTCCCTGTACCTCTGAGCAAGTCACCTAACCCTCCATTGCCCTGAAACAAAAACACCTTAGATTGTGAGCCCACTAGGAATGGAGAAAGTATCTGCATAATGTGTACAAAGCTGCGTAGGTCAGTAGCACTACAGAAATTATAAGTAGTAGCACTGGTAATATACAGTGCATCTGTTCACGCTTTCCAAAAATACTAGAACTAGGGGGCATGCGATGAAGCTACAATGTAGTAAATTTAAAACTAATTGGAGAAAATGTTTCTTCACTCAACGTGTAATTAAACTCTGGAATTTGTTGCCAGAGAATGTGGTAAAGGCGGTTAGCTTAGCGGAGTTTAAAAAAAAAGGTTTGGACGGCTTCCTAGACCATTATTAAATGGACTTGGGGAAAATCCACTAATTCTGGGATAAGCAGTATAAAATGTTTTGTACTTTTGGGGGATCTTGCCAGGTATTTGTGACCTGGATTGTTGGAAACAGGATGCTGGGCTCGATGGACCTTTGGTCTTTCCCAGTATGGCAATACTTATGTACTTATAATGTTTTCTTTAATGTTTGCTATGGAATTTAGAAGTATAGCCTGCTTCTGAAGAAGCCGTGAGTGAAAGGATTATGCAGCATTTTGGTGATATATGGATCTAGGGCCAAATTCTGTAAATGATGTCTAAAATCTGGATGTGTCTGGAAAAAGCACGTAGTGTTATTTTATATAACGCGCCTAAATTTAGGCGCATTGTATAGAATAGCGCATAAGGCCAGGGAACGCGCCTACATTTAGGCACAGCCTTTTATGCCACTGAAATCCTGGCATAAATACCCATGCCTAAATGTAGGTACGTTCCCCTGAATTCTATAACAACATGCTTAATTTTGAGTAACGCCCCGCGACAAAAATGATAAAGGCGATGGGACGACTTCCCTATGAGGAAAGGCTAAAGCGGCTAGGGCTCTTCAGCTTGGAGAAAAGGCGACGGAGGGGAGATATGATAGAGGTCTATAAAATAATGAGTGGAATTGAACGGGTAGATGTGAAGCATCTGTTTATGCTTTCCAAAAATACTAGGACTAGGGGGCATGCGATGAAGCTACAATGTAGTAAATTTAAAACGAATCGGAGAAAATTTTTCTTCACTCAACGTGTAGTTAAACTCTGGAATTCGTTGCCAGAGAATGTGGTAAATGCGGTTAGCTTAGCGGAGTTTTAAAAAAAGGTTTGGATGGCTTCCTAAAAGAAAAGTCCATAGACCATTATTAAATGGACTTGGGGAAAATCCACTATTTCTGGGATAAGCAGTATAAAATGTTTTGTACATTTTTGGGATCTTGCCGGGTATTTGTGACCTGGATTGGCCACTGTTGGAAACAGGATGCTGGACTCGATGGACCTTTGGTCTGTCCCAGTATGGCAATACTTATGTACTTATGGCACGCCCACTCTGCTCCCATGGCTGCACCCTCTTTTCAGCTATGCATGTTAGAATTTACGCCTGCCTCTTTTTAGAATACGCCTAAAAAGAAGCACTCATAAATTCCATTTATTGCCAATTAACAATGATAATTGGTTGTTATCAGCCAGTTAGCATCACTGATTGGTTTGTTACTCAAGTAACACATGTAAATTGGGCATGCGTCCAATTTAATGTGTGCAACTCGCCGCACCTTATGTAGAATCCAGGGGTTAATGGGTGATTTCTTCTTTTTGGGAGCAGCAAATACCACGGAATAATGATGGACTTCACTCTTTATAAGATAAGCTGTTTTTGAACTATGGATTATTATAGAGTTGAATGAATTTCTTAAGTTGCAGCGATGGTCTAACAAGTTGTCAGTCGCCATTCGTGACATTGTGAGCACAAAATACATTTTATATAATTATTTAAAAAAATGTTGTGTGTGTTTACAATATAATTATTGTTATTGTACTGTCTCCTAATTTCGGTTAGCATTAACATCGAAAAGTTCCACTTTGGTTTCATCACTACAAAACCTTGTGTTTTCCAACCTCACTTTATGATATGGAGTGGAGGAGTGGTTAAGGTGGTGGACTTTGGTCCTGGCGAACTGAGGAACTGAGTTTGATTCCCACTTCAGGCACAGGCAGCTCCTTGTGACTCTGGGCAAGTCACTTAACCCTCCATTGCCCCATGTAAGCCGCATTGAGCCTGCCATGAGTGGGAAAGCGCGGGGTACAAATGTAACAAAAAAAAAATTGTTTGATGACCTCAAGGCTGCCACTTACTTCTGTGTCAGTGTAACTCTGTGAAATGTATCCATGTATTTCATTCAGGCCCTGATGCTAATGATAACCTTTTCAGATGTGAACACTGTTCCATAAGGATCACTAGCCGGTGATGGACTGGGACTGAACTCTAACCCTGACATGGTCATTCACACTGGATCTGTTTGATACTGTGCTCATATTCTATACTGGTTACAGAATGCCTCAGAAAATACAGGAATGAAGACCATCCTATTGAGAAAAGTGGTCATTTTGGTAATTCAAAGCTGCCAGATGGTCACTCCACCCCTGCAATCCGCTCACTGCACACTCAAGTGGAATGCAACGTTGGTAAGTAACATAGTAGATGACGGCAGAGAAAAGACCTGTACAGTCCATCTAGTCTGCCCAACCAGATAAACTCATATGTGCTACTTTATGTGTATACCTGACCTTGATGTGTATCTGCCATTTTCGGGCACAGACCGTAGAAGTCTGCCCAGCACTAGCCCCTCCTCCCAAGCAGTAGCCCCTCCTCCCAAACACTAGCCCCACCTCCCACCACCAGCTCTGCCACCCAATCGCCACTAAGCTTCTGCCAGTCTCTGTTACATTCAGTCCAGTAACCTAGAAATAAAAGTTTTGAATTTTTGAAGTAAATCTAGAACATCTGGTTCTCTGGTTAAAAACAAACAAAAAAAAGCAACAATTTATACCTCTAACTATCCATGCTTGTTACGTTTATGAAAAGAAAATAAAGCACATTGAGATATAATGTTGCATTGGCTCGGCTTTATATCACAGGTAATAAAACAAGACCTCAGGGCTGGCCCTGTAACAATGGCTGGACTTAGGGCCTATGATTGGAAGGTTCAAGATGAAGCCCTGTTGTATTTATTTTATTTATTTTTGTTATATTTGTACCCCACGCTTTCCCACTCATGGCAGGCTCAATGCGGCTTACATGGGGCAATGGAGGGTTAAGTGACTTGCCCAGAGTCACAAAGAGCTGCCTGGAGTGGGAATCCAACTCAGTTCCTCAGGACCAAAGTCCACCACCCTAACCACTAGGGCACTCCTCCACTGTTGCTACTATTTGAGATTCTACATGCAATGTTGCTATTCCACTAGCAACATTCCATGTAGAAGTCGGCCCTTGCAGATCACCAATGTGGCCGCGCAGGCTTCTGTGAGTCTGACGTCTTGCATGTACGTGCAGGACGTCAGACTCACAGAAACAGAAGCCTGCGCAGCCTTCTACATGGAATGTTGCTAGTGGAATAGCAACATTCCAAGTAGAATCTCCAATAGTATCTACTTTATTGTTGTTACATTTGTACCTCACACTTTCCCCACTCATGGCAGGCTCAATGCGGCTTACATGGGGCAATGGAGGGTTAAGTGACTTGGCCAGAGTCACAAGGAGCTGCCTGAAGTGGGAACCAAACTCAGTTCCTCAGAACCAAAGTCCACCACCCTAACCACTAGGCCACTCCTCCAGTCCCTAAGGGCTGCCTCTGTTATGTTTGAAATAAAGTAAGTTGGGGGAAGGGGGATATTAAAATTTTCGAGTAGGAAAATTTCTCTGTAATTACAAGTGAAATCTCATGGTGCAAGATACCTACCCTAGTTCTAATGGAGCTGGAAGCACAAAGGGCCATGAGGAAATTGGCAGACTCCAACAACAACAAAAAAAACAACAACCCTTAATAACGAGACCTTTGACCAAATAGTTCAACCATTAAATGATAACTGAAAGAGCTTGTGTGGCTCCAAATCAGAAGAAATGCAGATCTCAGCAACTGCTTCCCTTACTTGATTTTTGTGCCAGGTAGGAGATTAGAGACTGTACCTTCCATAACGAGCTCCGACGTTCACTGCTTTTGGGATACACAGCTTTCTAGGGATTTATCGCCTCAGAGGTTAGTTCATGATATTCTATTCCTTCTACGTTCTTGCAATAGAGATCACAGCTGAGATTTCCTGTTGCATTGTCTTAGTGCCATGTAGGATACATTACTGTACAGAAAGGTATTTTTCAACCTGTACTGGTTCTGCGCTTCTCCCAGTAGAAAGCATAAGGACTAAGGTCAGTGTAGGTACTGAAAGAATTGAAGCATAAAATTTACTGATCTGCTCTTAGTAATATGTAACCTGTCATTAAAATCATCCGTAGTATCTGAAGATTGAAGGGTGGCCAATGAAATGCCGATTTTTTTAAAGGGTTCCAGGGGTGATCTGGGAAATTATAGGCCGGTAAGCCTGATTTCAGTGCTGGGTAAAACAGTGGCAACTATTAGAAAGAATACAATTATGGAACACATAAATAAACATGGTTTAATGGGACAGAGTCAGCATGGGAATGGTTATTGGACAGAAAGCAGAAGGTAGGGTTAAATGGCCATTTCTCTCAGTGGAGGAGGGTGAATCGTGGAGAGCCCCGAGGATCAGTACTGGGACCGGCGCTATTTAACATATTTATAAATGATCTGGAAATTGGAACGACGAGGGAGGTGATTAAATTTGGAGATCACACAAAACTATTCAAGGTTATTAAAACACATGGGGACTGTGAAAAAATTGCAGGAAGACTTAGGAAATTGGAAGACCGGGCATCCAAATGGCAGATAATGTGGACAAATGCAAGTTGATGCTGTCGGCTGGTCCCTCTTCCACTCTCCGGCCAGGGTTGACGCTGCTTAGCCTGTAGGATTCAATGTAGGATGAGCTTGTCCTTATTCCAAACCCCCAGCTTCTGAGGCTCCTTCGGGTAACTGTTACTCAAGCTGTCCTTATGGTAGTAGTTCAACAAATGTGCAGCAACTCCGATACTTTTATAGGTTACGGGGTTAAACACGGGGAAGGGGGGAGATGCTAGGCCAGGTGCAGGCATGGGAATGGGGGCGTAGGGGCTGTGTGGGATTTGTATTCCCTGATTCCACCTATTGAAATCAGTTCTGCAGTTCCCATAATGGATCAAGATGAAGTTGTCAGAAATCCAGGACGGGCCTAAAATCTCCCTCTTGGAACTGGGTACAAGTCCGATCTTAGCAATTGCAGGGCCCTGTGCAGCCCAGTTTGGTGGGGCCCTGTGCAGACCAGTTTGGTGGGGCCCCTTGCACCACCTAGCCCCACCCATGCCTCACCTAGCCCTGCCCCCACCTAGCCCCACCCTTGTTGACAAGATGTGTTTTAAAACTTTTTTATTTCACATAAAGACAAATCAAGCACAACTTGTACACAAAAACTAATTCAAATAAGCACAATGCTATCACAGGAAATATTTGGGTTTAAAAAGCAAAGCCATGTGCATGTAAGGCCTGGATAAATAAATTAAAACAAATGCCCTTAATATGTAATACTTGGTAGCAATAATTAAATATTGATTGAATATTCACATAGCAAGCAGCCTCAGCCAACAGATTTATTTTCCACTGAACATAATTAACTTTGTATGAACTTGGCTGCTAACAGTGTGCTGAACTGGATAACGTTGGCACATTTAGACTGACTCTGGACAGTTCTGCAGGAAGGACACCCTTCCCTCATTATTCAACACTTTCTCTGTGAAATAGTAGTAATTAAACAAAAAAGGCAAGTGCATTTTTATAATATACCACTGCATTCCACAATGCAAAAGGAGCAAGTTCCCACATGCCATCTTTTTCTTTTGATGTAGGCACAGGAAAAAAAAGATGTTAAATGCTCCCAGGTCTCAACCTAATTCATGATTTTGTAAACTGTACTTATAAATAGTAAGTCTGATTGTTAAGCACCTCATATTATGTCTGTTTTGGTGGCCCTTTTTTCTAGGTGATAGCATCAGAACAGAGTGAGTCCCTATAACCAGCCCCTCCAAATGAAATTCGTTGCCGGAGAAAGTGGTGAAGGCGGTTAGCTTAGCAGAGTTTAAAAAGGGGTTGGCCGGTTTCCTAAAGGACAAGTCCATAAACCGCTACTAAATGGACTTAGGAAAAATCCACAATTCCAGGAATAACATGTATAGAATGTTTGTACGTTTGGGAAGCTCGCCAGGTGCCCTTGGCCTGGATTGGCCGCTGTCGGGGACAGGATGCTGGACTCGATGGACCCTTGGTCTTTTCCCAGTGTGGCATTACTTATGTACAATGATTATGATTTAGAACTAATTAGATGAAACCAATACTTCCTCTGTGTACATCCATATGCTTAAAAGCCAGCGCCTCAAGACCTTCCTTTTTGGTAGAGCATACGCTCCAAACCCGCCTGGTGTCTCTTCCTTCTGAATTACAACTGTCGTAGCGACATACTGATCACCGCTACGCTTTCCCCTTTTCTCACCTTGCTCTTTCCCTTTCTCTCTTACGATATTGATTGTTTGTTTGCAGAATTGTATGTTTTTGTAGACTGTTGTACGCCACTTTGAGCCTGCCCATGGGTGGGAATATTATGGGATATAAATGCTATAAATAAATAAATAAATAAATAAAATATAAGTGAGGTCCAATAAAAATGCCACCAACAATAAAGAATGAGATCGTGGACAGAGCAGCTCATAGATTTGCTTGCTTTGTTTGGATAAGGGGATGAGGGGTGCGCGGAGGAGAGGGAAAGGGAGACTAACCTCATGGGCTTCAGCTCTCTCCTACCTGCTCCCATGGTTCCGGCCAGGGCCATGCCAATACGGGGGCGCTGACCTCTGGAGGGCACCGGACCTCCGGACCTCAGTTCACTTTCAAAATCTTTTACCTATAGTTGTGATTCTCCTCTCTCCCCTGCCCTTCCCCCTCTGCATCAGAAAGTGAAGGCAGCCCAGCAGTGCTGAGGTAGACACCTCTGCTGAAGTTGCTTAAAAGAATACAACGCGTTTCTATATATGTCCTTGGTGTGTGAACAACTTCTCATTCAGGGTGAGCTTGAAGTGAACAACATTCAAATTAAAGAGAACAGGTTTGGAGGGAGGTGTGCAAGTGAGACTGGGGAGAAATAAAAAATAGATAGTGTAATTGTTAAAATCTGTAAGTGGTTCAAAGTTTTTGGGGGTTTTTTCTGAGCATCATGTACACCGAGAGGAGGGCATGATGTGTGCATAATTATCAGGTATTCTGGAATATCTACAGCTAAAAGCCATTTCATTGGCTGATGGTTTCAACAGTAGTTTCAAAGAGGAAGAGCTGGTAAGTGAAAATCTGATTGCTTTTTTTTTAAGTTTTAAAAGTATTTGCATTAAATCTAATTGCAGAATTCAGGTGCTGGGAGTCTGTACTTGGTTGTCATATGCTCAGATTTGTTTAAATCATATGCAAATTAGTCTGTTTTGGGGAGGTTCTCATTTGCATATTTAGAAATGTTTACAGCCTTAATGTTAGGGCATGGCTTTGATCAAAACTGTGAAATTTGATCCAAAAACGAAGGGTTTATCTAATGTTTTTGACTAAAAATTCCCATTATAGTGTCTGTATGTTAATCTGCATTCAGGGGGAGGAATGCTGGCTTCGGCCTAACCCCTGGTAAGCCTTTCCTCAGCTGAGAGGTGCCCACCTCTACCACCGGCTGCCTTTCAGGTGCTGTGGAGGACTTGCAGCTCATCTGCATATCCTTACAGCCTTCTCCGGGGTGACACCCAGGTCCACCCCGATCCACTCAGGGCCTCCGCTCTAGGTGCCGCGCGCCGGGCATTTTTCTCTTTGTATCTAATCTTTTTCCAGTTGCTAAAGTACCTTAATCATTTATGGCCCCTATTCACATTCTCTTCCTAGCTCTGTCCCTTCCTAATCTTTTCCCTCACCCCCTACCTCTCTCCGCTACAGGAACTCACTTCCCATCCATTGATTTCATCACCTCACCTTCTCTCCTACCCTCTTCCTCCCTCTTGGCTTTTAATCTCCGTCTCTTTCTTCCCTCCATTTTGCCTTCCCCATTCCACCTAAATACCTCTCGCCTTCGACGCCTTCGTGGCCACACCTCTCCTACTCTCCTCCGCTCTCTTTTACTCCTTCTCTTACTCTCAGCTGGTGACATCAATCCCAATCCTGGCCCTCCTCACCAACTATTATCCAAACTCTACAGATCTTACCGTGACCTCTCTAACCTCATCTCTATTCCTCTACTCCCCTCCTCTTCTCTGCCCTTCTCTTGCGCCCTATGGAATGCCCGCTCTATCTGTAACAAACTCCCCTATATCCAGGACCTCTTTATCTCGCGTCACCTCCATCTGCTCGCCATAACAGAAACCTGGCTCTGCCCTGATGACTCTGCTTCAGTCGCAGCCCTGTGCCATGGCGGTTATCTATTTTCACATACTCCTCGCCCTGCTGGCCATGGGGGCGGTGTTGGACTACTTCTCTCTCCCTCCTCCAGATTTCAACCCCTTCTTCCACCTCAATCTCACTGTTTTTCCTCCTTTGAAGTCCACTCTATCCGCCTTTTCTCTCCTCTGCCTCTTCGAATAGCGGTCATTTATCGTCCCCCTGATAAGTCCCTTTCATCCTTTCTCAGTGACTTTGACGCCTGGCTTGCCTTCTTCCATGATCCTTCCTCCCCCTCTCTCATCCTTGGTGACTTTAATATTCCTGCTAATGATCCTTCCAACTCTTATATTTCCAAGTTACTCGCTTTAACGTCGTCCTTTAATCTCCAACTATGCTCCACCTCCCCCACTCATCAAAATGGTCACTGTCTTGATCTCATCTTCTCCTCCAACTGTTCACCTTCTAGTTTCCTTGCCTCTGATCATCCCTCCTCTGATCACCATCTTATAACTTTCACACTTAAATCTCCTCCCTCCCAGTCCCGTCCTATCCTATCTAATTTATCTAGGAATCTTCACGATATTGATCCTCCCATGTTTCTAACCTCCTCTCTACTGTGGCACCATCCACGTCTGTCAACAAGGCTGTTTCTTCTTACAACAATACTCTATCCTCTGCCTTAGACACTTTTGCACCTTTGATGACCCGCCCTGTAAGGCGTACAAAACCCCAACCTTGGCTGACTTCTAATATCCGCTACTTACGTTCCTGTACCCGCTCCGCCGAACGCCTCTGGCGGAAATCTCGGGCCCTTGCTGATTTCTTACACTTTAAGTTCATGCTGACCTCCTTCCAATCTGCTCTTTTACGTGCCAAACAGGATTATTATATCCAACTGACCAACTCTCTTGGCTCTAATCCTCGACTTCTCTTCACCACATTGAACTCTCTCCTCAAGGTGCCCCCTCCCCCAACTCCCCCTTCATTATCTCCTCAGACCCTTGCTGAATTCTTTCACAACAAGGTTCAAAAGATAAACCTTGCTTTCTCTACCTCACCAGCTCTCCCTCCACTAGTCCGTTCCCCTCTCTCTCCTTCCCCTCATTCCCTTTCCTCCTTTCCTGAAGTTACTATTGAGGAAACTACACTTCTCCTTTCTTCCTCAAAATGTACCACCTGTTCCTCTGATCCCATTCCCACCCACCTTCTTAATGCCATCTCTCCTACTCTCATTCCTTTTATCTGTCACATTCTCAACCTCTCACTTTCCACTGCGACTGTCCCTGCTGCCTTTAAACATGCTGTGGTCACACCTCTCCTTAAGAAGCCTTCACTTGACCCTACTTGTCCCTCTAATTACCGACCCATCTCCCTCCTTCCTTTTCTCTCCAAATTACTTGAGCGTGCTGTTCACCGCCGCTGCCTTGATTTTCTCTCCTCACATGCTATTCTTGACCCATTACAATCTGGTTTTCGCCCTCTCCACTCAACCGAAACTGCGCTTACTAAAGTCTCCAATGACCTATTACTGGCTAAATCCAGAGGTCAATATTCCATCCTCATTCTTCTTGATCTTTCCGCTGCTTTTGACACTGTCAATCACAGCATACTTCTCGATACCCTGTCCTCACTTGGATTCCAGGGCTCTGTCCTTTCCTGGTTCTCTTCCTACCTCTCCCTCCGCACCTTTAGTGTTCACTCTGGTGGATCCTCTTCTACTTCTATCCCTCTGCCTGTCGGCATACCTCAGGGTTCTGTTCTTGGTCCCCTCCTCTTTTCTATCTACACTTCTTCCCTTGGTTCATTAATCTCATCCCATGGCTTTTCCTACCATCTCTATGCTGATGACTCCCAAAGCTACCTTTCTACCCCTGATATCTCACCTTGCATCAAAACCAAAGTTTCAGCGTGCTTGTCTGACATTGCTGCCTGGATGTCTCAGCGCCACCTGAAATTAAATATGACCAAAACCGCGCTTCTCATTTTCCCCCCCAAACCCACCTCCCCGCTCCCCCCGTTTTCTATTTCTGTTGATGGCTCTCTCATTCTCCCTGTCTCCTCAGCTCGAAACCTTGGGGTCATCTTTGACTCTTCTCTCTCCTTCTCTGCTCATATCCAGCAGACCGCCAAGACCTGTCGTTTCTTTCTTTACAACATTCGTAAAATCCGCCCCTTTCTTTCCGAGCACTCTACCAAAACCCTCATCCACACCCTTGTCACCTCTCGTTTAGACTACTGCAATCTGCTTCTTGCTGGCCTCCCACTTAGTCACCTCTCCCCTCTCCAGTCGGTTCAAAACTCTGCTGCCCGTCTCATCTTCCGCCAGGGTCGCTTTACTCATACTACCCCTCTCCTCAAGACCCTTCACTGGCTCCCTATCCGTTTTCGCATCCTGTTCAAACTTCTTCTACTAACCTATAAATGTATTCACTCTGCTGCTCCCCAGTATCTCTCCACACTCATCCTTCCCTACACCCCTTCCCGTGCACTCCACTCCATGGATAAATCCTTCTTATCTGTTCCCTTCTCCACTACTGCCAACTCCAGACTTCGCGCCTTCTGTCTCGCTGCACCCTACGCCTGGAATAAACTTCCTGAGCCCCTACGTCTTGCCCCATCCTTGGCCACCTTTAAATCTAGACTGAAAGCCCACCTCTTTAACATTGCTTTTGACTCGTAACCACTTGTAACCACTCGCCTCCACCTACCCTCCTCTCTTCCTTCCCGTTCACATTAATTGATTTGATTTGCTTACTTTATTTATTTTTTGTCTATTAGATTGTAAGCTCTTTGAGCAGGGACTGTCTTTCTTCTATGTTTGTGCAGCGCTGCGTATGCCTTGTAGCACTATAGAAATGCTAAATAGTAGTAGTAGTAGTAGTAAATAGAGCTCTCTGATTGGATGATCAGCTCTTGTTAGAAATCTGCCCGGGAACAGAGTGAGAGCAGGTTTGGCCAAGAGAGACATGCAGCTGTGAGCTCCGTGTGTGTGTAAGGGAGGGGGCGCCAACTGTTAGTCTGCAGGGGGGCAGCAGAGACCCTAGGCACTGCCCTGGTTCCGGCTCACAGCACCGCTGCCGTCTTCAATTTTCCAGGCCGCCAGCAGCGTCAGTGAGGTAAGCACACAGCCTTCGGTGGCCCCGGAAACTCTCCGTTGCAGCGTTCCACCTATGCGGGACAGGAAATTGCGGCAGAGAGAAAGCTTCTGGGCCGCCAAAGGCAGTGTATTTACCTCACTGACGCTGCCGGTGGCCTGGATTGAAGAAGGCAGCACTGCAGGGAGCCGAAAGGGAGTAGGAGAGATCTGGCCAAGGTGGTTAGACTGAGAACGGGAGACAGCAATGACAGCTGAAGCAGGAAGCGGGAGAGAGATGGTAAGGCTGCCGTGGGGGGGCCCTTGGAGCGTGAGGCCCTGTGCAACCGCCCCTGTGGCCCCTGACTGGGTAACTTGGAAGCTTTGATATATTCAGAGCAGCTGAGTAATCAGACTTTAGAGTAACTGTTCTGTTGAATATCAGGGTGCCAACGGTTTAATGTACAACTGGGGGAAAGTTTGCAACAGTCATGTGAGCAGATCCAAGGCTGATTTCACACCAGGGCAGAGTTATAACACAGAAACAAAAAAACATAATGACAGATAACTTAAGGATCATCAAGCCTGTCTAGTCTGATCGATTCCTATTCATGGTGCAGATCCATAAACCCCTCTTGATCTTCTACTTTCGTATCATATGTTGGCAACTGAAGAGACCCTATGTACTTCCCAGGGCCGCCGAGAGGGGAGGACAGGGGGGACAAAATTTCCGGGGCCTGGGCCTCCAAGGGGGGCCCGGCGCCGCAGTCCCACCCGCCACTGGGCCCCTTCCACCCGAACCCCCGCCAGCAGAAGTGCTGTCTTCTGAGACTCCGGCGTGCACGGCCCACACAGACGCGCTCCTCTCAGCTGATCTTCGCTGTACTGTGCAGGGCTTCGGTGCGTCTGACGTCCTGCATGTGGCGGTGGTGGAGGCGGGTGGGACTGTGGCGCCAGGCCCCCCTCACGGGGGGCGGCGACAACCTGGGGGGGGGTGACATTGGGGGCGGGGCCCGGGGTGGCCTTGTCCCGGGCCCGGCCCAGTCTCTCGGCGGCACTGGTACTTCCATACTCATCATTACATGTTGTTACTTTTTTGTTCTTCACCGCCTGCACTGGGAGGTTGTTCTGTGCTTCTCCCCTCCCCTTCCCCCTCCCCCAATCACTATCACCACCACCACCACCTTTCCTTAGGATTGGAAACACATTTTGAAAGGGAAAGTCTTCACCGAGTTTCGATTTCCAAATTTTGGGGCTGGCTGACTGTAGGGCAGACTTACCCATTAGGCACAATCCGGTCGATATTCAGTGGGAGTTAGCCGATTATCTCCGGCTGAGTATTATTTATTTATTTATTTATATAATTTATACCCCACAATTTCCCACCGCTGGCAGGCTCAATGTGGCTTACAACAGTTAAGTAACAAACAGGCAAGTACAATAAGTGGAAAGGTACAGGGTTAAGAGAAAGTACTTAAGTCCACAAGATCTTTAGAGGAGTTGGAATCCAGGAATCACAGCGGCAGGACGGGACCTTTAGGGTAAGCTTGCCCAAATAAGTAGGTCTTGAGCAGTGCCGTAGCGAGGGCGGCTGACACCTGGGGCGGGTCGCCGCTGCGCACCCCCCCCCGGACCGCATTCTTACTGCCATATGAAAGCGGGGGGCGGGCGGGAACACCGATCCGCCCCGAGTGCACGTCGCTGGGAGCTGTGTTGGCTCCGCTGGTTCCCTGCTCTCTCTGTCCCGGAACAGGAAGTAACGTGTTCAGGGGTAGAGGGAGCAGGGAACCAGCGGAGCCGACACCACCCCAGCGGCGTGCACCCGGGGCGGACTGCCCCACCGCACCCCCCTTCCTACGCCACTGGTCTTGAGAGACTTCCGGAAAGTCAGATGATCTTGAACCGTTTTTACAGATTTAGGTAATGCATTCCACAAATGAGTGCTGATATAGGAAAAGGTGGCAGCGTATGCGGTTTTGTACTTGAGACCAGAACACGCAGGGTAATGGAGGTTTAAGTATGAACGAGAAGATCTAAGCGAATTCCTTGGTGGTAAGTTGACAAGGAGGCATATTTTCAAAGCACTTTGGGAGGCTAAGTTCCATAGGTTTCTATGGAACTTTGGGAGGCTAAGTGCTTTGAAAATATGCCTCAAAGGCATCCATGTATGCTGGAGCTGCTCCATAGAGGATCTTATGGACTAGGGTGCAAATTTTAAAAGTTATTCGCTCCTGCACAGGAAGCCAGTGTAACTTCTCACGGAGTGGTCTGGAACTGGTGAACTTTGATGCTCCAAAGATAAGTCGGGCTGCTGTGTTTTGGACAGTTTTTAGTTTGGGCAGTTACGTGATATAACCAGCTAGCTGTGAATATTCAGCACATCACTAGCCAAGTCTGGCGGCCAAATTGGGCCACCCAAATAGCAAGCCTATCTTTGGCCGCTATAAACGTAACTGGCCAATGCTGAATAGTGACTTGGCCAGTTAAATTTAAACTGGCCCCCCCCCCCCCCCCAAAAAAAAACCCCACAGATATTCAATGGCAGTCACCAGAAATGGCTCGGCATTGAATATATATATGGGTCTAATACCAGCAATGGGCAGACGGCGTGCTGCCCGGCGCTAGCTGAAAATCAGCCAGAATAGGTACAGTGCCTAGAGCCCACTAAAATGTTTTAATATTTTTTTTTTCAAAAAGTATCGATCCCAAATAATCAAATGTCATAAAGCCAGAGTATAATAAAGAGGAAACAAAATGGATAGAAAGATCGTCCCAGAGAAACTATGACGCAATATGTGAAAAAGAATAAAAATGTGAGAAAGAATAAAAATGAAGTAGACACAATAAACAGAATGTAAAGACATAAAATACAAATCAGCTAAAAATAAAATATACATACAATTCAAATTAAAAGCCAAGTTATACATTAAATGCCATCGAGGGAGGGTCCAACAAAAGTCATAATACAACCATGGTTAGCTGGCAAGTATTGCCAACCCACCAACTGGTCAAAGTGTCCCCAGCAATCCTGGGGGTGAGGAGGGGGCAAGGACAGCTGCAGAGGCAGGGCCCCCTCAGACACAGTCATGCGGCCCCAGTTCTCTTCTCATGAGGTCTCCATACACCGCTGCCCACATACGTGTTCCAGAGAGTCCCTGCCACTACAATTGTTGCACGAATTGCCAGCACCCCACCTTTTGATGAGGTGTTAGGACACGTGTGGCCTCATATCTAGTGCAGAGCCCACCTCACATCAACCTTTCGATGGCATGCACAAGGATTTAAAAAAAAATGAAATCCTCACATGTTACTTGCTATCTCCCTCCTGCCCTGAACTGTCACATATCTACAGAGGGGAAAGGCAATTTGCAGTTATTAAATTTGCCTCATTCAAACATTCTCCTACATAGTAAATGATGACAGATAAAGACCTGAGCGGTCCATCCAGTCTGCCCAACAAGATAAACTCATTTTACATGGTATGTAATACTTTATATGTATATCCGAGTTTGATTTGTCCCTGCCTTTCTAGGGCACAGACCGTAAAAGTCTGTCCAGCAGTGTTCCTGTACTAAAAGTTCTGAAATTAACGTAGAAGCCCCTTAAACGTTACACTCAAGCCCATCCATATCTATTTGAGCAGGAAAGGGCTTACAGACCTGAACGGTCCATCCAGTCTGCCCAACAAGATAAACTCATTTTACATGGTATGTAATACTTTATATGTATATCCCAGTTTGATTTGTCCCTGCCTTTCTCAGGGCACAGACTGTAGAAGTCCGCCCTGCACCGGTTTTATTCTCCAAATACCGGCGTCGCCACCCAATGTCGGCTAATTCCATTACCGTTTTCATCTCCACCACCTCCAACGGGAGGGCATTCCACGTATCTAGCACCCTTTCCGTGAAAAAATACTTCCTGACATTACTCCTGAGTCTGCCCCCCCCCCCCCTTCAACCTCAGTTCATGTCCTCTAGTTCTACCGGCTAACTGTCTCCAGAAAAGGTTCATTTGCGGATTAATACCTTTCAAATATTTGAACGTCTGTATCATGTCACCCCTGTTTCTCCTTTCCTCCAAGGTATAACATGTTCAGGTCGGCAAGTCTCTCCTCGTACGGTTTGCAACGGAAATCCCAAACCATTTTTGTAGCTTTTCTTTGCACTGCTTCCAGTCTTTTTACATCTTTAGCAAGATACGGACTCCAAAACTGAGCACAATACTCCAAGTGGGGCCTCACCAACAACTTGTAGAGGGGCATCAACACCTCCTTTCTTCTGCTAGTTATACTCAGTACGTTTTTACTAGCAAAAAAGGTGCCGGTCCTCAAATGCTAGGCCACCCTTCAAGAGTGAGGTGGTCACTGAGGGATCCTCCCCACAATAGCCAGGCCTCCTGCAACCAGTCACAGACTCTATGACAAGGCAGAATTGGTGTGTAGAACCTGAGCCCTTTCATTAAAACATGGGGATCATGGGTCAATTTTAGCAGACAATGGAAAAGGTGCCGGTACTCAGTACCCCCAAGTACCCCCTCAAAAAAAGCCCTGGTTATACCTCTCTCTATGCAGCCTAGCATCCTTCTGGCATCGGCCGTCGCCTTGTCACATTGTGGATAAGTGATGAAGAAAAGGAAAGACAGAATGGTGCATAATATGCGATGATGATACCAATGAAGTGCAAATGATGTTAGCCTGTATCACACCCTCCATCGTGTCCTGCTCCTCTGTATTTCTGCATTCTTTGCGCTGAATCTTAATAATCTATAGCAGTGGTTCCCAAACCCGGTCCTGGAGGCACCCCAGCCAGTCAGGTTTTCAGGTTACCCACAATGAACATTCATACGAGAGATTTGCAAGCACTGCCTCCACTGCGTGCAAATATCTCTCCTGAATATTCATTGTGGGTATCCCGAAAACCTGACTGGCTGGGGTGCCTCCAGGACCGGGTTTGGGAACCGCAGCCCCCTTCTATCATTTGTTTAATCTGGAATTGAGACTCCCGATGAACACACAGACTCCAAAACTGCCTGTTAATGTGGACAAAAAAAGTGATTGTTAAGTTGATTTATTTTTTTAATTTTTTTTCTAACGTAGTCAGTGATGCCAAAGTTCTGTCATCAGTGGGAGTTCAGTTTAGACAGCGCAGGAGTCGGGGCTGCAATTAGTCACATTCCACTTCCCTGAGAAATTCTGTTTCAACAATGACGTCCATTTAAGCATCTCCAGAGGACTTTATTCTTTACATAGAGATCTGGCCTTACAGTTAGACTTTTCTAAATCTCTTTAGTCAACTTTTATTAATACAAAGAGGAACATAACAGAACATAATAACCCCTCCCCCCCACCTCTACCCCGAGTTCATTAAAATACAATTAGTAAAACAGAGACAAAAAAGAATCCAGGGAACGTATTCAATACTGCTGCAATGTTCAAAACATCCACACAGGCTCCCAAACCAACCACCTTCCAAACACCCCTGGGACTTCTGACTAACAACTCTTGCAGGTTTTGCAATCAAGCAGATGGAATTCCAGCAAAACCTGTTTCCACTTTTGCATAACAGTTTAAGTAAAATTGTAAGATCAAACAGCTTCTTTTTCCATTGATGGACCCCCTTAGTAGACGTGGAGGGGCATTTTCAATAGTGCGTCTAAGTCAAACTTGCCCTAAATGTACCAAATCTGAACTATTTTTGAAAAAGAAAAGCGTCTATCTTTTTTTTTTTTCAAAAATACAATTTTGAACAAGGTTTTGTGCTTTGTGCATTTATCTTTTTAGGCCATTTTTGGAAAAAAAAAAAAACACAAGTTAAAAACACACAAAATCAAGCCAATGAGATGTAGGAGGATTCAGCATTTTTAACAGACTGGTCCCCCAGGCATCCCAGGAAAGCAATGGGGCACTTCATATAAATGCTCCCAGGTACACATCTCACTGTTGCTCCCTTATGTTGTGTGCTGAGCTCTCCTAAACTCACCCAAAACCCACTACCCTCAACTGCCCACCGCTACAATAACCCTAAATGGGTGAAGGGGGCACCTATATGTGGGTACAGTGGGATTCTGGTGAATTTTGGAGGGTTCACAGTTTCCACCACTAGTGTAACTGGTAGGAGGAGGTATGGGCCTGGGTCCACCTGTCTACAGTGCACTGCACCCACCACTACACTACTCCAGGGACCTTCATGTTGCTCTAATGAACCTGGCTATAACATCCGAGGCTGACATAGAGGCTGGTGAGTACTATTTTTATTCACATGTTTGAGGGTGGGAGGGTGTTCAGTGACCACTGAGGGAGTAAGTGGGTCAATCCCTGAATCCCTCCAGTGCTCATCTGGTCATTTAGGGCACCTTATTGTGTCTTATTCATTAGAAAAACAGGTCTAGACCAAAATATTGAAGTTTTCGCCCTAGACGTTTTGGTTTTGTTCCATTATGGTTGCAAAACGTCCAAAACAAACTATTTTTGAATCCACCAGGTACAGAGCTTTCTTTTTCTCTTCACCATTTTTCTGGAACACAATGCCCCTAGCTATACATGCAGAATCATCCCCGAAACAATTGACGATTGCTTTGAAAACCTGGCTTTTTACCCTTGGTTTTGGCTCTGCTTAGAGGGATGTCATCCATCTGTCAGGGTTTGCTTTTTTTCCTCCCTTGTTCCCCTCTTTATGACCCACTTACCTCCCTCCCTCCCTCCCTCCCTTCTAATTCTCCTTCTAACTTGACTGTGTCTGAGTGTATGAGTTTTCTTTCCTATCCAAAATAGTAGTTCCTTTCCCACTAAATATTTGTAATTTATTTTAGCCTCTACACCACCCTGGTCTGCCAGTTAGTAAGGGTAGTATAGAAAGTGAAATAAATGAATGAATGAATGAATGAAAGTGTTAGGCACAGCCTAAACCCGCCCTAATCTCGCCTTTGAAATGTCCCAACACTCCCTCTTGTGATTTGGATGCACTGCAGACGAAATGCATAGATAGATATCTGCAAAACAGGTTTCGAAAATACCGATTTGGACATTTAGAGAAGAAATTTGTCCAAATGGTACCTTTTAACACTTTTTGGATGTTTCTGTCATTTGAAAATGAGCCCCATTGTGACCTACAATTTATCTCCAGAATAATAGAAACTCTATCAGGCTTATTTTCAAAAGAGATGGACGTCCAAAAAGTGACATAAATCTGCACAAGGACGTCCAAATCTCAAGGGGGCATATCGGAGGCATGTTTGAGGCGGGACTTGGGCGTTCCTAAGACTTGGACGTCTTTGACCCATAATGGAACAAAGCAAAGTCGTCCAGCACTAAAACTTGGACATTTTCAGCTAGACCTGTTTTTAGTACAAATAAGGTACAAAAAGGTGCCTGAAATGACCAGATGACCACTGAAGGGAATCAGAGATGACCTCCCCTTACTCCCCCAGTGGTCACTAACCGCCTCCCACCCTCAAAAAACATGATTAAAAATATTACTTGCCAGCCTCATATGTCATACTCAGGTCCATTACAGTGCATGCAGGTCCCTGGAGTAGCTTAGTAGTAGGTGCAGTGCACTTCAGACAGGTGGACCCAGGCCCATACCCCCCCCCCCCCCCACTTGTTACACTTGTGGAGAAAACAGAGAGCCCTCCAAAACCCACCACAAACCCTCTGTACCCACATATAGGTGCCCTCCTTCACCTGTAAGGGCTATGGTAGTGGTGTACAGTTGGGGGTAGTGGGTTTTGGGGGCAGGGTTTGGTGGGCTCAGCACACAAGGTAAGGGAGCTGTGTACCTGGGAGCATTTTATGAAATCCATTGTAGTGCCCCCTAGGGTGCCCGATTGCTATCCTGGCATGTCAGGGGGACCAGTGTACTACAAATGCTGGCTCCTCTCACGTCCAAATGGCTTGACTTTGGATGTTTTAGACTTGGACGTCTTTGTGTTCGAAAATGGCTGAAAATCAAAGACGTCCAAATCGCAAAACGTCCAAATCCAAGGACGTCCATGGTATTTTCGAACACAAAATGACCTTTTCTCCACCTTCGAATTTGGACGTTTTACAAAGACGTCCAGATTCCAACTTAGATGTTGCTTTCAAAAATGCCCCTGCTTCCAGAATTCCATCATTACAGGAAAAAAAAATATATCATACGTAGAAAGGTTCCAGGGCCTGTATCACAAAACAAGCACCTGTTGCTGCCTTCCTTATGTATTCTGTGAGACTGAACTGGTATCCATATCACTCTCTGCATTATAAAATAATGAGATGGCAAAATAAAAGCAAAGCCAACTTAGGCTTGATGAAAATGGAAGACTGGCACAGAGACCAATTTCTTCAAGCCAGAACAAGTGATGGGTCATGTATGCTGATCTATAACCCATTTGACCCATATGACCCATTGATATTATCCATGACCCGCCCACAATACATTGAATATAATCAATGACGATTAATTCTGTAACTGTTTAATAAGGAGAATGTTATTCCCAAGCATTCTGCTATCTTGCTAACCGTGGGAAAGCTATTCCCATGCATTCCCCCTCAAAATGGCCACTGTAAGTAATATTTGAAACTGAGCTTGAATGGGTAGGCCTTCCTTAAAAAAGATGGGTCATGTTTTGAATATACAGACCCATAACCCATCTGCCAGGCCAACCCATTTGAGCTTCTGACAAATAACCCGTTGGCTCATTGCTTTCTCTGCTTCAAGCTGAGGTTTGAACTGAGGCCACAGCAGCAATGGTATACAGCTACTGTCTATCAGGGCCACCAAGAGACACAGCTAGGCCAAGGGCAGGACCGCAGACCACCCCTCCCCACCTGGGCCACCACCCTCCCCACTTGGGTCACCTCCCAAGTTTGAGCCGCTACCCCCACCTGCCCCCTTACCTTCCTGTGTCTGACTCAAGGAGGTTTGACGGTCTGACTGCTCCTCCCTCGACCTGTCTCTCTCTTGCTCCTGTGTGCTGGGACCCGGATGATTGCATTAACATGATAACCCAGGTGCCACAGTTCTGTGCATAGAACACTGAAAATACATGAACAATTTATTTTGCAACTAGTAAAAAAGGCCCGTTTCTGACACAAATGAAACGGGCGCTAGCAAGGTTTTCTTCAGCTCCCCTGCAGCCACCCATGTCCAGCGACCCTCCTCTCTCCCCTGCCCCCCCCTCCAGCCACCCATGACCAGCGACCCCTTGCCCCCCCTGCAGCCATCCATGCCCAGCGACCCTCCTCTCTCCCCTGCCCCCCCTCCAGCCACCCATGTCCAGCAACCCTCCTCTCTCCCCTGCCCCCCTCCAGCCACCCATGTCCAGCGACCCTCCTCTGGACATGGATCAGCTGTGAGGCATGTTTTTGTTTTTTTCACGGGTTCTGAAGTTGACATCATAATGGCTACGGTGATGTCAGCCTGATCTACGGAGCCTAGCAGACCAACTCGGAATGAGCCACGGTCCCAGGCAGCAAGACAGAACGTTGGAGGTGAGAATTATTATATAGGATCATTTTTATTGCGCATTCACCAAAAGGCGACCAAAGCAGTCAACATACAAGAATAAAAAAATCTACTACAAAGAGCAAGATAGCTACATGTAATTCACAAAACCAAAGAGGGAACACACTCCAAGAAAATATGGCTATTAACCTTTTTACCCAGCCTTTATGCCTGTCCCCTCCCCCATGACCCCACCTAAATCCCCGCCCCCTGAAAAGAATCCTAATAACAACAGAGTGACCCAGTCAAGCTATCAAATCAAACCAACACAAAACCTCAGCAATGAAGAAATCTGCTCCACGCAGCTGGGGTGAGACCACTCCAAAAAGCCTCCCAGATCGCCTGAAACAGTCAACCTCATAGTGAGGTTAAGTCTGAGACCTTGCGTCACTCCATGGTAAGTACAGACGTCATGTGCATCCGCGAGAGCATCTTAAACCCCCCCCAGTCAGCATTTAAAATAAATGCTGGCTGCAGTGTTTGAATACAGAGCTGCCAAGGGGGCCGACCCACTCGGTGGGAGATAAAGGGCCAGCCCCCAGCCCACCCCACTCTGACCCAGCTCCACCCTGCCTCATTCATTGCTCCACCCCACACTGCCCATTGCTCTGCCCACAACTCCGCCCATCCTGACCCACTGGTCCGCCCCAGCACAGCTGATTCACAGCCAGCGCCCAGCGGGAAGATGAGTGGTCTCTCCATCCGATGGCAGCAGCAACTGTCTTCATAAAACATCATCTCCTGCTGCCACGGACAGGGAGACCACTCAGTGGGAGATCCCAGCTTCTCGGTGGGAGTGCGGGAGATGGCCCACAAAAGCAGGAGACTCCCGCTGAAAGTGGGAGACTTGGCAGGTCTGTGACTATTGACCTGAATGAATTCAGGGACCAATATATCAATGGTAGGACAAGGGCTAGCATGGGTTAAATGCCTGAGTTATCAGTTGCAAGCACTGATAAGCTGAGTTCCCTCTAAGCTGAGCAGGAGTCCTCCAATTACATTGCTGCCAGTAAGGAGGTGGTGCTTCAATATCCTGTTTTTAATCTCTAAGCACAGGCAGGTTCCCTGGAGTCCTGCCAGCTTGGCTGTCCCTCACTATTGAAAATGTGATTGTGAAAGAGCGCCCACCCACACACACACACACACACACACACACTCACTGGCAGCAATGCTGTCAGAAGACTCCTGCTCAACTTAGAGGGAACAGTGCTCGCAAGTAGTTAACTTGTACAAACCTAGCTTGCAAAAGTGTTAGTGCGAAATTTATGCTAATGAAATTATTTGAAAATTATTCAAAACAGCTTTTTGTCTAGCACAGTGATAATGTACTCATACGAATTGCTTTGAGGAGGTGTAGATAAGGTTTTGCAAAACCATCTGCATGTAAATTAGTTTCTGCAGTAATGTCTACTGCATTGGCATCTCATTAACATTGCTTGTTAAGACATCACTGGTCAGTGTCGTGCACATCAGCTCCAAGGCCTTTGTAAAGCTCACACGAGGAAAAAGGTTTCGGGGTGGGGGGGGGGGCGAGTGAAGTACGAGACAGTGAGTGGGGCAGAATGCCCCACCACCCAAATCCAGGTGATGCCACTTACTGGAACTATTACTTGCACATTTCAAGACAGAGCAAGTTGAAAGAATTGGGTAGGGGAGGCAGTAAGAGAGGATAGGCAGCCCAGAACCCAGGGCAAGGATTGCTGTGTACCCGACCAGGGTAAAAGGGAGTCTGGGTGAGGGTCATTTTACCTAGGAAAGGGGAGTGGTTATACTGCCTCTAGATTGTAACCCAGGAAGGGGGTTGCTCTTTTTCTTTGTGTTGTGTTATGTCTGTAAATGTTGAGCTCTGTAAACAGCGTATCAAGGGTGGGGCGGTGGGGGCGATCTATCCCGGGTGCAGGCAGCAAGGGGGTGCATGAAGCAGGTGTGCAGCTGTCAGCTCTGCCGATCCCCTGCCCCCTCTGACATCAACTTTGTGCTTGGGAGAGCATCTCTGTTGGTTGCCAAGTTGGCCATGGATTTGTTTGTTGAGTTCGGAATTGGGACTGCACCAGTTGAGTTCGAAATTGGATTACAGTATGAATGTTGGCCTGAACGCTGGCATATCACAGAGTCCGTCTGATAAGCTCAAGTGTGGCTGGCAGACCTGACTGCAGGAGAGACCAGGATGTGGAGGGTCAACAAGCTCAGGCCCCTGTGTAGTGAGTTGTCGGTTCATTCAGGCAATGACTCTGTGTTATACTTCTGGGAGCCATGCGTTCTGTGCTTAAGCTTATGCTACAGGACTGGGGATGGGGACTCCACAGCGTCCTAGACCTTATTTGACTGTCCTTTTGTCAGAAGGGGGGGTCATAGTTACCTAGGAGTAGGGTAGGGATCTGTGGGTTTGTTATGTTTGGTGGGGGGGATGAGGGATAGGAAGATGGGGGGGGGGGAAGGGGAGGAGGAGGGGGCGGTTGGTTTGGGGTACGGGGAAGGGAACCGATTGGAGGGCGGTGTGAATGTTGGGTTGCTGTAACGAGTAGTGGTAATGGGTGTATGCTGGGTGTATGGATGTCAGTGTCATGCAGAGGGAGCCATACAATCTTCAGATTGCTTAGATACCCCCTGGTTGAGGCTGGGCAACTGGGGGCCCGATAGGGACTTGATAGCACTTGCAATGTGGGATCTGGATGATTGGGATGCCTAGCCTAGGACTCCACCAGTGCGAATAATCTCTTGGAATGTAGCAGGGATTACATCCCCTCTTAAGCGTACCAAAAGTTTGTCGACTCTTAAGCGCCATGAGGCCTCCATAGCATGCTTACAGAAAACGAAACTCTCATACGCAGAGCATCGGAAGCTGCGCCAGCAGTGGGTGGGGGAGGGTTACTTCTTCTCGGCTGCCTTGTGTGTCAGAAATGGTGGAAAGAGACTCTGAGGGCAGGTATGTCTTAATACACTTGAATTATATGGGTCAAGAATATTATCTATGTGCTGTGTATGGGCCTAATGTCTATGAAGCTAGTTTTTTTCACACACTTACCAATTTGGGTCTTAAATATGATACAGCCTCATGGATTCTTGCGGGTGACTTTAATCAGGTCCTGGACCCAACTTTAGACCACTTATCACCTGGGCCTTGGAGTGCGCTGGCTAAGGGCAGAGGTCTGACCTATCTCAGCTGGCTCTTAGACCTAGTAGACCCATGGCGATTATTATACCCGACGCAGCATGATTACACACATCTGTCTCGGGCCCACCAGACTTGGTCTCATATTGATTATATCCTGCTAGCTACCTCGATCTTTTCAAGGGTTGTATCAGCGAACCTGGGCCCTATGGCAGTTTCAGATCATACACCAATCTGGGTGGATTTATCATTAGGTCTGGATGTAGGGGCGATGAGAACTTGCAGATTCCCATCTTATCTTTCAGACATCTCTGATTTCCGGGATTTTTTGATTAAAAAATGGGAACTCTTTGCGGAAAATAATGCTGGTCGTAGAGAGGCTCCAAAGTTGTTTGGGAAACATCAAAGGCAGTGATGCGGGGTGAGAATGAGATTATTAGCTATGTGAGTGCGCGAAACAGGAGAATCACCCAGGGGATCCTTCTGTTGGAGCACTGTTACCAACAAGCCAAGAAGGCCCATTTAAAACATCCATCTGGGATTAACTTTGAGAATGTGAAAGCCGCCTTAGCTGCACTGAACTCATTGCTTCATGAACGTATGAAAAAAAACAGTTATTCTCTCGTCTCAGCCAATTCCATAAGTTTGGTAACCGGCCGGGTAAATTACTTGCCCGAGTAGTGAAAGCGTGGTCAGCCCAGAAGTTCATCCCTACGTTAGTGGCACAGGACGGTTCTAGGAAATCTAGCCCAACGATATTATGCAAATTTTCTATGATTATTTCTCACAGATATATCAAGCGGATTCGGAGCAGGGTGGCCCATCGCTATTAGACTACCTTGAAGATTCGGGT
The DNA here is from genome assembly GCF_901765095.1 of Microcaecilia unicolor. Classification (NCBI taxonomy): domain Eukaryota; kingdom Metazoa; phylum Chordata; class Amphibia; order Gymnophiona; family Siphonopidae; genus Microcaecilia; species Microcaecilia unicolor. Next base: position 29,007,879 of record NC_044041.1, on the reverse strand, counting down.
CTCCCAACCCTCCCCCCAGAAGCTAGCACTCAATTGAGTGCTCCACTGCGCGCGCGAGAAGTCCAACAGATAATTAAACCTTTGACCTCGAGAACTGCCCCAGGGATTGACGGGTTCTCCTCGGAATATTACAAGATGCTAGTACAGCAAGTGAGTGTTCCGCTAACGTTATTCTTCGTGGAGGCCATTTCGGGGGGGAACGTTCCCCGCTCGAGCTAATGAAGCGCTTATAGTGCTTATTCCACCCAATCCTCTTTGGGGATGTGGCTACACCTTCCTGTATCTTTGTGGGGCAGGTTCGCCCTATACATTATGATCTTAGTTCCAAAATGGCTATATGTCATTCAGGTGCTGTCTCTTTTTTCTCTGAGACGAGATGAACGTCTGCTACGTCGGATGTTGGTGAAATTCTTTTGAAGTGGGCGGAGATCCCGGGTCCCATTTTTGCAGACCTATCTCCCCATGGCTAAGGGTGGCCTCGGCGCGCTAAGTCTTAAAGTGTTTTCAGTGGCTGGCTGCATGAGACATCTGAGTGATTGGTTTAGGGGCACGTCCTTTTTTTCTTTCCCGGTCACTGAGCATAGGGTGCGGAGTCCATGTCATTTTAGTTATTGGCTGCATGCAGCTCCTGGTCATGCCCCCATGAGGCCATTCTTCGCCCCGCTCTTCCTTCCTCTGCGGAGGGCAAGGCGATGGATTTGTAAACTTTATAGCTTTGACCCTCATGTATCTCCTTTACTGCCAATATGGGGGAATGCAGACTTTCCTGTGAGTAGGACCTCAGCGGTCTTCCGCGGGTGGAGGGAGGAGGGGACCATTTTTCTTTTCCAAGTATTAAATAAGGATGGCGCTTGTAAAACGTTTCAGGATTTGTGTATAAGTAAGCACCTGACCCCTCAGGTTTTCCTTCCGTATTTACAGCTATGTCATTATATTGCTTCACTGCCACAGGCCTCCTTGTCACCGAAAACACGGGAACAATTAGTAGAGATTTATGACCTGGAAGCTCAGCTATCGGTTCCCTTAAAATACTTTCGTAATCAACTAAAAGAGGCACTGCCTGAGGTGTGCTATGGGGACCTGGTGCAGAGTTGGTCTGGGGAATTGAGGTGCTGGATCCAGGATAAAACACTGCAAACTTGTTTACGTACTTGCTATGGGGCTTTCGGGAGTGCTAGCATCAGGGAGCTCCAATATAAATTTGTTACGCGTCTTTATGTCTCACCACACAGGGCTTTTAGGGCTACCCTGCGACCCCGAGATGACTGTCCAAGGTGTGCGGGATCCGGGGCCCATCTTGGCCATATGTTCTGGCTCTGCCCTCCGGTCCTGGCATTCTGGACATCCTTGGGCACCTACTTGTCTGGGATCTGGAGGATTAAGTGGCGACCCTCCCCTGTATTGCTGTTTGATGTTTATCATGTAGGGGGGTCCCATAGGGCGGGGATGTTAGCCTTCTTAAGGCAGGCGGTAATGATGGGGGAAAAAACTATAATAAGTGTTTGGCTACTCACCGACCGCCCCTCGATTCAACAGTGGCGGTCCTTTATGATCTCCCTGAGCGCGATGGAATGTAAGGATGTTCAAGATTTGGCCTCACAGCAGGGGGGACCATCTTTTTCAGTGTTGGTCCCCCTTCTGGGACACGTTAACACCGACTGCTCATAGCAGAATTTTGAATGGTTGATGTCCTCCAAGGGAGGGAGAGGGTGGAATGGGGGGTGGGAGAGAGAATCTGGGGGGGGGGGGGTGGGAAAGGGTTTGATGAGGACAGGTTTATCTTCATTTTTGGGGGGTTACGTAAGTGTAATATGCGTGTTTATGACAAAATGACAAAGGTCTAAAATACAAACTAACGCATGCGTCAACCTTTTCCTACTTGAGCACACAATTCTGGAACGTGCTGCCGCGCAACTTAAAAGCGATCTATGAACTAACTAACTTCCGCAAACTACTGAAGACCCGTCTCTTTAACAAGGCATACCAAAAAGACCAACAAATATGAACTCCTCTACATACATCCAGAATTGTCTTATAACATTTGCTTGTTATACTAATATCAAACTTTATCACTATCACGTTACCCAAGATCCTTCTGTAATCCTAAATGCTTATTTCTTATAACCTCCACTATCCATGATGTATTGTAAACCACATTGAGCCTGCAAAGAGGTGGGAAAATGTGGGATACAAATGCAATAAATAAATGTTAAGATGGTTGACTTTTTGCTGTTACTGTAACCGTGTGCACTTGATTAACTAAAGTATGAAATAAATAAAAAATAAAACAGCTGCACATTGGATATTTAAGTTCTAAAACATTCTCATATTTCCTGTTTAAGAGTATCCAGTTCCACCGTAGGATTACGTTTACATTTGTATTATCTTTCCAGTACGTAATGATCAGTTTCAGGGCAATTGAATTAAGAATTTTGGGCACCTTATACAGAATTCCTCCCCTGGTGAATATAGATGCTCAGTGTCTTTGTATCTGTAAATTTCCGATGGCCCTGTTTACTAAGCCGAGCTAGAGGCGCGATAGTGCTTTTAGCGTGTGCTAAATATTAGCGTGCGCTAACTGTGGAGGCGCCCATAATAGTCCTAAGGGTGTCTACACGGTTCGTGTGCGCTGATTTTTAGCATGTGCTAGAAACCCTAGCGCATCTTATGAATCAGGGCCCCAAGTTTCTCTAATCAAGCTGCCTAAGGGGGTCTTTTACTAAGGCATGCTGGTGTTTTTAACTCGCACTAAAAATAGGCACACGCTAAACGCTAGAGACGCCCACAGGAATATGGAGGTTCTCCTGCTACTAGATACTGTCGCCAGATTATTAAGATAAGTGTTATGCTGTGCTATACTACATTTTTTGTAAAGAATTATAAAATACTGCATAAAATATATGCCAAAAAATCACAAAATCAGGGTGCTCTAATGACGTTTTGCACCACAACCATTTTTTTCAATAGGAAGAAGGAACAAGATATTTTAATGGTGTGAGTTGCATTAAGATCTGATGATCCCCCCCCAAAAAAATATTCTTATATAAAAAAATGTCATTGTTGTAGATTTTGTAGTTGTTTCCTGTTGCAATATCAATGTTTGGGACACTTTCCGGCTTATTTTCGAAAGAGAAAGATGCCCGTATTTTAACCCAAATCGGGAGATGGGTGTCTTTCTCCCGTGGGCGCCCAAATCGGTATAATCGAAAGCCGATTTTGGGCGTCTTCAACTGCACTCCGTCGCGGAAACGGCCAAAGTTGATGGGGGCGTGTCGGAGGCGTGGTGAAGGAGGGCCTGGGGCGTGGTTATCGGCCGAACAGAAATGGGCGGCTTTCGCCGATAATGGAACAAAAATAGCCATTTTTAGCGAGAATTTAGGGCACTTTTTTTTCACGAACAAGTCCCAAAAAAGTGCCTTAAATGACCAGATGACCACCGGAGGGAATCGGGGATGACCTCCCCTGACTCCCCCAGTGGTCACTAACCCCCTCCCACCAAACAAAAGAACTTTAAAAACTTTTTTTTCCCAGCCTGTATGCCAGCCTCAAATGTCATACCCAGCTCCATCACAGCCATATGCAGGTCCCTGGAGCAGTTGTTAGTGGCTGCAGTGGGCTTCAGGCAGGCGGACCCAGGCCCATCCCCCCCTACCTGCTACACTTTTGCTGGTTAATGCTGAGCCCTCCAAAACCCCCCAAAACCCACTGTACCCACATGTAGGTGCCCCCCTTCACCCCTTAGGGCTATGGTAATGGTGTAGACTTGTGGGCAGTGGGTTTTGGGGGGATTTGGGGGGCTCAGCACACAAGGGAAAGGTGCTATGCACCTGGGAGCTCTTTTACTGTTTTTTGTTAATTTGTAAAAGTGCCCCCCACGGGTGCCCGGTTGGTGTCCTGGCACGTGAGGGGGACCAGTGCACTACGAATCCTGGCCCCTCCCATGACCCAATGCCTTGGATTTGTTTGTTTTTGAGCTGGGCGCCTTTGGTTTCCATTATCGCTGAAAAACGAAACCGCCCAGCTCAAATCCGCACAAATCCGATGCATTTGCCTGGCACAAACCATATTATTGAAAAAAAAGATGGACACCCATTTTTTTTTTTCGAAAATACGGTCTGGCCCACCCCTTCACGTACCCATCCTCGGAGATAGACGCCCATGGAGATGGGCGTTCGCGTTCGATTATGCCCCTCTACATGTTCTTTAGCTATATTTAAGTCTCCACATTTGTTTAAAACAATCTTTTTGGTCAATTAATTGGATTTTTCATAGGAATATATTGGCATCTGTAGCGTTTAGCGTGTGCCTATTTTCAGCGCGTGCTAAAAACGCCAGTGCGCCTTAGTAAAAAAAAACCCTAACTTTCTATCTCTCTATTTATATAATCCTATCAATGTTGCTAACTGATATGAAACAAATTCCCTTCTAGAAGAGCCTGGAAGACATCAGCACAGTTTATTTATTTAAGATCATTTATACTACTACTATTTAGCATTTCTATAGCGCTACAAGGTGTTGGAATGTAATTGTATTTTACATGCATTGCCTGTCACCTATTATTTCTCTGTGGTTACTCTGTGACCTCTGATGTGAATTACTTAGAGAGGTCACACAGCTATGCAACTTCCTGTGGGGGTTAGATGCAGCACATGCAGCACATGGAGCACATGGAGCTCATGTTCTCTCCTAACCTGAGAGGATCTATGGTGGTGTGAGCATCCATTACCATCTAAGCACATGGAAGGAGCTGATAATACAAATGTATAGTAATATGTATATATAAGCCTGTCTGATTATAATCTAACTGCAAACTGTGAGTAAACAGATGTTTTGTTACTTCAACTTTAAAGTGACTCAGCAGTGAATTATTCTGGGGTGAATGAGAGAGAGATGAAGAAAGAAATTAACATTTCTAAAGCTGAAGCTGTGTGTACTAAAATCTGCTAATTATTTACTACAAATAATCCAACAAAAGGGTTACGGGCCCAGGGCCAGGAATTGAAAAAGAAGAGAAATATTACCAGGCAGAAAAAAAAAAGGCCACATTTTTCTCTTAAGTTTTAAAGGAAAGATTCAGTCTGTCTCTCTCTCCCCCCACACAGCAGACAGAAGGCTAAGAAAATGGCTGAGGGAAGAAATTCACCATTTTTCTATTCTCTCAAGGTGCCTAGATTAACTGAGTTTAATTATCAGCAGTGGGAACTAAGATTCATATGTCTCCTTCGAGCAAAAAGATTAAATATATGCTTAGACCAAGACAGAACAGCTGAAAATATGGCTGAATGGGACAATGCAAACTATTATGTGAAGTGCATGCTTTTGGAAGCTCTCTCAGAGAAACAAGCCATATTAGTGGAGGGAAAAGATACACCAAAGGACATTTTATATAAACTGAGAACTATGTATGCAACTACATATGCAAAGCAGCAACCAATTTGGCTGGCAGAGTTGAATGAAACCAAATTAAGGGATAAAAGTAAATGTAATGATCACATTATGCATCTTATGTCTTCATTTCAAAAGCTAGAACTTTCTGGAATTCCCATGTGTGATGCATTGAAAAGAGCATTTCTTTTTACCTCACTATCAAAGAAGTTTGATGTTTTTAGGTCTGTAAATGAGGCCATTGAAGGGCAATCTTTTGAACAGGCAACATCAAAACTAAGGCAGGAATGCATAATAAATGATTCTGAGGAGATGTGTTCTCAAAGCAAGTCAGAGAGAAATGAAACAAATTTCTTGGCAAAGAACAGAGGAAGGCGGAGCTATGGGAAAACTCCACCCAAGGGCAAGCTGATTTGCTACTCATGTGGAAAGGAGGGACATGTATCTAAATGGTGTAAGGAAACACAAAACACTCCCTCTAGCTCACCTAAGCCAATGGAACTAAAGAATTTTCAAACCAGGAAATGTATGAAGGACAAAGATAAACACAAGGGTTTTCTAATGGCAGAAAAATCTTTGACTATGGTAAATAATAATTCAAATGAAAGTACTTGGATTTTGGATTCGGGGAGCACATGCCATTTAACCAATTGTAAGGATTTCTTTCAGGAAATGTGTCCAGAAGAAGGTATTCTTAAAACTGCAAACGCAGGGACTGCTAAGATCCAAGCAAAAGGTATTGGATTCTTAAAATGCAAAGTGTCTAATGAAGTTAAAGAAATTCCTGTAAGTGATGTCTTGTATATTCCCCAAGCAGTTTGTAATATGCTTAGTGTATCTACATTAGATAAGAAGGGATTTGTGATTCATTTTGAAAACAGTAAGTGCACAATCTCTAAAAATGATGAAGTGTATGCTGAAGCTTTTATGCATAATGATGTTTATAAGCTGAGCATTTCAGGTGAAGCCTCACATATGGCGCAAGTAAGGAAGAATGATGGTAAATGTAGTCTGGAAATCTGGCACCGCCGCCTGGGACATCGTGATTCTAAGGTGATCCAGGATCTTTACAGTAAGCAACTGGCCACCGGCATTCAGATAAGTGCAGATGCTGGTAAAATGGAGAAATGCATAGACTGTGTTACTCAAAAAGGTGTGAGACCCTCATTTCCTGCATACACAGGAAATAGGAGTAATAAAGTACTGGACTTAATACACAGTGACTTATGTGGACCGTTTAATATCCCATCATTGGGAAATAACAGATTTGTGCTAATATTCTTGGATGATTTCTCTAGATATTGTGTGGCCTATTTGCTGAAAGAAAAAAGTCAAGTCACAGACATGCTGAAGAAATACGTAGCCATGGTGGGCAATAAATTTGAAAGAAAACCAAAGGTTCTTCAGACCGACAATGGTGGTGAATTCACTTCACAAAGCATGCGCACATTTCTAGAACAAGAAGGCATTCATCATATCACAACAGTAGCTTATACACCAGAGCAAAATTCTGTTGCAGAGAGAAAATTTAGGTCACTTGTGGAAATGACCAGATGTATGCTGTCAGATAGCAATCTCCCTAAAAGACTATGGGGAGAAGCCATTCTCACAACAGTGTACCTACAAAATAGAATGTCAACTAAAGGCGCTGAGCGCACACCACATGAGACATGGCATGGTAGGAAGCCAAACCTGTCACACATAAGAACATTTGGAAGTACAGCATATGCTCATGTACCAAAGCAAAGAAGGCATAAGCTGGATTCCACAACAGAAAGGGGCATTTTAGTTGGCTATGCTCCAGGACACAAAGGATATAGAATTTTGAATCTGAAAACTGGCATTGTTGGCATAAGACATGTTACATATTTTGATGAAAACAAGAGGGTTGATAAAGGCTGGATTATCCCAGATGAGCCTTATCATCCAGAATATGAAACTAGAACCATAATAGACATGCCAGTGTATATAAATGCCATACCAAGGCAGATGTCTGAAAGCAACTCATCTGTATCTAACGAGGAACAGGCAGAGGAAACAGACACAGAAAGGATCATTGAAGAAGACAGTACAGTTGGAGAAGGGGAATCAATTGGAGAAGGACTCTCAGATTTAGAGGATGCGGAAAGGTCAGACCAACCTGTTGTCAGACGCTCATCCAGGGAAAACAAAGGTGTTCCACCCCCAAGACTGTCTTACCTAACAAAGTCAGCAGAAGCTCAAGAGCCCTTAACATGGGATGAGATTGAGAAAATGCCAGCAGAAGAAGCTGCTGAATGGCATAAAGCTGCACAAGAAGAAATTGATGCATTGGATAAAAATAATACTTGGATTCTTACAAAATTACCTCCTGGCAAGAAAGCTATAGGATGCAAATGGGTATTCAAGTTAAAAAGGAATGCACAAGGAAAAGTGGAAAGGTATAAAGCCAGATTAGTGGCAAAGGGATATCTTCAAAAATATGGAGAAGATTTTGATGAAGTGTTTGCACCTGTAGTGAAACACACGACAATCAGAACACTTCTGAGCATTGCAGTCTCAAAAGGCATGCAAGTCAACCACATTGATGTGAAAACAGCGTTTCTTCACGGAGATATAACTGAAGACTTGTACATGGAACAGCCAACAGGTTTCATAAATACAAAACAAAGACAGCTAGTGTGTAAATTAAACAAAGGTCTTTATGGATTAAAGCAAAGTGCAAAATGTTGGAATGAAAAATTGCATGAAATATTGACAAATTTAGGATTTAAGCAAGGTGAAGCAGATAAATGTTTGTACACTAGGTGCACAAATGGACAATATGCATACATTTTAGCTTTTGTTGATGATCTGCTCATTGCAAGCGAAAGTGAGCAAGAGTATAAGGACATTGTAAAGTGTTTAAACCAGAATGTTGAGATAAAAGAACTTGGTAATGTGTCATACTATCTTGGTATAGAAATTGAGAAACAAAATGATGGTTCTTATCTTCTAAGCCAGAAGCAGAAAATAAATGAGCTTATTGAAAGTTTAGGTATGCAAGATGCCCAAGTTGTAAGCACTCCCATGATCACTGATTTTCTGAAGGATGAAACAGTAAGAGAACCTTTACCAGATAACATCCAATATAGATCAGCCATAGGTAAGCTTTTATATCTAGCTACCACATACAGGGCTGATATAGCAAATGCAGTAGGAATTTTGAGCAGAAGGGTCAGCTCACCTACCAAATCAGATTGGACTGCAGTTAAAAGGATGGTAAGGTATTTAAAGGGTACCATTGATTGTAAATTAAAGATTTCAGCCAATAGTAATCCAAAACTAATATGTTACTGTGATTCAGATTGGGCAGGGGATCATTCTGATTATAAATCCACAAGTGGATATGTGTTTATGTATGGAAATGTACAAATTTCATGGGCCAGTCATAAACAAAGTATTGTGAGTTTGTCTTCTACAGAAGCTGAATACGTGGCTGTATCGGAAGCGTGCAGAGAACTGATGTGGATTGAAAAACTTATGCTGGATTTTGGTATAGCTGAACAGAGACCAATCCAGATAATGGAAGATAATCAGAGCTGCATCCGACTGTCACAGAATGACAAGGTTCAGTCACGCACCAAGCACATCGCAACGAAATACCACAACGTGCGAGAGTTGGCGAAAGAAGGGGTCATCAGTCTACACTATTGTCACACCAGTGAGATGACAGCTGACATCATGACCAAACCGTTACCCAGAGAACATTTTGTGAATCTGCGTATAAAGCTTGGACTTTGTATGAATAAATAATTGCATGACAGTTATGCATGAGAAGGGGTTTGTTGGAATGTAATTGTATTTTACATGCATTGCCTGTCACCTATTATTTCTCTGTGGTTACTCTGTGACCTCTGATGTGAATTACTTAGAGAGGTCACACAGCTATGCAACTTCCTGTGGGGGTTAGATGCAGCACATGCAGCACATGGAGCACATGGAGCTCATGTTCTCTCCTAACCTGAGAGGATCTATGGTGGTGTGAGCATCCATTACCATCTAAGCACATGGAAGGAGCTGATAATACAAATGTATAGTAATATGTATATATAAGCCTGTCTGATTATAATCTAACTGCAAACTGTGAGTAAACAGATGTTTTGTTACTTCAACTTTAAAGTGACTCAGCAGTGAATTATTCTGGGGTGAATGAGAGAGAGATGAAGAAAGAAATTAACATTTCTAAAGCTGAAGCTGTGTGTACTAAAATCTGCTAATTATTTACTACAAATAATCCAACACAAGGCATACGCAGCGCTGCACAAACATAGAAGAAAGACAGTCCATGCTCAAAGAGCTTACAATCTAATAGACAAAAAATAAAGTAAGCAAATCAAATCAATTCATGTGTACAGGAAGGAAGAGAGAAGGGTAGGTGGAGGCGAGTGGTTACGAGTCAAAAGCAATGTTAAAGAGGTGGGCTTTCAGTCTAGATTTAAAGGTGGCCAAGGATGGGGCAAGACGTAGGGGCTCAGGAAGTTTATTCCAGGCGTAGGGTGCAGCGAGACAGAAGGCGCGAAGTCTGGAGTTGGCAGTAGTGGAGAAGGGAACAGGTAAGAAGGATTTATCCATGGAGCGGAGTGCACAGGAAGGGGTGTAGGGAAGGACGAGTGTGGAGAGATACTGGGGAGCAGCAGAGTGAATACATTTAGAGGTTAGTAGAAGAAGTTTGAACAGGATGTGAAAACGGATAGGGAGCCAGTGAAGGGTCTTGAGGAGAGGGGTAGTATGAGTAAAGCGACCCTGGCGGAAGATGAGACGGACAGCAGAGTTTTGAACCGATTAGAGAGGGGAGAGGTGACTAAGTGGGAGGCCAGCAAGAAGCAGATTGCAGTAGTCTAAACGAGAGGTGACAAGGGTGTGGATGAGGGTTTTGGTAGAGTGCTCGGAAAGAAAGGGGCGGATTTTACGGATGTTGTAAAGAAAGAAACGACAGGTCTTGGCAATCATTTATACCCCACCTTTTGCCAAGTAAAGCAGCCCCAAAGCGGCTTATAATGAACTAATGAAAACAATTGCAATGACTGAGAGGGCAGAAGGGAAGAGAAGGATATGTAAATACAATAGTTAAGCAAATAAACAAGCAGGAAAAAAGAAAGCAAAATGAAGAAGAAGAGAGCGCCAGATGTAATTTTCAAAAGGTTACACTGATTTATTTTTTCTCCCTTTAAATGTGTAATAACACAGTGCAGAGTATGTGGTGAGTAGGGTTACCATATTTTGTCCTCTCAAAAAGAGGACACATGTCCCGCCCACGCCCTGCCCCTTTCACATCCCCACCCCCTGTCACATATTCCTCTCCCCTCCCCCCGGGTCACATATTCCCCTCCCCTGCCCCCCCCCCTCACCTCCCCTCCTCTTACTTACTATCTACTGCCCTGGTGGTCTAGCGAGGCTGCTTCAACTCTCACCGGCCATTTTGAATCCCGAGACCGTCACAGCAACAGGATGCAGGGCAAGGGCAGCGCTCCGGGCAGGAAAGAGGGGGCTCTTTCCTGCCCCGAAGAGGTCACTAGACCACCAGGGCAGTAGATAGTAAGTAAGGGAAGGGGAGGCTAGGATAGGCCCGCCCGCCCATTTGTCCAGAAATCCGGACAAACGGGCGGACTGGCAAAATCCGTCCAGACACCCGGACATGTCCTCAAAAAGAGGACTTGTCCGGGTAAATCCGGACATATGGTAACCCTATGTGTGAAAGTCTTTGTATGACATATGCACAAACAAAATTCTTTTGACAGTTTCAACCAGCAGGGGAACAGAGAGGGCATCAGCAATGCCTTTCTCTCTCTTTAGCACCCCCATTAACTAAGAGGCCCGAGACGGTTTTTCTCATTATGTGAATAGGTGTGTTAGTCATAAGCACATAAAAGAAAAAGAGGACATTTCCCTAAAAATTAAAAATCCTGGAGGACATATCTGAAGAAGTCCAAAAAGAGGACATATGGTAACCCTAGTGGTGAGCATGACAATAAACTGTATCTTGGGAAATTAAAAAAAAACAAACAAACACCAGCCAGTGTGCTTCACGCATCCCAGCCCACTTAAAGCACATGTTCCAGAGCTGCCAGATACCCGCTTCCAGAAGGAAGACCATAAGCCAGTCCTGGATTTCTGACAACCCAGATGCATTGTGGGATCTGCAGCTTTGAATTCAATGGGTAGAATTAAGGACTACAAATCCTTTGGGATACAAGCGCTATCAATAGAAATCAAACAAATAAAACATGGAAAAGAAAATAAGATACCACCTTTTTTATTGGACATAACTTAATACATTTCTTGATTAGCTTTCGAAGGTTGCCCTTCTTCGTCAGATCGGAAATAAGCAAATGTGCTAGCTGACAGTGTATATAAGTGAAAACATTCAAGCATTACTATGACAGTCTGACAGGGTGGGAGGATGGGGGTGGGTCGGAGGTATGCATGGGGACATCAAAGCATATCATTGATATTCTAACAGGATGGGTGTGGATAGGTGAGGGGAGGGTGATCAACAGAGACATACAGCTTTATGGTTTATAATGAGTTAGAAAACCCAGATCCTTATTAAGTCCTGTTTGTTGGGTGTCAAAATATTCAATCATTCTTATTTCAAAGGTCTTACGTTCCTGTATTGTTTTAAAATTACCTTTCAGTATTCTTACTGTGAAATCACTGGTGCAGTGTTCTGGTCTTGTGAAGTGTTATAAGCGCAAAACCAGGCCTGGCCCAAAATCTCTCTCCTGAATCTGAGTAACTCGACAACTCGGATTGTGGTTTTAACATGCATAATAACCAGAGTAGTTAACCTTTGTGTTACCATCTCTGTTATCTTGGTGTTTATGTCTTTAAATTACACACTCCCTGCTGCACTCCTCAGATACTAGAACTGCCAAGGAGACTCCATCTGTGCTGCCCTGGATCTTTTTCCAGGAAAGGCTGGCTAATGTTTTTCAGGAATGCCTTTCCTGACTGGCCGGCCTTCTTTTCAATTTAATCAGTACGGCCAATCCCAGAACAGGAACAACCAAACCACAGTCTGATAGAACTTGTCAGCTGTTGCCCTCTCTCTCTGCTAAGTTTTGGCATAAGCAGCAGGAGGACTCAACTTTCTACACTTCACAGCTGTACAGAAAACAAGACTGAAAAATGTTGCACGGTTACGTCCCAACTTAGATTCTTCAAATAACGTAAGCAAGAAACATCCACAGGAGAAAAGAATTTCACCAGCTGTGTTCGAGGTAGAAGACATGCAATTTCTCGAAAGAGTTTTTCAGTATTTAAAATATTTCTAACAGCTGGAACAGGATTTTTGCTGTCTTCAGGCACTGCAGGCATTCTCTACCTAGCAGGATGTGCGATATGTGAGGTACTGTAGAATGCGGAGGTACGATTGCAGTATACAGTGATACTTTGTATATAGCAAAGAGAGAGAGACAATGTGATACCTTGTGGGCTATGTGATATGTGACGTGTTATAGGATACTGAGGCACTACTGCAGCATACAGTGATACTTTGTATATAGCAGAAGAGAGAGGCAATATAATTCCGTACAGGCTGTGTGATATGTGACATATTGTAGAATACGGAGGCATTATTCCAGTATACAGTGACACCTTGTATTTAGCAAAGAGAGAGACAATATGATACCATGTGGGCTGTGTGATATAGAAACATGACAGCAGATAACGACCAAATGGCCCATCCAGTCTGCCCATCCTCTCTGTAACCCCTAACTCTTTCTTTTCCTAAGCGATCCCACATGCTTATCCCATGCCTTTTAAAATTCTGACACAGTCCTCTACTCCACAACCTCCACCGGGAGGCCATTCCACGCTTCCACCACCCATACTGAGGCACTATTGCAGTATACAGTGATATATTGTATATAGCAGAATAGAGAGACAATATGATACCATACGGGTTGTGTGATATGTGTCATGCTTTAGAATACCGAGGCATTATTGCAGTACATAGTGATACCTTATATATAACAGAAGAGAGAGACAATATGATACCAAGAGTGGTGGATGCTTGGAATACCCTCCCGCAGGAGGTGGTGGAGATGAAAACGGTAACTGAATTGAAACATGCGTGGGATAAACATAAAGGAATCCTGTTCAGAAGAAATGGATCCTCAGGAGCTTAGCCGAGATTGGATAACAGAGCCGGTAGTGGGAGGCGGGGCTGGTGGTTGGGAGGCTGGGATAGTGCTGGGCAGACTTATACGGTCTGTGCCAGAGCCGATGGTGGGAGGCGGGGATAGTGCTGGGCAGACTTGTATGGTCTGTGCCAGAGCCGGTGGTGGGAGGTGGGGCTGGTGGTTGGGAGGCGGGGATAGTGCTGGGCAGACTTGTACGGTCTGTGCCCTGAAAAAGACAGGTACAAATCAAGGTAAGGTATGCACAAAAAAAGTGGCACATTTCTTGGGCAGACTGGATGGACCGTGCAGGTCTTTTTCTGCCGTCATCTACTATGTTACTATGGGTTGTATGATATTTTTTTTATTAGGATTTATTTAGGATGTAACGTGTTGAAGAATACTGAGGCATTATTACAGTATACAATGATATCTTGCATATAGCAGAAGGTAGAGGTAATATGACACCATGTGTGATATGTGGCTTACTATAGAACACTGAGCCACTATTGCAATATACAGTGATCTCTTATATAGTGGAAGACAGAGGCACTATCCAGCTTATTTTCGAAAGAGATCGCCGGCCATCTTCCGACACAAATCGGGAGATGGCCGGCGATCTCCTGAAGTCGGCCAAATCGGTATAATCGAAAGCCGATTTTGGCCGGCTTCAACTGCTTTCCATTGCGGAGTGGTAGTCTTTGAAGCTCCTTGTTTTCACATGCCTCTAATATGGCAGGGAACATGACCTCAGATCCTAACTAGAAAGACAGGCAGGAGCAAGATCAGGTTAGTCCTGTGGTTAGTGAGGTGAGCTTTGAGCCTGGTGTTCAAATCCAACCGCGGCTCCTTGTGACTATGGGCAAGTCACTTAACTCTCCATTGCCCCAGGTACAAAATAAGTACCTGTTGTGAGGTGGTCACCCTTTCAGACTCCGGCCAGGGCTGACCCTGCTTAGCTTCCTCCACCCACCCAGGGTCACTGCTGGGCTCTAGCCTTCTCAGTAACTCACAGGATTCTGTCTCAAACACTGGGGAGCTTTCTGCCTCCTCTTCTCCCTTCACAAAACGCTCATCCACACCAGGCTTCTTGTAATTAAGGGTTTTATTAACGGCCATTTAACATACTCCTCATGGCTTATTTCTTCTTTAACATCAACATTTCTTCAAGTCAAACATAACAAAAAGGCACTTTACTCAGAGCCTGCTACTTAAACCCTTCCCAAACAAAAGACAGTTTCTCAAACAGTCAAACACCAGCATCTACTTTCCTTCTCCAGCTGTCACCTTTTCCAGCGAGAGCGTCCCCAGTGTTTCCATCTACTCCCTACAGCTTTCCACCTCTCTCTTAATAAAGCTGCCTGCAACCCTCTCGCACCTGGTTCAATTTCCCAATCAACTGCTGGCTTCTCACTGTCCTGCCTAGAGTCCTCCCCCTGACTCTGAGTCCCTTGCTGCTGCTGTGCATTCTGGACCTTGTAGTTCCCTGCCTCCTCACACTGTGTATAATATGTAAACTGCTTTGATTGTAACCACAGAAAGGCGGTATATCAAGTCCCATCCCCTTTTCGCTTTCCAATTAATTCCACACTTATCCACACTCATCACCTCTCGCTTAGACTATACCATCTTGTTTCTCACAGGTCTCACACTTAGCCATCTCTCTTCCCTTCAATCTGTTCAAAATTCTGCTGCACGACTTATATTCCGCCAGTGTCGCTATGCTTATATCAGCCCTCTCCTCAAGTCACTTCATTGGCTCCCTATCCGTTTCCGCATACAGTTCAAACTCCTCTTATTGACCTATAAGTGCATTCACTCTGCAGCTCCTCAGTACCTCTCCACTCTCATCTCTCCCTACATTCCTCCCGGGGAACTCCGTTCACTGGGTAAATCTCTCTTATCTGCACCCTTCTCCTCCAGTGCTATCTCCAGAATCCGTTCCTTTTATTTTGCTGTACCATATGCCTGGAATAGACTTCCTGAGCTGGTACATCAAGCTCCTTTTCTGGCCATCTTCAAATCTAGGCTAAAGACCCACCTTTTTGATGCTGTTTTTAACTCCTAACCCTTACTTGTTCAGTACCCATGTTTTATCATTCTCACCTTAGTAATTCCCTTATCCCTTGTCTGTCCTAATTAGATTGTAAGCTCTGTCGAGTAGTAGTAGTAATTCCACTCATACAGGCCATGTCACCTCTGCATCAGTGACTCTAAACCAGATAACGGAATTATGGAGTCAGTTTCAGTACCAAGGGTAAACACAACAAGCAGCTGGTCCAAGATTAATTTTTGGAGTGGCTTAACAATGGGATTAGAATGGGAAGTAATGGAATGGGGCATTTTTGAACAGCCACATGGGGCTTGGATGGGTAAAGCCAGGGCTGAATTAAACAAAAGTAAAATCGTCACAGTGTTGTATGGAAAATATATAGAGCGGCATGATGCTCTGTAAAGCCAACTTCCATCAGCAAAGGGAAGAAGGAAAGTGTTTTATAACTTAAAAGAGGAGTGGCCTAGTGGTTAAAGCACTGGTCTTGCAATCCAGAGGTGGCCAGTTCAAATCCTGCTGCTGCTCCTTGTGATCTTGGGCAAGTCACTTAACCCTCCATTGTCTCAGGTACAAACTTAGATTGTGAGCCCTCCTGGGACAGAGAAATATCCAGTGAACTTGTAATAAAACGCACGTCCAACATTCTGAAGCCGAGAAAGTGAAGCCTTGAAGCATTCCTGCAGTGTTCTGGAACTACGTGTTGTCAATTGAGGAGATGGAGCCTTACAGAGCACACGAATGCTTGAAGGCTTCACTTTCTCAGCTTCAGAACGTTGGAGGTGCATTTTATTATATAGGATATGCTCGGTGCTTTTATGTAGCACATGCGGGGAATTTAATATATGCTGATTAAAGTGGAGGAGTGGCTGGAGGGGGGTAGGGGAGATAGGACAATCGCTTGATGGCTGGAGGGGGGGCAGGGGAGAGAGGAGAATTGCTGGGTGGCTGGAGGGAGGGCAGGGGACACAGGAGAATCGCTGGGTGGCTGGAGGGGGGGGCAGGGGAGAGAGGAGATTCACTGGGTGGCTGGAGGGGGGCAAGAGAAAAAGGAGAATCGCTGGGTGGCTGGAGGGGGGCAGGGGACACAGGAGAATTGCTGGGTGGCTGGAGGGGGGCAGGGGAGATAGGACAATCGCTGGGTGGCTGGAGGGGGGAGGGGAGAGAGGAGAATCGCTGGGTGGCTGGAGGGGGGCAGGGGACAGAGGAGACTCGGTGGGTGGCTGGAGGGGGGCAGGAGACAGAGGAGCATCGCTGGGTGGCTGGAGGGGGGCAGGAGACAGAGGAGACTCGGTGGGTGGCTGGAGGGGGGCAGGAGACAGAGGAGCATCGGTGGGTGGCTGGAGGGGGGGCAAGGGAAAAAGTAGAATCGCTGGGTGGCTGGAGGGGGAGCAGGGGAGAGAGGAGAATCGCTGGGTGGCTGGAGGGGGGACAGAGGAGACACACTCGCACCCAGCAGTCTCACTCTCTCTCTGTCACACACACACACTCGCACATTCACTCTCTCTCTCTCTCTCTCTCACACATACTCTCTCAAACATACACACTCCGAGGAAAACCTTGCTAGCGCCCGTTTCATTTGTGTCAGAAACGGGCCTGTTTTACTAGTAATTAAATAAACTACTTCCTGATCAGAAAGAAGGTATGGTTGCCACAGACCAGAATTTGCCTAAGGCATGAGGTTCCACCCAATACATTTTGAGTTTGTGTAGCTGACTCATCGTATTTACGAAATGAACTTGACACATTAAACATCTCCCACTGAAAGTCTGTCCCACGCTGCTGCTTTGAAATTTGTAATGTGACATAGGATTGAATGTGGCGCTATCTGGGTAAGTTTGCAAGCTTTTGTTAACTACGTACTTCTATCCACTTTGCTGCGGGTATTGTGCCTGTAGATGATAGCAGGAGAACTGAGAGAAAAACATTCTTAAATGCTGAATGGTTCAACACTTATCTCCCCTCAACTTTGAGGGTAAATAAATTGCTCCGTTCTGTAGTAGTTGACTAGTGGCAGTCAGGGACCAGAGAGTGCTGAGTGTATTGGGATTCTGGTACACTTGTCTTCTTCTCAGGGCCAAATGCACTAAACTAAACAAGCCTTTAACGACCCTTTAACGAACAAGTTTTAAACCATGGCATGCACTAAAGGCCATTTTCCGACGGCAGTAGCAGCTAACGAAAATGGAATGCAGATGAGCAAATTGTGCAGAAACCCTATTGTAATGAGATGCACTAACCTTTTCCGATTGCCTTAACGGGTGGAAATCGCCGGAAAATTTAACGAGAGGTTGTACCTCTTGTTGGGGCGGCGCTAGATCGAAAAATTGTCAAAAATGTATGTCATATACGCCGCCCGAAGATGCCGTTCCACTCACCTCCCCGTTTTTCAATCAGCTGATATCGATATCGGAGAGTGCAGTTGAAAGCGTGCATCACAAAAACAGCCTTCCATTTTGGCCAAATAATAAAAACTTCTTTTTTGGCCGTGCTTCACTCAGCTGAGAGACCTGGAAGTCTCTGAGCCAATCACAGCGCGTTTAGCTGAGCTAAACGCGCTGTGATTGGCTCAGAGATTTCCAGATCTTTTAGCTGACTGTGAAGCACGGCCAAAAAAGATGTTTTTATTATTTGGGTGTGAATAATGGCCAAAATGGAAGGCTATTTTTGTGATGCACGCTTTCAACTGCACTTTCCGATATCAGCTGATTGAAACGGGGGTGAGCGGCCGTCTTCAGGCAAGGTGATATCATAGGTTTGGCGATTGTGCGCATGCGTTTCCTATACCGCTGGCAGAGATTACACCAGATTAACGATACTTTCATGCATCCAACGTTTGAATACCGCGCCGAACATGTGCATCTTTTTTTTTAGTGCATCCTTCGTCTTTTCTAAAATGGTAATGACTTTTATGTTTTTGGTTGTTTTACGTTTTGTTGATGCATCTTGCCCTCAGTCCATTGCCCTTCCACGAGTGGGTTGTTTTTGTTCAAGATTCCATTGTGTCTTTCCACCAGTCCTGCCGACCGGGGGTGGTAGGCACAGTGGTTCCTCAAGTCAATGGCCAGTTGTTTCCCTAATAGAGAAATGATGGAATTCACAAAATGGAGGCCATTGTCACTGTAAATTCTCTCTGGAATGCCATACCGTGGTATGACTTCTTTTACCAGAGCCTTAGCCACTGTCAGGGCATCAGCTGTTTTGCTTGGGAACGTTTCTACCCATTTGGAAAACATGTCAATGCTTAGCACAAAGCATACAGTGTGAACAAAAATGTTTAGAATATTGTGAAAACCCATATGCTGTGAATATTCTTGTTACTATTGTTATCCTGTTGAGACATGGTTTAGCCCATGGCTCACTACTGCAGCATATCGGAACAAATTTTTTGGTAATATATATTTATTTTCAGTAGATAAGTAAATGTCATCCGTTCCTTTTATCTCGCTGCACCTCACGCCTGGAATAGATTTCCCGAGTCTGTGTGTCTAGCCCCGTCCTTGGCCGTTTTCAAGTCCAGGCTAAAAGCCCACCTCTTTGACACTGCTTTTGACTCCTAGCCACTTCTCACTTGCCCTGTACCCCTCCTCTTTTATTCCCTTACCCCTTAGTTGTTCTGTCTGTTTACCTGTCTTATCTAGATTGTAAGCTCTTTGAGCAGGGACTTTTTTTTGTGTATGGTGTACAGCGCTGCGTATGCCTTGTAGCGCTATAGAAATGATAAGTAGTAGTTTTAGTAGTAATGTAGAAGCCTGCCCTTGCAGATCAGCAATGCGTTCGTGCAGGCTTCTGTTTCTGCAGGACGTCAGACTCACAGAAACAGAAGCCTGCACAGACGCATTGCTGATCTGCAAGGGCAGGCTTCTAGATGGAATGTTGCTAGTGGAGGAGTAGCCTAGTGGTTAGTGCAGTGGAGCATGGGATGATGTTACTATTTGAGATTCTGGAATGTTGCTATTACTTGAGATTCTACATGGAATGTTGCTACTATTGAGATTTTGTTGCTACTATTTGAGATTCTACATGGAATGTTGCTATTCCACTAGCAACATTCCATTTTTAGATTGTGAGCTCTTTGAGCAGGGACTGTCTTTTTTGTGTATAGTGTACAGCACTGCGTATGCCTTGCAGCGCTATAGAAATGATAAGTAGTAGTAGTAGTAGTAGTCATCTACAAGGGTGGCTCCTTTTTTTTATCCAAGATTGTCTTTCGTGCTCTGGGGATGCGTGTTGCATCTGGCGTAACACATTGCCAGATCCAGAAAGGTTGCTTCTCCATCGGTTTGGAAAAGAACATCATGTAAAGGAGCAAATTGTGCAGCTTCTTTTGCTATTTTGTCTGCAAAGGCATTGCCTAAAGAAATGGGATCTGTACGTTTAGTATGGGCCTGCACACTTACAAATAGTTATCTGTCTAGGAAGTAAGACAGCATCCAGTAATTGAAGGATAAGGTTTTTGTGGTTTATTTCCTTACCCGTAGAGGTTACTATGCCTCTGTTTTTCCATTGCTGTGAAAAGGTATGGACAGTAGAAAAGGCATACTGACTATCTGTGTAAACATTGACCGTCTTAGTCTTCGCTAGTTTACAGGCCTCGGTCGGGGCTACCAGTTCTGCTGCTTGTGCTGAATAAGTTACGGGTAATGATGCCGCTTTTAAGACTTGGTCATGGGTTACTATTGCAAAACCTGTAGCATGTGTTCCATGGAACCATCTACAAATAAAGTGAGGTCAACATGCTGATAAGGTGTGTCTTTTAAGTCGGCTCGACGTAGCACCTTCTGGGTTATTTCTGCAAGACAGTCATGTGGGCTACCATCAGTCGCAATGGGTACCAGGGTTGCAGAGTTCAAGGTGGTGCAGCGTCCAATAGTCAGATGTGGCTGTGACAATAAGGTAGTCATGCAGGAGAGATGTCGAGAGGGTGATAGGTATGAAATCTTGTTCTGAAGTAATGTTACCACGACTGCATGTGGGACTTGAAGTGTGAGCATGTGGAAAAGTACCAGGGTTGCGGATAGAGGCAGCCACCACAGCCTGAACACAGTGTGGAAGGGCGCGGGCAACGGGGCCTAGTCTACTAGAGTAATAGGCCAATGGCCTCTGTTTGTTTCCATGTTCTTGTGTTAGTACTGAACTCATGTACCCATCCTTACAGTGAACAGTTTGGAAGAATGGTTTAGCATAGTTTGGCAATCCTAAAACGAAGGAACTAGGACCTGTTTGATTTTTATGAATGCTGACTCTGCTTCAGGCGTCCAAAGAAGTGGGTCCGAAGCTGCCATAGGTGTATCATACATTAGAGCCAACAAAAGTGCTGTCATGGCTGCATAATCAAGTATCCAGGACCTACAAAAATTTGTCATTCCTAGGAAGGACATCATTTGTTTTTTTTTGTAATAGGTTTTGGTGCCTGTAATATGGCAATTTTACGGTTTTCATCTAAATGCTTTCCTTCATGTGAAAGATTATATCCCAGATACCACACAGTGGTTTGCCATAGCTGAAGTTTTGATTTGTTTACCTTTTGGCCTTGGTCAGCTAAAAATTGGAGGAGACTGATAGTATCAAGCAGTGGCGTAGCCACAGGTGGGCCTGGGTGGGTCAGGGCCCACCCGCCTAGGGCTCAGGCCCACCCAACAGTAACACACGTTTAGCAGTAGCTGGTGGGGATCCCAAGCTCCGCCAGCTAAAGACATCCCCCTGATAGTAATTAAAACGCTGCTCTCCACGATACTGGCACCTCTGCATGCTCAGTTTTCAGCGCAGGCCTACTGCAGACTGCCAAGGTGGAAAAAAGCGTTTTCCCGCCAGCTCAGATATTTTTCTGGTGGGGGTTGGGAAGAACACTTGGTGCCCACCCATTTCTTGCCTAGGCCCACCCAAAATCTGTTGTCTGGCTACGCCCCTGGCATCAAGCTTGCATTGCTCCTCAGTCTCTGAAGCTAGAAGAATGTCATCTACATAAAGTAGTATCTGACTTCCTTGTGGTGGTTCAAAAATTTTCTAGGTTTGCGGACATAATTTGTGAAAAAATGGTGGGTGATTCACAGTATCCTTGAAGAAGGCGAGTATACAGTGGTGGAAATAAGTATTTGATCCCTTGCTGATTTTGTAAGTTTGCCTACTGACAAAGACATGAGCAGCCCATAATTGAAGGGTAGGTTATTGGTAACAGTGAGAGATAGCACATCACAAATTAAATCCGGAAAATCACATTGTGGAAAGTATATGAATTTATTTGCATTCTGCAGAGGGAAATAAGTATTTAATCCCTCTGGCAAACAAGACCTAATACTTGGTGGCAAAACCCTTGTTGGCAAGCACAGCGGTCAGACGTCTTCTGTAGTTGATGATGAGGTTTGCACACATGTCAGGAGGAATTTTGGTCCACTCCTCTTTGCAGATCATCTCTAAATCATTAAGAGTTCTGGGCTGTCGCTTGGCAACTCGCAGCTTCAGCTCCCTCCATAAGTTTTCAATGGGATTAAGGTCTGGTGACTGGCTAGGCCACTCCATGACCCTAATGTGCTTCTTCCTGAGCCACTCCTTTGTTGCCTTGGCTGTATGTTTTGGGTCATTGTCGTGCTGGAAGACCCAGCCACGACCCATTTTTAAGGCCCTGGCGGAGGGAAGGAGGTTGTCACTCAGAATTGTACGGTACATGGCCCCATCCATTCTCCCATTGATGCGGTGAAGTAGTCCTGTGCCCTTAGCAGAGAAACACCCCCAAAACATAACATTTCCACCTCCATGCTTGACAGTGGGGACGGTGTTCTTTGGGTCATAGGCAGCATTTCTCTTCCTCCAAACACGGCGAGTTGAGTTCATGCCAAAGAGCTCAATTTTTGTCTCATCTGACCACAGCACCTTCTCCCAATCACTCTCGGCATCATCCAGGTGTTCACTGGCAAACTTCAGACGGGCCGTCACATGTGCCTTCCGGAGCAGGGGGACCTTGCGGGCACTGCAGGATTGCAATCCGTTATGTCGTAATGTGTTACCAATGGTTTTCGTGGTGACAGTGGTCCCAGCTGCCTTGAGATCATTGACAAGTTCCCCCCTTGTAGTTGTAGGCTGATTTCTAACCTTCCTCATGATCAAGGATACCCCACGAGGTGAGATTTTGCGTGGAGCCCCAGATCTTTGTCGATTGACAGCCATTTTGTACTTCTTCCATTTTCTTACTATGGCACCAACAGTTGTCTCCTTCTCGCCCAGCGTCTTACTGATGGTTTTGTAGCCCATTCCAGCCTTGTGCAGGTGTATGATCTTGTCCCTGACATCCTTAGACAGCTCCTTGCTCTTGGCCATTTTGTAGAGGTTAGAGTCTGACTGATTCACTGAGTCTGTGGACAGGTGTCTTTCATACAGGTGACCATTGCCGACAGCTGTCTGTCATGCAGGTAACGAGTTGATTTGGAGCATCTACCTGGTCTGTAGGGGCCAGATCTCTTACTGGTTGGTGGGGGATCAAATACTTATTTCCCTCTGCAGAATGCAAATAAATTCATATACTTTCCACAATGTGATTTTCCGGATTTAATTTGTGATGTGCTATCTCTCACTGTTACCAATAACCTACCCTTCAATTATGGGCTGCTCATGTCTTTGTCAGTGGGCAAACTTACAAAATCAGCAAGGGATCAAATACTTATTTCCACCACTGTAGGTATACCTCTTTCCTTCAAAGGTAAATGCAAACCAAAACCTACTCTTTGGATCAATTTGGATACTGAAAAAGGCATTTGTGATGTCTATGACTGAAAAGTATTTGTTTTGTGGTCTTAGGTCATTTAGCAAGGCGAATGGATGGATGGATCAGGTACAGTGGGTGCTCTCGGGATTACTGTCTTACTTACCGCTTGTAAATCTTGCACCATTCTCCATCCTTGGGAAGGAGGTTCTTTTTTTTTACAGGGAACAAGGAAGTATTACAGGGTGAGTCTGAACATGGAATTAATACTCCTGTCTGTAAAAGGTCTTTTATGACTGGTCGGATTCCAGCCGCTACTTCTGGTTTCAGGGTATACTGCTTTTGATAGGGCCTGAATGAGCTTTTCGGGGTGATGTAAATCATCGATGCATCTTTGATTGTACCGATATCAGTACTTCCCTTGGACCATAAGGTGGCGGGGACCTCGGGCAACTCTACATCCTTGGGCTCACTCAGGTAGTACAGATGTCAGTTAAAGTTTTCAGGTAAGTCTTTCAGGTGTACCGTGGGTACTGCCATCCTGGTCCATGACATTAATTTTGACGAGGCACCTACTGTGGGGTTAAATTGGAGTCCAGGTTCTTCCAGGGGTTCCCAATTATCATTATGTACACACGTAGTGACAAATCTGCCTACATCTACCCATTTAGCATGATGGGTTTGGACAGGGAAATGTGTGGGGCATATCCTGATCTATAGAGATGGTTTTCTGACATGTCAGGCAGTTGTACATGAGCTGCGCAAAAGCCTTTGTCATCCCAGTACAATTTCAAAATAGTTATTTGGCACTGTTTCAGCTTCAAAAAAATGGTCGCCTACAAGGAATCAGGTTTTGATGTATGAGTCTAGTAAGTAGTACAGTGCAAATCCTCAGGACACATGACTTCTACAGCTGTTGGTTTAACAAGGGTCTGTATTATCTGCACTCGTTCCCTATTTACAGAGGATGGGCCGTTCATGATGAGGTCCAGACTGTAGAAGTAAATGAAGGGTTGCACAGCCTGTGTTATATACGTGCCTTCCTCAATTCCAAAAGCCTTTAAGCCCTTTTCGGTTGGCACTATGGCAATTCCTAAGCTGTGAAGAAGGTCTCTCCCTAATAAATGACATGAGCAGACTTTGGATACAATCAATTGGCATGTACTGCGTCTACCACTCTCAGGCTCAAGAACCTCTATTAATTTAGATAGTGGTTCCTTTATTATGCTACCACCTGCATTCTTTACTATAATAGTCTCGGAGGATAAGGGAATTAATTTTGCATCATCAAATTTTACAACTGTGCGTCCAGCCCCAGTATCACACAGAAAAGTAATTTTTTTTCTCGACCATGAGGGTTATCTGAGGCAAGGCATGACTTTCAAGGCAATTATAAACTCTTTCTAGCTGCAGTACTTCTTCATCTTCAACATCCGCTTTCCATTTCAACTTTCCTATTTCCTCCAAGTCATCATCTCCCTTGTCCCGGACTAACAGTGGAGACTCCCTTTTTAGTCATGCTCTCGGTTCGTCCTTCCGATCTCTGCATTCCCAAGCCCAATGTCCCTTCTTCACATAACAACATCCTGGTTCCCTTCTAATTTGTCTATCTATTCCTCTACCTGGCCCTCGGTTCCCTCTAACATTTTGGCTTGGTTGTGCCAGGTATGTTTCGCCGGTACCCTCATGCACCATTAAAAGATTGGACTTTTTCTGTTTTTTCCTTTCTTGAAAATGTGTCTCTGCATGTTTAGCATTTTCAAGAAGAGAGCTGAGATGATATGTGCGGTGTGTTACCATATGTTTAGTAATAAAACCATTAATAGGTTGTAAGCACCCTTTTAAAAAGGCATTTTTAAGCTGTTGTTCATATGGAGGGGCATAATCGAATGGGGACGACCATCTCTAAGGACGTCCCGGCGAAGGGGTGGGGAAACCCATATTATCGAAACAAGATGGGCGTCCATCTTTCGTTTCCATAATACGGTCGGGGACGCCCAAATCCCAACATTTAGGTCGACCTTAGAGATGGTCGACCCCGGTTTTCCGCGATAATGGAAACCGAGGACGCCCATCTCAGAAACGACCAAATCCAAACCATTTGGTCATGGGAGGAGCCAGCACTTGTAGTGCACTGGTCCCCCTCACATGCCAGGACACCTACTGGGCACCCTAGGGGGCACTGCAGTGGACTTCACACATTGCTCCCAGGTGCATAGCTCCCTTACCTTGGGTGCTGAGTACCCAACCCCCCCACACAAAACCCAATCCCCACAACTGTACAACACTACCATAGCCCTAAGGGGTGAAGGGGGGCACCTACATGTGGGTACAGTGGGTTTCAGGTGGGTTTTGAAGGGCTCCTATTTACCACCATAAGTGTAACAGGTGGGGGGGGGGGGATGGGCCTGGGTCCACCTGTCTGAAGTGCACTGCACCCATTAAAACTGCTCCACGGACCTGTATACTGCTGTCAGGGAGCTGGGTATGACATTTGAGGCTGGCAAAAAACTTTTTTAAAGGTTTTTTTTAGGGTGGGAGGGGGTTGGTGACCACTGGGGAAGTAAGGGGAGGTCATCCCTGATTCCCTCCGGTGGTCATCTGGTCATTTCAGGCACCTTTTTGAGTCTTGGTCGTGAAAAAAAATGGACCAAGTAAAGTCGGCCAAGTGCTCATCAGGACGCCCTTCTTTTTTCCATTATCATCCGAGAATGCCCATCTGTTAAGCACGCCCCAGTCCCACCTTCGCTATGCCTCTGACACGCCCCCAGGAACTTTGGTCGTCCCCGCGACGGAAAGCAGTTGAGGGCGCCCAAAATCGGCTTTCGACTATGCAGATTTGGCCGACCCTGAGAGAAGGACACCCGTCTCCCGATTTGTGTCAGAAGATGGGCGCCCTTCTCTTTCGAAAATAAGCCTGATGGTGTATCATTATCCATATTGGGCAGGAGATTTATGCCACTATGGATATCAAAGAGGTCCTTTAATCTGACAAAATATGGCTATACTTTTTTTCTCCTTCTTGTTGAATACATTGATTTATAATAGTCCAGTTTGCCCTTGGTACAAATTTAGTCCTAATACAAGCCATTAATTGATTTAATGCTTGTGCAAGGACGGCATCATCATAGTTCAGCGGTCTGTTGTTGCCATTGGTGGGTCGCCAGTCTCCACTGATAAGGCACCAATCATGACCAAGAATTTGCCTAAAAGCTCTTTCCATTTCCACCCCATTTAACCGGTAACTTTGACATAAGTTACGAATCTCAGTTTCAAAATCTAATGATTTAATTTTGGTGTGCGGAATACCTTCTGTGGCCTTTTTTTTTTTTACATCATTTAGGAACCATGGTCGGTAAACGAACATGGTGTCATTCTGACCCTGTTCACCTGCTCGAGGGTTGGGTACTTCTATAAGGGGAAATTTTTCATATTCGTCCGTCTGCCACGCATGGGGACTTTTAATTTGCCACTCTCCCCATTATTTTTCTTACATTTGTACCCCGCACTTTCCCACTCATGGCAGGCTCAATGCGGCTTACATGGGGCAATGGAGGGTTAAGTGACTTGCCCAGAGTCACAAGGAGCTGCCTGTGCCTGAAGTGGGAATTGAACTCAGTTTCTCAGTTCCCCAGGACCAGAGTCCACCACCCTAACCCTAACCACTAGGCCACTCCTCCACTCCCATGATTTTCCACTTCTAGTAACCTGTTCCGGGGCAGTGGGAGCAGGGAACCAGCGGAGCCGACAGGCGCGCGGCTGCTCTCTGCGCCCCTCCAGCAGCGTGCATCCGGGGCGGACCGCCCCCACCGCCCGGCGCTTGGTACGCCGCTGCTCTATCATATCTCCTCTCTTCATCTTTCTTCCAAAGTATACATACTGAAGTCTATAAAATCCGTCCCCATAGACTTTATGGCAGAGAGCACTGATCGTTTTAGTAGCCCCTCTGGACCAATTCTAGTAACCGCTTTCCTATGGTAGATTTGTCTAAAGCTTTCAGGAACAAACGTTTGGAACTTCTGAAGAGCTTCAACTGCAAATAACTGTAACACCTGATGAGGTAATGTCGCATGAGCTGCCTTTCACTGGGATGCACACTTTATCAGCCTGGCCAATGATGTATACAAAAAAGTGTCATACGTAGCCAGGTACCTGGATTATTTTTTTCTTAATAAAGTTGGTTTTGATGGACTAACCTGATGCTTGTTTTCTGCTTTAATGCAAATAGTCTCACATCCAAAACTAGGATCAACTGTTAGCAATCGGTCATTGCCCAACTTCCCCATTTTTCAGCGTATGTGCCACCGGACAAGTTCAGTGATAGCAAGGAATTACCCCTACAGCTTTAGGTCTGTGGGAAGAGACAGCCAGTCTTAGCTTAACACTCAGAGACAGGAATGACAAGTTCCAGCAAGCAACGGCAGGAATGGCTCAGACATGGAAACGCAGGATAACCTTATTGTGATAAGGAGCTACTGTTTGCTAACCCAGGAACCCGCTCTATCCTATACTGAACTGAGAGAAGGTACTACCAGACGAAGCTTCAGCGTCAGTGATAGGGCAATTGTTGGACGAAATGGCTGCTCTTTGTACTCCCTCTCCTCTTTTAGGCTTGTGTGCTTGCCGATTCATAGACTAGCAAACAAGGGAAATGTGGGGACCCCCTGGCTTGGTGCTTGCCCTGGTCGTAATGCCTTTTGTTATGGCTGGATAAGAGAGTCTGTATGCAAAGTGGATCCTGCTCTTGTATGTTGGACTGGATAACTCCAGAAATGGGTCATCTATGACATAATGTCTGGGACTTTATTGAAACCATCTACAGGATCATGTCTGGTTCATTTCCATACATGCAAATTGCTGTTACTAACTTGAGCTGTCTTCTTGAACAACCACTATTTAAAGGGCTGTGACAGAGAAAGAGGAGGAGTGACTAAGAGAAGGGAACATATTTACTGTTTCCCTAGAATGAACAGGAAATCCACAGAACCTTATAAGGATATCTGTATTATACTGATTTGTTTCTGTGCGGGCAGAAAGGTTGAGCTTTAAAGAGAAGTTGGAAGAAATCAAAAATTACTGATGGATACGAAAAAGTGGCAGCAGGAGAGTGAATGATTATTTATCCAAGTTAAAATCTGCTAAGCAGTGGCGTAGCCAAGGGTGGGCTTGGGTGGGCCCAGGCCAGTGGTGTGCTGGAGCAAGCTCTCACAGGCTCGCAAGAGCCGGTTGTTAAGTTTTTAAGAATTTTGAGAGCCGGTTGTTAAAGTAGGGCCCTCCATGTGGGCTTGGGCCCCCTGCTGAATTCTCTTTTACTTTGCTGGTGGGGATGCTGAGCCCTGCCAGCCAAGTAAATAGACTGCTGCTGCTCCCCACTCCTTGTTTCCAGCTCTGGGCAGCAGGCTGGGACTTCTCGAGCATGTGAGAGAAGTTCCAGCATGCTGCTCGGAGCAAGACGTTGGGAGTGGTGGCAGTCCATTTATTGGCTGCCAGCAAAGGTATGCCTAGCGTGCCCACACGAAAGGAGGGAGAAGAGAGAGGCAAGTGTTGCTCCCCCCCTCGGCCACCCCTGGCTCTTCCAACTGCAGAGCTGGCTACGTCCGGAGAAAGAGCCTGTTGTTAAAAATTTACCAGCACACCCCTGGCCCAGGCCCACCCACTTTGGGTTCAGGCCCACCCAGTAGCAGCATACCTATGATGTGGCTGGCAGGGATCCCCAAGCCGCACCAGCTGAAATCTTCCAACAAGGGTCCCTCCTGCATACCTTGTAAGTAGCAGATCTTCGCCTGCAGTGACATACATACTGCTCGCACTGGCCCCACAGCCTTCCCTCTGACGTATTCCTGCCTATGCGAAAACAGGAAGTTGCATCAGAGGGAAGGGTGTGGGGCCAACATGAGCAGTTTGTATTAGTTGCTGCTCGCTGCTGGTGAAATTATGTTATTTAAAAGGTAAACGGGAGAAGGGGGATGTTTGAGAGACCATATGGCATGCAGGCGAGAGAAGGAGAGACCAAATTACCTGTGGGACGGGGCGAGGTTCTTCTGCCCGCCCATCTTGGGCCCAGGCCCACCCAAAATTGGGTGTCTGGCTACGCCCCTGCTGCTAAGCATTCTTATTTCTCAAGGAAGATCAAGTTTCAAGTTTAAACAGGATTTTCTACCCACCCATCAAGTAAATATCTGAGCGGCTTACACAGTGGATTAAAATTATGCCGGCAACAGGCGAGAAGGGCCGAGCTTTACTGACCCAAACATAAGATACCGGAAGCTCTTCGAGCCTCTGGGAATACCCAGCAATATTATACATTTGAGATTAGAGAGGCAAAAAAGACCTAGATTTCTTACCCCACAACAAAACAACTTTTTCAGTTTTTAATAAACTGACAAGTTCACCATCTCAAGCATTGCTGTCGACAGATGTTTTGGCCAGGTAGTTTTCATCTAAGATTGAGAAGCTTCAGAGACGCAACCATCTGTAAACTCTTTGTCCAAATTAATTTCACATTTACATAGTACTTTTTGTCCCCTAGATCCAATTCCATCCAACTAGTTGAAACTACCCTCTTTGGGACTGATACCGTGCATTCACTCTATGCTATCTCATAGTCTGTCTACTGATGAGGTTCCATCTTGGCTTAAGGCTGTGCTTATCAGGCCACTTTTGAAGAAACCTAAATTAGATCCTTGACAACCTATGAACTCGTTGCCGGAGAATGTAGTGACAGCAGTTGGCCTTGCTGAGTTTAAAGGGGGTTTGGTCAGATTCCTGAAGGAAAAGTCCATTGAACATTATTAATTTAAATTTTTGTTTTGTTTTTGGGTTTTTTGCCGGATTCTTGAGGCCTGGATTGGCTACTGTCGGAGACAGGATGCTGGGCTTGATGGACCCTTGGTCTTTTCCCAGTATGGCGGTGCTTATGTTCTTACCACCCAGTTTTGAACCTACCTTTTTTTGTATAAAATCATTGAAACGGTAGTTTTTCAGCCACTTCAAACCTTTTCAGAATCACAAATGCTTTACATCCCCGTCAGTCAGGATTTCGGACTGGGTTTAGTACTGGCACTGTAGTTACTGCATGTACAATCGCCCTAGTAGTCTCAGATCTTTTGGCCGCCTTTGACCTGATTAATCATAAACTTCTTCTTCATCGCTCGGCTTCTTTAGGAAGTACAGGGATTGTTTATGATTGGTTTTCTTCATTTCTTTCACATTGATCTTTTCAGGTTATTCAATCAGCTTCTCGTTCAGATTCCTTTTCATTGATGTGTGGCGTGCCTCAAGACTCCATACTCTCTCTGCTACTCTTTAACCTTTTTGTCAGCCCTTTGGCCTCATTGATTCAGTCTCTGGAGATTAGAGATTAGTAGTTCTTATACTGATTTCTTAATTGTGTATTACAGTAGTGCTTTGAACCTTGACCTCCAACCTAGTTGGTGGTGCAATGGCTACTTGAGCACAGGTTCTATGTCTCCTCCCTCAGGTAACCTCATACTGTTTAATAGGTTGACTGTTCCAGTCTCGTCTTTTAATTCAATTCAAGTGAGGTCTTATATACTGCTACTATCCCCTAAATAGAGTTCAGTGTAGTTTACATGGATTAGATATAGATTACAACGGATAGCAAGTAGTTCAAGCCAGTCTAAGAAGGTGAGTTAAGTGGCTGAGTTTAGGAATAGGTAAGTTTTTAGTTTTCTTTCTGAAACTGAGGTAATCCTTCTCTGTCCTAATTCCGATGGGGAGAGAGTTCTATAGGGAGATTCCAACTGTAGGGAAGAGCGACCGGAAAATTTTCCGGAACTCGATTCCCTTGTGAGGCTGTGAGGAAATGAACCGCTGGCCCACTCTCAGTTTCAAGGAGCGGGCCAGGTTTGGTGACAATATATCGATCTTTTAGATATTATTTATTTATTTAATTTTATAAAATTTATAACCCGCCTAAACCTAAGCAGGTAACAGTATAACATTCACAATTTCTTATACAATATGATATCTTGGTATTATTATTGATTCTGCTTTGTCATTTGCCATCCAGATTTCACGTGTGGTTAAGGCAGGTTTTTTTTCTTTCTTCGAAAACTAAGGTCAATGAGCTCTTTACTTAATTTTGACTCACTTTCCAGCTTATTTTCAAAAGAGAAAAACGCCTATAGTGCGACCTAAATTGGGAGATAGACGTTTGTCTCGCAAAGGCGCCCAAATCGGTATAATCGAAAGCTGATTTTGGGCGTTTCCAACTGCACTCAGTCGCAGAAACGAATAAAGTTGACGGGGGCGTGTCGGAGGCGTGGTGGAGGCGGAACTGGGGCGTGGTTATCAGTCGAGGAGAGATGGGCGTCTTTAGCTGATAATCGAAAAAAAAGGCGTTTTTACCGCGATTTTGGGTCACTTTTTTTGGACCCTTTTTTTTCACGAACAAGTCCCAAAAAAATGCTCCAACTGCCCAGATGACCACTGGAGGGAATCGGGGATGACCTCCCCGGACTCCCCCAGTGGTCACTAACCCCCTCCCACCAAAAAAAACCCACTTTTAAAACTTTTTTCCAGCCTGTATGCCAGCCTCAAATGCCGTACCCACCTCCATGACAGCAGAATGTGTTCGATCCTGTCACAGCCTTTCCCTGGGTCAGATGTGGCTCTCGGGTGCAGTACAGGGTCACATCAGCATTGTATTGTGGTGGGTGTAGGGTATTGGGCTCCGTGATTTCATTAGCTTGTGTTACAGTCTCACGATGTTGGTAGTTGGTAGGCTCTTCTCCCATGGTGCTTTTCCCCCTACCTACTGGGTCAGAGTGTGCCCTGTTGTGTTTCCTGTTGTAGTCCATGCGGTAGTGGCCATTTTTGTAAGCCAGTTTTAGTTCCCTTTCCTGTGTTAGCCACGTTACAGAACTTAGTTCTTACCTTGAATGGGGCTGAAAGAGGGCATTGTACAGCATTCTGCCAGCTCTGACCTATGCTCATCTCAGTACCAGGGAAACTCGTTGCCAGTGGGGCACAACCTCTGATCTGCAGTTAACTGTGAGTAAAGGCGGTTATTCCAATAAAGGACGTTTTTGGAGAGATTAATCTTCAGGTGTCAACTGGTGTGCCAATGTTATATAGCAGCAACCAGTCCTAGAGGCCTGCGTGTATGCAGGTCCCTGGAGCACTTTTAGTGGGTCCCGCAGTGCACTTCAGCCAGGTGGCCCCAGGCCCATCTCCCCACCACCTGTAACACTTGTGCTGGTAAATGGGAGGCCTCCAAAACCCACTTTACCCACATGTAGGTGCCCCCTTCACCCCTAAGAGCTATGGTAGTGTTGTACATTTGTGGGTAGTGGGTTTTGGGGCGGGGTTGGGAGCTCAGCACCCGTGGTAAGGGAGCTATGCATATGGGAGCTTTTTATGAAGTCCACCGCACTGACCTAGGGTGCCCAGTTGGTGTCCTGGCATATCAGGGGGGCGAGTGTACTACGAATCGTGGCCCCTCCCACGACCAAATGGCTCAGATTAGGACGTTTTTGAGCTGGGCGGTTTTAGTTTCCATTATCGCTAAAAAAAACAAACGCCCAGCTCAAAAACGTCCATTTTTTCGAAAATACGGTTCGGCCCGCCCCTTCACAGACCCGTTCTTGGAGATAAACGCCCATGGAGATAGGCGTTTCCGTTCGATTATGCCCCTCCACATACTCTTATGTTTGCTTTTGTCCACTCTAAGTACGATTACTGCAATACCATTTATGCTGGTATTTCTAAATTAAATCTAAAAAGACTCTTACTGCGTGGCCATGTGGTGGGGAGCACTTACCCCAACGCTTGAGGTAGCGATAAGGGATCCTGCGGTAACCCAGAAGAGGGTAGCGTGTGGCAATGTCCAATTACTGCCGGGTTAGCACCGTGCTATTAAAAAAAACATTTCCAGCGTGCCGGAAATGGCGCATGCTCAAGCTAGAACTACCGCCTTGTTTTGCCTGCAAGGTAGGCGGTCTATGAAATTAATAAACGATAATAAAAGGGGAGAGTAAGCAAAGAAAATCACAATTGAGAGGGAGGAAATACAATGTTGAAAGGAAAGCAGGAGACGGAAACGGTATGCTCAACCTCAACCACTCCAAGAAAGAGAAACGTCCTCAACCACTCCAAGAAATAGAAACGTTTTCAATTCGGACTTAAATTTTTGTGAAGATATTTGGAGCTTAAAGCAGAGTGGTGTCCGATTCCAGAGCTCTGGCCCCTGTACTGAGAAGACAGATCGCCTTATGGCTTTTTTTTTGTTTTTTTGTTACATTTGTACCCTGCACTTTCCCACTCATGGCAGGCTCAATGTGGCTTACATGGGGCAATGGAGGGTTAAGTGACTTGCCCAGAGTCACAAGGAGCTGCCTGTGCCTGAAGTGGGAACCAAACTCAGTTCCCCAGGACCAAAGTCCACCACTCCGCCACTAGCAGCATTCCATGTAGAAGCCTGCCCTTGCAGCTGCACAGGCTTCTGTTTCTGTGAGTCTGACGTCCTGCTCGTACGTGCAGGACGTCAGACTCACAGAAACAGAAGCCTGCACAGCCTTCTACATGGAATGTTGCTAGTGGAATAGCAACATTAACATTCCATGTAGAATCTCAAAAATAGTAGCAACATTCCATGTAGAATCTGAAATAGGGAAAGGGAAATGGGACTTGATATACCACCTTTGGGAGGCTTTTGCAACTACGTTCAAAGCGGTTTACATATACGCAGGTACTTATTTTGTACCAGGGGCAATGGAGGGTTAAGTGACTTGCCCAGAGTCACAAGGCGCTGCCTGTGCCTGAAGTGGGAATCGAACTCAGTTCCTCAGGACCAAAGTCCACCACCCTAACCACTAGACCACTCCTCCACTCCTTTGCGGATGATTCCCCTAAAAGGAGAAACACTCTCCATTTACAAAAACCTAGGCATTTTTGTTCAGGTGGTGAATGACTTGTTGGGGGTGTAAGGTCCCTTTAAGGGTATTTTCTGCAGCAAGTTGGCTGATTATTTTGAAAATAAAATAGTGGATTTAAAAACTAAGCTCCTGCTTAGAACAGGAAGTGTAACCCAAGTATTGAAAAGCAGATATTTAGTTTGTCATCTTTTCAAGCCTTTCTACCAGATAAGGTTAGAGAGTTGGTATTATCTTTAAAAACCTTTTACATTCCTTTAATTCCAGTCCCTGCTTCACTGTTTAAAGTGTGTTCAGGTGCTATTTTTACATGGATACCTGACATAATGAATGCATATTGTCTTTGTAGAGCTATTGAAGTTAAATTTTGCTGGACCTTTGTTACGATTGATTTTATCTTCTTGTATGGATGTATACACAACAGGATAAATCAATAGAAAAAATGGAGTTTGAGGTGGGTAAGTTGGTTTTGAAAGAGTGGGTTGTTGTTTGTTACATTTGTACCCCGCACTTTCCCACTCATGGCAGGCTCAATGCGGCTTACATGGGGCAATGGAGGGTTAAGCGACTTGCCCAGAGTCACAAGGAGCTGCCTGTGCCTGAAGTGGGAATCAAACTCAGTTCCTCAGGACCAAAGTCCACCACCCTAACCACTAGGCCACTCCTCCACTGTTGCTACTATTTGAGATTCTACATGGAATGTTGCTATTCCATTAGCAACATTCCATGTTGAAGTTGGCCCTTGCAGATCACCAATGTGGCCGTGCAGGCTTCTGCTTCTGTGAGTCTGACATCCTGCACGTACGTGCAGGACGTCAGACTCACAGAAACAGAAGCCTGCGCAGCCTTCTACATGGAATGTTGCTGCTAGTGGAATAGCAACATTCCATGTAGAATCTCCAATAGTAGCAACATTCCATGTAGAATCTCCAATAGTATCTATTTTATTTTTGTTACATTTGTACCCCGCGCTTTCCCACTCATGGCAGGCTCAATGCAGCTTACATGGGGCAATGGAGGGTTAAGTGACTTGCCCAGAGTCACAAGGAGCTGCCTGTGCCTGAAGTGGGAATTGAACTCAGTTCCTCAGGACCAAAGTCCACCACCCTAACCACTAGGCCACTCCTCCACTAATCTGGAAGCTGGAATGTCAATGTTTTGGGAATACTGACGTGTCATCTCCATTTTCAGGTGAAGGTAGGAAAACAAATTCTGCAACAGGTGTTAGGGATAATTTTAGAGTAGAACGGCGTTGGACAATGCCAAATTTCTCAGGTTTTACGTAGGGTATATTTTAAATTGAGTATTGTTAGGAAATTGAGGCCATATCTGAATGGTGATTTATTTTGCGCAGTGGTGCAGAGATGTCTGCTGTTTGTACTTTAGATTATTGTAATACGTTGTATGTGGGTATCTCTGGGGAAACTGTTGTGAAAGTTTCAAATCGCACAGGTTACCGTGGCTAGATTTTTAACTAAGAGTAAGCGAAGGACTAGTGCTATGAAACGACAGCACCAGTAACTGTTGGTTTTAACTTTTAAAGTTTTAAAGTATCAGGTGCCTCATTAATTATGGTCCTCTGTGGCAGGGCCAGCATTGGGAGGGGGGAAGGGCAAACAGGGCAGCTGCCCTGGGCACCACAGCTCCCAGGGGCCCTGCGGTCCAGGCATCTCTTCCCCTTCTCCCCACCAAGTCCCTCTCCTCCCTTCCTGGTCTTCTTTAAAAATTTATCTCCCTTCTCAGAAGGGCCCTGACATGGCAGCCATTCTCACAAGCTGCCTTGGGCTGCCCTGAAGCTTTCCCTCTCTGCCAGTGGCGTTCCTGGCCTGGATGGCACCTGGGGCGGAGCGCCGATGCGCCCCCCCCCCCCGCTAAATGACACCTTCGCCCCCCCCTCCGATGAAATGACACCCCCCACCCGGGTGCACGCTGCTGGGGGGGGGGGGGTGCTGCGGCGCGCGCCTGCACCGAGTTCGCTAAACTTCCCTGCAGTTCCCTCTGCCCTGGAACAGGAAGTAACCTGTTCCGGGGCAGAGGGAGCTGCAGCGAACGAGCGACGAAGTTTAGCGAACTCGGAGCAGGCGTGCACTGCAGCACCCCCCAGCGGCGTGCACCCGGGGTGGACCGCCCCCACCCCCTTGGTACGCCACTGCTCTCTGCCACCCATGATCCGCACCCCTCCAATGCAATTCCCTGTTTCTGCAAAGCTGGATGCAGCTTATGAGGATGGGTCTTTTACTAAGGCGCGCTGGCATTTTTACAGCATGTTAAAAATAGGTGCGCGCTGAACGCTAAAGACGCCAATGCATTCCTATGGGCGTCTTTAGCGTTTAGCGCGTGCCTATTTTTAACGCACGCTAAAAAAAAGCCAGCAGCGCGCCTATGTAAAAGACCCCCTAAATTTTTAAAGATCAGGAAGGGAGTAGGAGAAGGGGAAGAGATGCCTCTGGACCGCGTGGTAGAAATTGTTTTAAACTGACCTCTTTTAGACCCCTTCTGGACTTTTCCAAATGGGGAGGGGAACATCTTAAGTTCATCCAGAAGATTCTTTATAGTTTCCCTCCAATCCCAGGGTGGTTGGTTCTGGGGAGGCATCAGAAGGCGTAATTCAAAACTGATCCCCATGACCACTGCTCTCTGTCTCTCTAGGTCTAGGTGTATTCTGGGCCATTTATGTTCCCACATATAGTCTATTAGAATCTATCAGTATTTTGTGCACAAAATGAGTGTCTGGTGTGGGTTTAGTTTAGTTAGTAAAATAAGTGACAAGTAAGGAATACTTGAAAATGAAGACAGAGAAAGGTTTCAGATAGAAGGCATTTATTCTTACCAAAGTTTCAAATTAATACAGACATCGGATGGATTCTGGGTTCAATGGCACAGCGCTCTGCCGTCTGAGAAGTGTTGGGGACGACTCCGAAATTAAGCCCAAATCACCCTTCTTTTATACTCTCTTCTCTCAATAGAAGTCTATGGCTGGACCTATTTTGGGACCTGTTTTTTTTCAACTATTTCTCAATTTCTGTGGTTAAACTGTCGTGTCCTGCCATCTGTTGTTCTGTACCCAACTCTTTCCGTTCCAGCTATTGCAAGTTATTTCGCAATTTCCTCTTTTGTCAACATGTTTTTCTCTTCTGCCAGAACATCTTATTCTTAGCATATCAGTTTCACTTCCCCTTTTTCTATTATCTTATGATCTAAGTTTCATCTTATAGAAAGACAAACTCCATTTTAATAAGTGCTACATTCAATTTGTACCTGGCCTTCCACCCTTTCGGTGGGCATCCAGTGAGGGCCTCTTGCTGTAGTATAATTATACAAAATGCAGATGGGAAGATCGGGGAATCAACCGGTCCTGCTCCGTGGAGACATCCACCCCTAGATGTCTTTTGCGCTGCTCACAAAGGAACCTGCTAGTAATGCTTGATAAATGTATCCAGTGCGTATTTCCTAGTAAAAAAGGTGCCAGTACTCAAATGCTAGGCCACTCTTCAGGGGTGGGGTAATCACTGAGGGACCCATCCCACAATAGCCAGGCCCCCTGCAACCGTCACAGAATGTATGAGAAGGCAGAATTGGTGTGTAGAGACTCAGTTCTTTCATTAAAACTTGGGGTCCATGGGTCAATTTTAGTAGACAACGGAAAAGGTGCCGGTACTCAGTACCCCCTCAAAAAAAGCCCTGAATGTATCTATAATGGGGGAGGAAGTATGAAGGAAAAAGGCTTGTAGATCACTAGACAGCAGAGGAATTAAAAAGTGCTGAGCCAATCACGCATTTTAAGTCATATTAAAAAATATTTTGACAAACGGATGGAAACGATACTTTCCTAAATATGAATTAAAAGCTATTTACATAGAATATTTGCAGAGGCGTTTGCTGTTAGGTCTAGGTTGGAGAAAAGCGAAAGTGAAAGCCTTGAGGGGCCTCCCAGTACTTCCTGGAACGTGCCGCCCGGGGCCCCTGCGAAGTTGAACGTTCCAATTATCTAAAACCTGCCCAACAGCGTGGGTGGTCCTGGTCCAGTATTCCATCTCTAGCTGATGATCTCGAGACGAGCCCTGCCATGCACGGCTTACGTAGTCAGGTAGATCAGCAAAAAAGTGTTTTGTATGGTTTCAACCCACTGAAAACAGGCACAAGTAAACGCTAAACAGACATGTCATGAAAAGTCTGCAGTTGCCCTGCCGGGGGCTGGTTATGATTTCATTCGAGATAGGCTAATTTTAACCTTCCGGTCTTTCTTTTCTTGTGCACGCAGGAGTTTAGGAGTCCGAAAGATGCACGTAACTGTGATCGGAGCGGGCGTGATTGGACTGTCCACTGCCCTCTGCATCCATGAGCAATATCACACCAAAGTGAATCCACTGGTGATCAAAGTGTACGCGGATACCTACACGCCTCTGACCACTAGCGATGGAGCAGCTGGGTTGTGGCAACCTTATTTATATGATAAGGGGAACACTCAAGAAACGTAAGGCACAAAGCTTTGGCTCTCTATGTATCCTACTGGGCTACACTGTATGCTCAAGCTGGGCAAAGTTCGTCCTGTGGGAGGCTTAAATTCCACCCCTCCACCCCCCCCCCCCCCCCCAATCCCACATACACACATGCAGGAAAGAGAGGATTCCTTCCCCTCAGACTGGAATCCAAGGGGGGGGGGCTTTCCTCAACCCTCAGTCTTTGAACCTAGGAATTCAGAGGACACTCAGAGCTGGAGTCCCCTTTGCTACCCCCCCCCCCCCAAATTCCCCAGAACTAGACCTCAATGGGACCCTTGAGTCAAAAACCTTGCCCCCCTCTGGCAGCACAGATAATGTTATAAAATGGAGGAAAATACGTTTGCTTATATAGGCTGATATACACATATCACTTAGATTTGAACCCATATGTCCAAAATGTACAAAGAAGGGTTAACTTTGTGCCTAAGACATGGCAGTGGGGGGCAGTTCATGGGGTTAAGCTGTAAATTCTAATGAGCGGGTGGTGTCAGTCATGCAGCCAAGACCAGGTTGAAGAGTTTGTGATCTTATGAAAGTGACAGTTGTGTTCATCACACTATGCCTCTGTTATTTGTCTTAGTAAATGGAACAGGGAGACGTTTGATTATCTACTGGACTATGTTAACACCGAAGAAGCAGATAAAATGGGAGTATTCCTGCAGTCTGGCTACAATCTCTTAAAGGAATCAGCTCCGGTAATGGATTTCTTTTTCATTTCATTGGTGTGTTCTTACATAATGACTAGTAAAAAAGGCCCGTTTCTGACACAAATGAAACGGGCGCTAGCAAGGTTTTCCTCGGCTCCCCTGCAGCCACCCATGTCCAGTGACCCTCCTCTCTCCCCTGCCCCCCGCCTGCCACCCATGTCCAGCGACCCCCTGCCCCCCTCCAGCCACCCATGTCCAGCAACCCTCCTTTGGACATGGATCAGCTGTGAGGCATGTTCCCCCCCCCCCCCCCCCCGGGTTCTGAAGTTGACATCATAATGGCTACGGTGATGTTAGCCTGACCTACGGAGCCTAGCAGACCAACTCGGAATGAGCCTCGGTCCCAGGCAAGTCAGAACGTTGGAGGTGAGAATTATTATATAGGATGTGTGCTAAAAACTGGCTGCCACCTCCACCTTCCCATCCCCTACTGGCTAAACCTACATACTTAAATTTCTAAAAAGCCCCTCTCCTGGCTGCCCCTGCAGACCCCTGTTGCCCATTTTAAATAATCCCAGCCCTGTGATCTAAATGGATTAGGAATGACTCTCTATTGCTTTTGTTCCACTGGTGCCATGCTTCAAAATGTCATGGTTTGGCCTGGTGGGAGGAATACAGGAGAAATCCTATACAGGGGGATGGGGCTGAAGAGAGGGGAAAGATACTTTAAAAGTTGAATGCATAAGTTGAAAGAGGTTGGGAGACAGGCAGGTAGCAAATGACAATAACTGCATTTTTCTTTCATTTCATTAAGCACATCCCTAGTAATGAGTGCTACTCTTAGCACAGAGGGACATCCTCAGTGAGAAGGGGCAATTGTAATGGGATTTGGGATTTAAGATTTAGCTCACACTTTTTTCAGTAGTAGCTTGAGGTGAGTTTCAAAAGTACGAAAGACTAGGGGACACTCGAGGACGTTACATGGAAATACTTTTAAAACAAATAGGAGGAAATACTTTTTCACTCAACAAATAGTTAAGCTCTGGAACTCTTTGCCGGAGGAGGTGGTAACAGCAGTTAACGTATCTGGGTTAAAAAAATGTTTTGGAGAAATTCCTGGAGGAAAAGTCCATAGTCTGCTATTGAGACAGACATGGAAAGCAACTGCTTTCCCTGGGATTTGTAGTATGGAATGTTACTACTCTTTGAGATTCTGCATGGAATCTTGTCACTCTTTAGGATTCCAGAATCTTGCTATTCTTTGGGGTTCTACATGGAATGTTGCTACTCTTTGAGATTCCGCATGGAATCTTGTCTCTCTTGAGGATGATGGAATTTTGCTATTCTTTGGGGTTCTACATGGAATGTTGCTACTCTTTGAGATTCTGCATGGAATCTTGTCACTCTTTAGGATTCCAGAATCTTGCTAATCTTTGGGGTTCTACATGGAATGTTGCTACTCTTTGAGATTCCGCATGGAATCTTGTCTCTCTTGAGGATGATGGAATCTTGCTATTCTTTGGGGTTCTACATGGAATGTTGCCACGATTTGGGTTTCTGCCAGGTACTTGTGACCTGGCTTGGCCACTGTTTGGAAAACAGGATACTGGGCTAGATGGACCATTGGTCTGACCCAGTATGGCTTCTCTTATGTTCTTATGTGAGTTACATTCAGGTGCAGTAGGTATTTCCTTGTCCATAGAGAGCTTACAGTCTAATTTTGTACCTGAGGCAATGGAGGGTTAAACAACTTGCCTAAGATCACAAGGAGCAGCAGTGGGATTTAAACTCGGGCTTCCCTTGTTTTCAGTCCATTGCTCTAACCACTAGGCTACTCTTCACAGTAAATACCCTTATTTCCATGGTGTATTCTTTTCCTTGACCTAGCAGTTCTCTTTTGCTTCTTGAGCTTCCAGTTCATTTGGAACTAGGGCTGGAATCTGGTGTCACGAGCCTTCATTCCTAACTACTTGATGTGTATCCCCTGCCCCCAGTGTACCTGCTTTGATCATTGCAGTGGCAGTTCTGGGCCAGGTACCATGCACTAGGGCACCCTGCATCCACGGGCCTTGAATCTGGCCACGCCGGGAGCTGTGAACTGAGCCTTCACAGAATCCCAACTCCATCTAACTGGGGAGTAAAAGGACCTCACTTAGGGATTGAACCAAGGAACTTCCTCATGGCATCGCACAGCAGTGTCTATGAAACACTGGGCCAGATGCAACCAACACAGGAGAAAATCCAGTCCTCGCAGATGCGTGCAGCGGCAAAAGAAGGTGTGAGGATGTCAAAGATGAGTAAACCAAGCAAATTACTGCAAAAAGCCTTTAGTGCTTCAACAATCCTAATGGCCTATCGTCAGAAGACTTGACAAGGCTGTGTATCAGCAAGCATGCCTTTCTCAGCAGTCAGAATTCCCTAACAAAAATGAAAATTAACATATCAATAAATAGATAAATAATTGAAGAAATAAATATAAAGGTATAACAATACAGCTTAATACATGCATTGTTTAAATGAAAAAATACTACCAAAACAATGGTCCTGAAAAACAATGTTAAATATTAAATGTTAATAAAATGTGCGCAATTTGTAAAACATCATCAGGGGCAACATTGCAACATATACGTTGGCATTTACATGTGTAAGTGGGTATTTCAGGACCTAATCATTAACCCCCAGATTCTATATAAGGCGTGGCGAGTTGCGTGCATTAAATTGAGCATGCATCCAATTGCATGCATCTTAATTGAGTAACAAGCCAATCAGTGATGATAATTGTCCGAGAACAACCAATTAGCACTAATCGGCAGTAATTGGAATTTGCGCACGCATCTTTTTAGGCATATTCTAATAAGAGGCGCGCATAAATCTTAACGCGCGCCACTGAAAAGGGGGCAGTGGCCATGGGAGGAGTGTAAGCGTGGCAGGGGCATTTGACAAATTTGCACGCGTTGTTATGGAATTTGGGGGAACGCGCCTACATTTAGGTGCAGGTATTTACAGCAGGTTTTCAGTGGCCTAAACGTGACTAAATGTGGGCCCTATTTTATAAACCGTGCCTAACTTTAGGTGCGGTTTATAGAATAGTGCTAAGTACTGTTTTTGGACGTGCCAATTTTTTTTGACACCTTTTACAGAATCTGGCTTTAAGGGCCAACACTTAGACATGTGGGCCTGTCATTTTAGAAACCTAGATGTCTGTGGTCTCCCAGTTAGGTACAGAGCCAGCAATCACGCAACACTATCAATTTAATGGGGGGGGGGGGGACAAAAATAGGGGGATTAAGGGTGCAGCCTCTCTTAATTCCTCCTATAGAGTGCTGCCGATATTAGCTCTTTTATGAAACCTAGATGTGCCCAGGAGCAGTCATAAATCCCTTAGTTGATCTTGGTGCTTATATACTGTGAACTGGTCACCCTTCCAGGACCTGGCCAGGGCTGACCCTGATTAGCTTCCTTCACAAACGTTCACCAACACCAGGCTTCTTATAACCAAAGGTTTTATTAGTTGCCTTTTAACATAATCTTCATGGCTTATTTCTTCTTTAACTCAAACATTTCTTCTTCAACTCAAACATAACAAAAAGGCATTACTCAGAGTCTTCTAATTAAACCCTTTCCATACTTAAAGCAGTTCCTCAAACTTTCACAGTTCAAACAACCAAACAAAAGCATTTACTTTTCATTTAAAGACTTTCTCAGATGGTCGTGCAGCTGTCACCTTTTCAGCAGGGAGTTTCAAAAGTCCACAGAGTTCAGCCAGCACCTTCAAGGGGATCTTCTTCCTCCAGCTCCCAGGTCTCCAGCTTCTCTCTTCTCTTTCACTACTCAGGCAGGTATAAGGTGGTTAATTAGCTTCTCCACCCCTTCAGGCTCTTCCCCCTAATTCCAGGCAGGACCCAGCCCATAACCACCGACACCTGTTTCCAGCCCAGGACTCTCCTTGGTCCTAGCAACCTCCACCTGGACATTCCCCTACTGGCTCCCTCTAGTGACTCATCCTGGGCATTCCCCCCCATTTCTATGGGAACAGCGCCATCTAGTGGCCTACCCCGGACAGGACAGCCCCTTACTCTTCACAATACCTTCATTTTCTTTATGAAATAGGGAATTTAACCCCAACCAAACCATGTCCCTTGCCATTTGCACATATTTGCAATTTGCACGTGTATCCTGGCTTTTCAAAATCAGGTTTATGTTTATTTGATATGCACCTGTAAATATTTGTGCAAATGGCAACTAGTGCTTCTAAAATAACCACCATAGTATCCTAAGCAAACAGACCTCTCAATCAAACCTCACAGTAAACCGAACTTAAAGCCGTTGTGTAAAGCATTAAGTGGAGTATCATGGGGCCTATTTCACGTACTGTCATAGAAAGAGCCTGGGCCTGATGGCAGGATTTAGGGAGAAAAAAGAAAGCTGAAAGGAACCCCACGTAGAACGTAATCAGCTAACAATAGTGGGAAGCTGGAGAAGGCTTGAGGGAGATCAAGGATACAGGACGATCATTGTTAGTAAAAGTGCTTTATTGTTGTATACAAGGCCTGACACGGCACAGTGTTTCGGCACAAAGTGCCTTCCTCAGGGGTCGTGAGTTGTAGCAAAGACAGTGTTTGCATGAAACACTTAAGGATTCGCCTTTGTGAATGTTGCATCTGATCTTTAAAAAGACCTTTGTGTTGCCTATCACTTCTGACGAGATGCAGTGTGATCACTGTAAAGACAGGATTTAGGGCCCATGATCATAGAGTTCTGGAAGGTGGCTTGGTGAAAGGCTTCTGCCTCAGAACTGTTTCTCTGATGACTGGATGTTTGGAATGTAACATAGTACATAACATAGTAGATGACGGCAGAAAAAGACCTGCACGGTCCATCCAGTCTGCCCAACAAGATAACTCATTTGCTACTTTTTGTGTATACCCTACTTTGATTTGTACCTGTGCTCTTCAGGGCACAGACCGTATAAGTCTGCCCAGCACTATCCCTGTCTCCCAACCACCAGCCCCGCCTCCCAACCACCGACTCTGGCACAGACTGTATAAGTCTGCCCAGCACTATCCTCGCCTCCCAACCACCAGCTCTGGCACAGACCGTACAAGTCTGCCCAGCACTATCCCTGCCTCCCAACCACCAGCCCCGCCTCCCAACCACCGACTCTGGCACAGACTGTATAAGTCTGCCCAGCACTATCCTCGCCTCCCAACCACCAGTCCCGCTTCTCACCACCGGCTCTGGCACAGACCGTATAAGTCTGCCCAGCACTATCCCCGCCTCCCAACCACCAGCCCCGCCTCCCGATCTTGACTAAGCTCCTGAGGATCCATTTCTTCGGCACAGGATTCCTTTATGCTTATCCCACGCATGTTTGAATTCCGTTACCGTTTTCATTTCCACCACCTCCTGCGGGAGGGCATTCC
This sequence comes from Microcaecilia unicolor, assembly GCF_901765095.1. NCBI lineage: Eukaryota > Metazoa > Chordata > Amphibia > Gymnophiona > Siphonopidae > Microcaecilia > Microcaecilia unicolor. The sequence goes on along the minus strand of NC_044041.1, from coordinate 28,963,140 downwards.
AAGCATCCACTACTCTCTCCGTGAAAAAATACTTCCTGACATTTTTCTTGAATGGATTAAAAAAAAACAGGAGAAAAGGGCTTTGGGTGGTTGTGAATGAAGTGGATCCCAGCCCTGGTTCTGATTGAACTGGAAGCCCAAAGGAGCAAGAGGAAAGTGCTGGACCAAATATACCAAAACTGTGATCAGAGCAGCTCCCACCTGTTGGGAGGGAATATAGTAGCAACTGGGTCATTCTCTGCCAAGTGTAGGTACAGGTCCTGGAGAATGCTAGATTCCTTGCAGGTTCCGACACCTTTTATTGGACCTACATAAAAATGATCTGAGCTGTTGAGGAACATGAACATCTGAGACTACAGAGGCCTCTTTCTTCAGAGAAACCTAGTTTCTGTTCGATGCTCATACAGAGGGTTTTTGAAATACACCAGAGGGAAGTCGAAAGAAAGAAGGGCGCAGTCTCCCACATTTGCACTTTCAGTTTGATCTCTTCTTGCTGAGCGGTTTGCCATTTCTAGCATCATAATATAAGATATCCTAAACATCTCAATCTAAATGCCTCTGGACTCTTGTTTCCACTTTTCAGCCTCCCTCTTGGAAGGACAGCGTTCTGGGATTTAGGAATCTGACATCAAAGGAACTTGCGCTGTTTCCTGGTTACAGGTATGACAACAGGACATTCAGAATTATTTTGAATCTGTACATTAGAACACTGTTAAAACTGGCTCTAACCTTTAGTACTTTTTATCCTATGTGTGGAAGGGTCTGTATTCTTCCACTGAAGGCATAAAACCAAGGATCAGTCTAGCCTAGTATCTTGTTTCCAGCAGTGGCCAATCCACTGTTCCCAGTAGTTGTCACTGTTCCCTGACAAGGAACCAATCTTGTTATGGTAAATATAGTGCTCTTAACACAATTATGCACCACACAAGTACTGGGCAGAGTTCCAAAAAGTAGCACTTTTCCATACTTCTTAGTGTCAAGGATAAGCAATGGCTTTTCCCAGGGATTAAGTATCATGGACTCTTGCTACTCCTTGGAATTCTGTAATATTGCGCTTTGGGGATCCCAGAATCAATCTATGCTTTGGGAATCCACAATCTTGCTACTTCTTGGGATTCTTGAAGTTTGCTACTACTCTTTGGGGATTCCAGAATCAATCTACGCTTTGGGATTCCTCAAACTTGCTACTCCTTGGGATTCTTGAAGCTTGCTACTACTCTTTGGGGATTCCAGAATCAATCTACGCTTTGGGATTCCTCAAACTTGCTACTCCTTGGGATTCTGGATACTACTCTTTGGGGATTCCAGAATCAATCTACGCTTTGGGATTCCGCAATCTTGCTACTTCTTGGGATTCTTGAAGCTTGCTACTACTCTTTGGGGATTCCAGAATCAATCTACGCTTTGGGATTCCTCAATCTTGCTACTCCTTGGGATTCTGGAATCTTGCTACTACTCTTTGGGGATTCCAGAATCAATCTACGCTTTGGGATTCCTCAAACTTGCTACTCCTTGGGATTCTGGAATCTTGCCATTTTTTGGGACTCTGCCAGGTACTTGTAACCTAGACTGATCACTGTTGGAAACAGGATACTAGGTTAGATGGACCACTGGTCTGACCCAGTAGGGCAACACTTATGTTCTTATGTCTTCACTGAATCCTCATTTCATTCCTGAAGTCTTAATATTTTACAGTACATTGAGTAATAGTGAACTTGCCTTCAGTCATTCATTTTACCTGGTTGGTGCAGGTTGTGTGTGAGCACAACAGAGAGACCTAGCACCATTTTTTTTTTTTGCTGATGGTTATCTCAGTGTGTATGATCTAGGTGAAGGTCTTAGGGTGTGCTCTCTGCCATCACATGGTGGAATCAGGTCCCCTTCATGGTTCCCTCTGTTTGGCCTTTTCTTTGTTCTTGCAGAGCTGCTAAAGAGCTGAATGCTTGTTCTCAGTATCCTGAGAGCAGAGTGTCAAAGGGCTTTAGGCAGAGCTAGACTCCACTTTGAGACACCCAGAGCATTTTTAAAAGTTGGAGACATGTCCTTCCCTTGGTACTGTGATCACTGACCCTGGAAAAGATTCCATTATTTCCTCCCATTGATAAACTTTAGAGGTGTTGTGTACTGATCACGGCAGTCCTCTCTTTAGCAACCATCCTTATAAGAATAAACAGCTGGGCTTTGCCCCTATATTGAATCTAAAAACAGCGAAATGCTGATCGCCGCCAGCCAAATTTCAGACCCAGAATATACAGTGGGGGAAATAAGTATTTGATCCCTTGCTGATTTTGTAAGTTTGCCCACTGACAAAGACATGAGCAGCCCATAATTGAAGGGTAGGTTATTGGTAACAGTGAGAGATAGCACATCACAAATTAAATCCGGAAAATCACATTGTGGAAAGTATATGAATTTATTTGCATTCTGCAGAGGGAAATAAGTATTTAATCCCTCTGGCAAACAAGACCTAATACTTGGTGGCAAAACCCTTGTTGGCAAGCACAGCGGTCAGACGTCTTCTGTAGTTGATGATGAGGTTTGCACACATGTCAGGAGGAATTTTGGTCCACTCCTCTTTGCAGATCATCTCTAAATCATTAAGAGTTCTGGGCTGTCGCTTGGCAACTCGCATCTTCAGCTCCCTCCATAAGTTTTCAATGGGATTAAGGTCTGGTGACTGGCTAGGCCACTCCATGACCCTAATGTGCTTCTTCCTGAGCCACTCCTTTGTTGCCTTGGCTGTATGTTTTGGGTCATTGTCGTGCTGGAAGACCCAGCCACGACCCATTTTTAAGGCCCTGGCGGAGGGAAGGAGGTTGTCACTCAGAATTGTACGGTACATGGCCCCATCCATTCTCCCATTGATGCGGTGAAGTAGTCCTGTGCCCTTAGCAGAGAAACACCCCCAAAACATAACATTTCCACCTCCATGCTTGACAGTGGGGACGGTGTTCTTTGGGTCATAGGCAGCATTTCTCTTCCTCCAAACACGGCGAGTTGAGTTCATGCCAAAGAGCTCAATTTTTGTCTCATCTGACCACAGCACCTTCTCCCAATCACTCTCGGCATCATCCAGGTGTTCACTGGCAAACTTCAGACGGGCCGTCACATGTGCCTTCCGGAGCAGGGGGACCTTGCGGGCACTGCAGGATTGCAATCCGTTATGTCGTAATGTGTTACCAATGGTTTTCGTGGTGACAGTGGTCCCAGCTGCCTTGAGATCATTGACAAGTTCCCCCCTTGTAGTTGTAGGCTGATTTCTAACCTTCCTCATGATCAAGGATACCCCACGAGGTGAGATTTTGCGTGGAGCCCCAGATCTTTGTCGATTGACAGTCATTTTGTACTTCTTCCATTTTCTTACTATGGCACCAACAGTTGTCTCCTTCTCGCCCAGCGTCTTACTGATGGTTTGTAGCCCATTCCAGCCTTGTGCAGGTGTATGATCTTGTCCCTGACATCCTTAGACAGCTCCTTGCTCTTGGCCATTTTGTAGAGGTTAGAGTCTGACTGATTCACTGAGTCTGTGGACAGGTGTCTTTCATACAGGTGACCATTGCCGACAGCTGTCTGTCATGCAGGTAACGAGTTGATTTGGAGCATCTACCTGGTCTGTAGGGGCCAGATCTCTTACTGGTTGGTGGGGGATCAAATACTTATTTCCCTCTGCAGAATGCAAATAAATTCATATACTTTCCACAATGTGATTTTCCGGATTTAATTTGTGATGTGCTATCTCTCACTGTTACCAATAACCTACCCTTCAATTATGGGCTGCTCATGTCTTTGTCAGTGGGCAAACTTACAAAATCAGCAAGGGATCAAATACTTATTTCCCCCACTGTATTATGGTAGTCACATCTCTTTTTTTTTTAATAACACTGTTAAGTCCCTGCCCATTTTAAGGGCAATTTGTAAAGTACACACAACACTTATGCACAGATTATGTGTGTATTTCATTAGAACAATGGCACGTGCCTTTGTATACGTGAAAATTCCACCTGCTGTTCTCTAAATATATACACGTGGGTGGAGCATGGGTGGGACTTACAGGCATAACTTTTAGACTACTATGAGTTACATGTGTATTACCAGAACTTAGGTGCACACACGCCAGCTCTGTGGCTGGTGTAAGCACTCACATGTAACTTATTGGCGAGTATTTTCACTTTTAAGCTAGTATTCTGTAAAGGAAGGAGGTGCCTATGTTCCTACCAGGTGCTCTCTGCCAGGGGCAGCCCAACCATTAGGCCACCTGAGGTGGGGGCCTTAGGAGGCACTGTTATGTGAGTGGCATCCCCCCCTTCCTTCCTCCACCCCGTTCCGAAGGTTACCTTCTTCAGGTTCCAAAAGACGTCGGCAGCAGGCACGATTCCCATACGCTCCCTGCCGCCAGCACCTGCCTCTTGTCTTTACTGCAGCTGTCTCTCTGATGTAACCTCCTATTTCCTCAGAGGTGGCCGCAGTAGAGAAGAGGCTGGTACCGGCGGCAGGGCATCACATGGGAATCACGCAATGCCGAACCTGAACCTGAAGAAAAGAAAGTAAACTCTGGAATGGGGTGATGGCATCTTGCCTTGGGCTGCCCCTTCTCTCTGGGGATATATTTATACACGCCCAGTTATAGAATTATCCCTATAAGGGAGGAGTATTTGTATTATGTGAACCGACCTGCATTCCAGGCCAGCCACGGCCTGTGCCTGAAAATTAGAAGCCCAGTGTGGAGATTCGGTCTGACTTTTGTTCATAACTTTCTTTGGTTTTAGTTATGGCTGGTTTAACACTGCACTGATGATCGAAGGAAAGAGCTACTTACCGTGGCTTATGAATAAGTAAGTCAAGTCCCTTCTTAAAAGTGCTTTCTTTACATTTTTGAAAATCGGGGCCCTTTTACTAAGCCACAGTGGGCTGTACGTGTGTGCAGCGTGCGCCAAAATGAGACTACCGCCAGGCCAGCGCTCCTTCCTGGCGGTAATTTCAGATTTCGCACGTGCCCATAACGCCTGGATGAATTATTTATTTATTTCCTCCCACACCTGCCAGCGCACCAACCGGTCACAGTGCGTGTAGCGCATGAGCCTTTACTGCTAGATCAATGGCTGGCGTTAAGGGCTCAAGCCGGTTTTGGGCTCGTGTTGGTTTCAGTTTTACCGCAGGCCCTTTTCCCATTTTATTTTAAAGAAAAACATTTTTTGTAGATGCGGTAAAAACTGGCCCGGCATGCACCCAATACATGTACCTACACTACTGTGGGCCACTTTTTACCACGGCTTAGTTAAAGGACCCCTCAGTTTTGTGTAGACTTGCAACCAGGGTATTAGATTGGAAAATGAATTTTCACACCAGTCGATATTCAGCCCGCGGCAATCAGCATTTTTTTATAGTGTGCATTGCCGTAGGCAGAATTAGGCTTGTATATTTGTGTTGAGTCTAATCCAGGTACCAGCACAAAAAAAAACAGGATGATATCAATAATTAGGAGATAAAAGGCAAAATATTACAATATAATAAATCCCCACCAAAACATATTATCCAGAAAACTTTATAATCAGGTGAACCGAGTATTTCGTAGTGATTGTGGTCGTATAAGTTGGCATAGTGATGGCAACAAATAGTGCCCAAAACATCAATCTCCTTACAGAATAGTCATTGCACGATCATTTCGTTAATTTTCTGAAAATATATACATATATATATATTTTGAATTTGCAAAGATATCTCAAAAGCAACATACACTTGTTACAGAAAAGCAGAGATTTGGAAGAACGGGGGGGGGGGGGGGGGGGGGGGGGAACAAAAAAGGAAAGAATCAGAAGAAACCTAATGAAAACGATACAATATCTTTCTTAGACCCCAAACTGGTGGGGTGTCCCAGAAAACTAAGTGGAGAAATTAAGGTATAAGCTATTCCACTTAACAGATGCTCTCTGTTTTAGCCATCCCACTTAGCCATCTATCCCCCCTTCAATCTGTTCAGAACTCTGCTGCACGTCTCATATTCCGCCAGAACCGATATACTCATATCACCCCTCTCCTCAGGTCACTTCACTGGCTTCCGATCAGATACTGCATTCAATTCAAGCTTTTCCTTCTTACCTACAAATGCACTCAGTCTGCTGCCCCTCACTATCGTTCTACCCTCATCTCCCCTTACATTCCCGCCCGTAACCTCCGTTCACAGGATAAATCCCTCCTCTCAGTACCCTTCTCCACCACCGCCAACTCCAGGCTCCGCTCATTCTGCCTCGCCTCACCCTATGCTTGGAACAACCTTCCTGAGCCCTTACGCCAAGCCCCCTCTCTGCCCGTCTTCAAGTCTTTGCTTAAAGCCCACCTCTTCAATGCTGCATTCGGCACCTAACCCTTACCGTTCAGTGAATCCAGACTGCCCCAATTTGACTGCCCCTATCGGACCGACCGTTCACTTGTCTATTAGATTGTAAGCTCTTTGAGCAGGGACTGTCTCTCTTTGTTAAATTGTACAGCGCTGCGTAACCCTAGTAGCGCTCTAGAAATGTTAAGTAGTAGTAGTATAAACTGTGGACTGAAGATTAGCAGTCAAATTCTTAAAGAACTTAAAGTTATAAAGTTAAATAAATGGAGTCTCAAGAGTCTAAGGTGCCTACATAGATGGCCTAGCATCTATGCATTTAAGAGAGCTTTATTTAATCACCGAGAAGTTTTGCTTGAAAAAAATTACACAAACCACCTAAAACGGATATAGCCTGTGCTCTACAATATACCTCCTTATCTCCACAGATAGCTAAGATCATACGTGATCACTGGAAGATGCTGTCCGCTCATTAGATTTTTGCATGGAGAAGATGCACGATATCATATTCAAGATGGGCAAACTTTGCGGATACATTATGCCATTCTGATGTATGGTCAGATAGATCAATCCAAAATCCTGGCCAATGGAAATGTGGACATTGCACTTTATGTGCAGTGATGGAGGAGACTGCAAAATTCTGGGATGATACAAATAGGAAATGGATATTGATTAAAGGTTCGACTGATTGCTGCTCAAAAGCAGTAATTATATGATAACATTCCCATGTTGCATGAGATATATTGACCAAACGAAACGTACGCTGAAAACTCGTCTGATTGAGCATAAACACAACATTAATGCCAAAAAACTTCACATGCCACTGGAAAAACATTGTGATCTGCTACAGCACATTTTTGACCAATTGCGTTGTGTAGTCATTGAACAACTAAAAAATAATGGACGTCGTGGAGACATCTCTTGTTGCCTTCACCAAAAAGAGCAAAAATAGATATACAAATTACAAGCTGTGACCCCTAGAGGGCTTAATGGACCCATGGAATGGGAAGCTTTCTATTGAGTGCTTGTAAATTAAGTCTGCTTTTTGATTGAACCTTAAGAAATGAATCATTGTAAGAAGGAGGTCTTTCCCACTGCTGACGGCGTATTTTATCCGGTAGCCATTTTCAGCCTTTTACTTCACTTGGAAGGACTGACAGTTAAGTCATACCGATACGAGGAAATATCCTTGAAACAGCCAAGCGGCGAAACATGATACATAGTATCATAGTAACATAGTAGATGATGGCAGAAAAAGAATTGCACGGTCCATCCAGTCTGCCCAACAAGACAAACATATGTGTAAACCTTACCTTGATTTGTACCTGCCTTATTCGGGGCACAGACCGTTCAAGTCTGCGCAGCAGTACTTCCCGCCTCCCAACCACCAGTCCCACCTCCCATCACCGGCTCTGGCACAGACCATATAAGTCTGCCCTCCACTATCCTCGCCTCCCAACCACCAACCCCTCTTCCCCCCACCTGCTCCGCCACCCAATTTCAGCTAAGCTTCTGAGGATCCATTCCTTCTGCACAGGATTCCTTTATGCATATCCCACGCATGTTTGAATTCCGTTACCGTTTTCATCTCCACCACCTCCCGCGGGAGGGCATTCCAAGCATCCACCACCCTCTCTGTGAAAAAACACTTCCTGACATCTTTCCTGAGGCTGCCCCCCTTCAATCTCATTTCATGTCCTCTCGTTCTACCGCCTTCCCATCATGATGTCGTGTCAGACAATCTATTCCCCTTGAAAAGGACTTATTTAAGTTAAGTGTGTTACTAAGGTGTTGTAAAAGGGACTGCCTTTTTTGTATGGTAGAAGTTTTGAAGATAATATTTGATGGGGAACAACAAAAGTACAATAGAAAATTATATATATTTGTTTTCCCAGAGTTCTGGGTATGACTCCTAAAGTTTTTTCCTCTGAGATGATTCCTCTTAGTATATTAATTCGAAAGGAGTGAAGCCTGTGAAAATGGGATTACCTTAATCAGTGGGAATTGGATTAGAGACTCAAGTGTTTGTACTGTTAAATAATTTCTGGTTTTAAAAGAGAAAAAAATGAGATCAGTTGTATTATTTCCACTAATATTGGACAATAAGTATGTTTCCAAAGAAATAAATTGACTATACACCGTCTTGGGTTTGAAGAAGCCAACCAGACGATCAATGTGGAATAATGATTCAGATAAATAATAACTGGGGATAATCAGGTTAATACCACGTTTTCTTTGTTTACTGTTGTTTAATTGATCTCCTTGTCTTGTTTCATTCTCCCTATTTTTTGGTCTAAAGAAGAGTTTAAAATTACCTAATTGAAATAATTCTTGTATTATTTTGTCTGTATTTCTGGCAAGTTATTTTAGTGCTTGTAAAATTAAATTCTTATAAATAAAATTTAAAAAATTATATATAAAGCAAAAAAACAAAAAATATATACGAAGACCGGTGACGATAGGAGAGTGCTGGCTAAAACCAACGAGTGCCACATGACTCCGATAAGCTGAGGTCTTCTAAACAAAAAATTGAGATCCATATATCACAAGTCCAATATATATAGTTGGATAAATCTTTTAAAGCATTATCATCTTGAACTTGCACTTGAAGTCCCTCAGCAGGTCCCATTGAAGATTTTGGGGTATTACCAAATACCAAGTAGTAAATCTTGCTAAACGGAGGTGTAGCATTTAAAGGAAACTTCAGAACCTCGACAAGATATTTCTTGAAGTATTCAACAGGATCTAAGCCAACTGCCTTAGGAAAATTAAGCACACGTATGTTCAGTCTTCTGTTAAAATTTTCAAGTTGTTCAAATTTACGTTGGATGAAAGTTCTCTCATTGATTATTGTAGAGACAGTATCCTTAAACTCTTTACTTTCAGACTGGGTTTGTTGAAAGAACCCCATGCCATCTTGTTTAAGTTTCTCTACAGTTTGCAATGACAAGTCAACCTTACCAGCCAAGCCAGAAATCTCAGTTGAAGCTTTCTTCACTGTCAAATTCAGCTTTTCCAGAGCCCTCCGAATAAAATCCAGGGTCACGGCCACAGGTTCAGGCAAGCCAGATACTTTCTTTGTTGATTCTTCCTCAGCAATTACTCCTTCGATGCACTTGCCTCCCTCACCATGAGATACCGATACAGCAACTTCCGCTACCGGGTCACCCACAGACAAGGCATGAACTGCCACTGGGCACGGCGGTGTTGTAGGTACCAGAGGGGACAGAGATACATCTTGCCCCAGTAGTATGGATACTCCCTCGTCCAAACTCACAACAGGGCCCTAATTTTGATATTAGTGCATGGCCATTAACAACTCAAAAAAATGCCTTTTTCCCACCATGGTAAAAGTGGCCTCGTGGCAATCCCACGCGTCAGCACTACAGTGGGCCACTTTTTACCGTGGCTTATTAAAAAGGTCCCTTAATCAAGATGGGTACAGTATCCATTTCTTCCAGATATCATCTTCTCTGTGGTGCTCGCAACAATATCTGCCACTTTTTAAAGGGTGTATTATAAGGTTAGTCTTTCTTTGACCAACAAGCTGGGAGAGTTTCCAGCTGAACGTTAATCGTGCTGGCTGATCAGGGTTGGTCTCTCAGAACAGGGAAACTAGAATGAGCAGATTTCTCCTCCTGTAGCACAAGAATTCAAGAATGTGAAGGTGTTCCAAGCCAGTTAAAATTGAAGTTCCCCGATCCACTTTTAGGAGTCAATTTTGCAAATGTTTCCTTACTAATCATACCTCACTGTTAACCAATAAATGTTGTTCTTAAAGGTTAAAGGAACGGGGAGTCCAGTTCTTCCTCAAGAAGATCGAATCCTTTGAACAGGTCAGTTGGAAGTTTGGTCCTATAGATCTGCTGAGCGGTTTTTCAGAAAAAGCGGTTCTGCCCTGCGGAGGACTTTTTGTTTTTAGTGGCATCTTCAGACAGGATACCACATGTCAGCTGTTCCCGCTGAGGCATTTTTCTGTCCCCTGCTAATCGGAACTGCAGCAGACAGGGGGACCACAAATCCATCTTTATATTAATTACTTAATAGTATTACTTAACTGTACAGTCATCCAGGGGGTTGCCTTGCTTGGCTATTAAAAGACATACAGGAGCTAAGGTGGGTAACAATGAGAAAAGCGCAAGGTTAAAGACCACGTTTTTACCTTAGGGTGGGTAAAGTAATGATCCTTCTATTACAGGAATACTGGAGGCTCATGAATAAACTGAGCAGGCTAAAAATTGTAACATAGTAAATGACGGCAGGTAAAGACCTGCATGATCCATCCAGTCTGCCCAGAAAGGTGGCCAGGGTTGAACATGACGCTCCGTTCAGATTACTCTCCCCCCATCTTTGTTGTTAGGGTTGCACCTGTTCAGAAGGAATGGATCCTCGGCAGCTTAGCCGAGATTGGGAGGCAGAGCCGGTGGGAGGCGGAGCTAGTGGTTGGGAGGCGGGGCTAGTGCTGGGCAGACTTCTACGGTCTGTGCCCTGAAAATGGCAGAAACAAATCAAGGTCAGGTATACACAAAAAGCAGTGGCGTACCAAGGGGGTGGGGGGTGAGGGTGGTCAGCCCCGGGTGCACACCGCTGGGGGGTGCCACGGCGCTTGCCTGCTCCTCTGAGTTCGCTAAACTTCGTTCGTTCACTGCAGCTCCCTCTGCCCCGGAACAGGTTACTTCCTGTTCCGGGGCAGAGGGAGCTGCAGTGAACAAACGAAGTTTAGCGAACTCGGAGGAGCAGGCGTGCGCTGCGGCACCCCCCCCCCTCAGCGGCGTGCAGCCGGGGGGGGTGTCATCTAGCGGGGGGGGGGGGCGCGCTGCACCTGGGGGGGGGGGCACATCGTCGTTCCGCCCCGGGTGCCATCCAGGCCAGGAACGCCACTGACAAAAAGTAGAACATACGAGTTTATCTTGTTGGGCAGACTGGATGGACCATGCATGTCTTTTTCTGCCATCATCTACTATATGTGGGTTACCCCTCTCTGTGCTTTCTCTCTTTTTTGAGTCATTTATGTTTTACTGTGTTGGAAGTGAAGGAGAACCAAGGATCAGCTTGGATCTACGTATTACATCTCACAGTGTAACTCATGTCCTTGAAAGCTCTTGGGTGATTTGAGTCCTATAAAATAGTGAAGGTGACCTCTCTTATGTTATATATGTATTTTTTTTCATTACTGTTTTTTGCGTTTTCCCGACTTGCCCTAATGTGAGCTGGTTTTAAATAAGTGATGTTTATGTTTTAGTGTGGATGGTTTCCTTGTATTATTTTTTTTTTATAAATTTAGCAGACTAGATGGGTTTTATAGGTCTTATGTGCCATCATTATCCATTTTCTATATTCCCCTAAGTGTGACTTAAGGCTAGTCGTACTGAAGGGTTTTCCTCATTTTGGTTCCCGTTTACCAAGCAGCAGTAAAAGGGGCCCTGTAGTGGCATCGGCACGCAGGTTGAAATTCTAGACGGGGGGGGGGGGGGGGGGGGGGGGGTGGGGGGGATGGATATGGCCGTGCGGTAAGTGAAACACTTGCCATGTGGCCATTTCCTGGTGGAGCTTTTACTGCCTCCTATTACTGCTGGGTACTCCCTCGGCGCTTGAAAATACAAAAGTTGCTGTGCACCACAAGCCAGAACTACTGGTAATATGCCCAATTTGGCACATGGCAACTTGGAGGCAGTGGCGTAGCTACGTGGGGCTGCGGGGGCCTGGGCCCCAGTAGATTTGGCCCTGGACCCCCCCTGCCAACGACCCTCTTGACCCCCCCCTCCCGCCGTCGCCTACCTTTGCTGGCGGGGGACCCCCAACCCCCGCCAGCCGAGGTCCTCTTCTTCCGGCGCAAGGTTTCGTTCAGTTCAGACTCGGAAACTGAACGAAACCTTGCGCCAGAAGAAGAGGACCTTGGCTGGCGGGGGGAGGGGGGGGGGGTTGGGGTACCCCGCCAGCAAAGGTAGGCGGCGGCGGGTTGGCAGCGGGAGGGGGAGTCGAGAGGGTTGTCGGCAAGGGGGGGGGGGTCAAAGTTGGTGGTGGTGGCAGCGGGGGGGGGGGAGTCAGCAATGGTAGGGGGCTAAAATGTGCCCCCTCACCTCTGGCTCTGGACCCCCTTCCCGCCGAAGTCTGGCTATGCCCCTGCTTGGAGATACAGGTACCGCTGCTTTGTAAAAGGGCCATTTTATATCAGTGGGAAACATTCTCCCTGCATATGATCCTTAATCTGCACTGGCCAGGCAGAGCATATCTAAGAGGGTCTGAATGATGTTTGACACATTTTATTGATTTTTATAATACTGGGGCTCATTTTCAAAGCATTTAGACTTACAAAGTTCCATAGGTTAATATGGGGCTTATTTTCAAAAGAGAAAAATGTTCAGAAAGTGGCATAAATCTACATTTGGTCGTTTTTCTCACAAAAACATCCAAATTGATATTTTCAAAACCAATTTTTAGACGTTTTTCTATGATGTCCGTCAAAAGTGCGTTCAAATCACAAGGGGGCATGTCAGGGGTGAGATCTGGGATGTTTTTCTGCCATAGTGGAACAAAACAAAAACATCCATGCTGTACGTTGGACATTTTGGTCTAGACCTGTTTTATTAACGAATAATCCACAAAAAAGTGCCCTAAATGACCAGATGACCGCTGGAGGGAATCCGGGATGACCTCCCCTTACTCTCCCAGTGGTCACTAATCCCCTCCCACTACCTAAAAATGTGATTAGACACATTACTTACCAGCCTCTATGCTAGCCTCAGATGTTATACTCACGTCCATTAGAGCAACATGCAAGTCCCTGGATTAGTCTAGTGATGGGTACAGTGCACTGCAGACAGGTGGATCCAGGCCCATACCTCTCCCTACCTGTTACACTTATGGTGGAAACTATGAGCCCTCCAAAATTCACCAGAAACCCACTGTACCCACATATAGGTGCCCCCTTCACCCATAAGGGCTATTGTAGTGGTGTACAGTTGGGGGTAGTGGGCTATGGGGGGGGCTCAGCAGACAAGATAAGGGAGCAACGGTGAGATGTGTACCTGAGAGCATTTATTTGAAGTCAACTAAAGTCCTAGGGTCACTTAACCCTCCATTGCTCCTGGTACAAAATAAGTACCTGAATATATGTAAACCGCTTTGAATGTAGTTGCAAAAACCTCAGAAAGGCGGCATATCAAGTCCCCTTTCCCTATTTGAGATTCTAAATGGAATGTTGAGATTCTGTTGTTACTATTGGAGATTCTAGATGGAATGTTGCTACTATTTGAGATTCTACATGGAATGTTGCTATTCCACGTAGGAGCCTGCCCTTGCAGATAAGCAATGCAGCCGCGCAGGCTTCTGTTTCTGTGAGTCTGACATCCTGCAGGATGTCCTGTGAGTCTGCAGGACGTCAGACTCACAGAAACAGAAGCCTGTGCATCCGCATTGCTGATCTGCAAGGGCAGGCTTCTACATGGAATGTTGCTAGTAGAGGAGTAGCCTAGTGGTTAGTGCAGTGGACTTTGATCCTGGGGAACTGAGTTCAATTCCCACTGCAGCTCCTTGTGACTCTGGGCCAGTCACTTAACCATCCATTGCCCCTGGTACAAAATAAGTACCTGAATATATGTAAACCGCTTTGAATGTAGTTGCAAAAACCTCAGAAAGGCGGTATATCAAGTCCCCTTTCTCTTTCCCCATTGCTCTCCTGGGATGTGTGTGAGGCCAGTCTACTAAGAATGCTGGCTCCTCCTGCATCCCAATGGCTTGATTTTGTGCGTTTTTCACTTGGATTTTTTTTTTAATGGACTAAAAAGATAAACGCACCGAGCACAAAATAATCTAGCAAATAGCCATTTTCAAAAAAAAAAAAAGAAGATAGACATTTTTCTGTTTTGAAAATGGCTATATTCCACACTTGAATTTTGGACGTTTTTAGCAAAACATCCAAAGTTGGGCTTAGATGTCGTATCAAAAATGCCCCACCACATAAGTTTGTAAGTCTAAGTGCTTTGAAAATACACCTCTTAGTATAACATTTTGAGAAATCATAGCATGAGTTTTACTGATCCTGCTAACATAGGATCAATTAAAAAGTTAGATTTCTCTGAAAAAAAAGTGATAATTATTTGTGTTTTTCACCTAATTACAATTATGAAGGCTATTGCTTTTTTAGTTAGTAAAATGCAGAGGCACTGATTTTAGAGAAAAATGTATCCATTTTGTACCGGGGCACATTTGCGCTGGAAATAACCCATGGAGAGCATTCGTTATTCAAGACACACAGATTGAAACCAACACTGCTCAGGTCTTAATTCTCCTGTGTTACTGCGGAGCATGTGTTAGCCAGCATTTTGTAATTCACACTGTTTTTCAATCAGGTGGCCAGAGAAGGTACAGACGTTATATTTAATTGCACGGGAATGCGTGCAGGAGATCTGCAACCAGACCCAGATTTAAAACCAGGCCGAGGCCAAATTATACAGGTTAGTCCTCAGTACAGATGGTAAGTGGCGTCCTAAAGTCTTGGTCCCATATAGATGCTGGCTAGAACACCACAGTGTTTCAGATTCAGGCCAAACCTAGGGTGGCCAAAGTGGCGTACTAAGATGGGGGCGGTCCGCCCCGGGTGCACGCCACTGGGGGGTGCCGCAGCGCGCGCCTGGCTCCGAGTTCGCTATCTTCGCTCATTCGCTGCAGCTCCCTCTGCCCCGGAACAGGTTACTTCCTGTTCCGGGGCAGAGGGAGCTGCAGCGAACGAGCGAAGTTAGCGAACTTTTCGGAGCCAACAGGCGCGCGCCACGGCACCTCCCCCAGCGGCGTGCACCCGGGGGGGGGGGTCATTTCGCGGGGGGGAGGTGTCATTTCGTGGGGGGGGGGGCACATCGGCGATCCGCCCCGGGTGCCATCCTGGCTAGGAACGCCACTGTGGCCAAACACTATGATAAACCCATTTCCCATAGAAGCGTTAACCAGTTTGTCCGGACAAGCAATTCCAATCTCTAAAGCAAAGCTCAGTCAGAAAGCCAAGTCAATGCTAAGATGCTGAGTGGTCAATTCAAAGGAGAAAAACAGAACAACTAGAATGGAAGTGGGAGGGATGGCTATCCACACAAAAACAGAGGATTGGAGAAAGCCAGAGAGCAATTTGTCTTTTTTTTTCAGTTGTCAAGCCAACAAAAGCTTCAAGCAGACACTGAATGCTAATGATTCTGGACAATAGGGACTGGCCTGTCAGGAGCCAAAGGGAAATTAAAAGGCATAGAGTTACCCTACTATAGTACATGGATCCAGCAGTATGACGATATGCAGTGTTATGCTTTTTTATATTGAGGTTATACAACGCCTTCCTTGAACAAAACAAATGATCAAAGCATTTTGCATCACACAAAAATAACAATCAAATACATTATGGTAACAATCCAATACATCAATAAAACTCAATAATATAAAGAACAAACCCCTAAAATATACAGTGGTGGAAATAAGTATTTGATCCCTTGCTGATTTTGTAAGTTTGCCCACTGACAAAGACATGAGCAGCCCATAATTGAAGGGTAGGTTATTGGTAACAGTGAGAGATAGCACATCACAAATTAAATCCGGAAAATCACATTGTGGAAAGTATATGAATTTATTTGCATTCTGCAGAGGGAAATAAGTATTTAATCCCTCTGGCAAACAAGACCTAATACTTGGTGGCAAAACCCTTGTTGGCAAGCACAGCGGTCAGACGTCTTCTGTAGTTGATGATGAGGTTTGCACACATGTCAGGAGGAATTTTGGTCCACTCCTCTTTGCAGATCATCTCTAAATCATTAAGAGTTCTGGGCTGTCGCTTGGCAACTCGCAGCTTCAGCTCCCTCCATAAGTTTTCAATGGGATTAAGGTCTGGTGACTGGCTAGGCCATTCCATGACCCTAATGTGCTTCTTCCTGAGCCACTCCTTTGTTGCCTTGGCTGTATGTTTTGGGTCATTGTCGTGCTGGAAGACCCAGCCACGACCCATTTTTAAGGCCCTGGCGGAGGGAAGGAGGTTGTCACTCAGAATTGTACGGTACATGGCCCCATCCATTCTCCCATTGATGCGGTGAAGTAGTCCTGTGCCCTTAGCAGAGAAACACCCCCAAAACATAACATTTCCACCTCCATGCTTGACAGTGGGGACGGTGTTCTTTGGGTCATAGGCAGCATTTCTCTTCCTCCAAACACGGCGAGTTGAGTTCATGCCAAAGAGCTCAATTTTTGTCTCATCTGACCACAGCACCTTCTCCCAATCACTCTCGGCATCATCCAGGTGTTCACTGGCAAACTTCAGATGGGCCGTCACATGTGCCTTCCGGAGCAGGGGGACCTTGCGGGCACTGCAGGATTGCAATCCGTTATGTCGTAATGTGTTACCAATGGTTTTCGTGGTGACAGTGGTCCCAGCTGCCTTGAGATCATTGACAAGTTCCCCCCTTGTAGTTGTAGGCTGATTTCTAACCTTCCTCATGATCAAGGATACCCCACGAGGTGAGATTTTGCGTGGAGCCCCAGATCTTTGTCGATTGACAGTCATTTTGTACTTCTTCCATTTTCTTACTATGGCACCAACAGTTGTCTCCTTCTCGCCCAGCGTCTTACTGATGGTTTTGTAGCCCATTCCAGCCTTGTGCAGGTGTATGATCTTGTCCCTGACATCCTTAGACAGCTCCTTGCTCTTGGCCATTTTGTAGAGGTTAGAGTCTGACTGATTCACTGAGTCTGTGGACAGGTGTCTTTCATACAGGTGACCATTGCCGACAGCTGTCTGTCATGCAGGTAACGAGTTGATTTGGAGCATCTACCTGGTCTGTAGGGGCCAGATCTCTTACTGGTTGGTGGGGGATCAAATACTTATTTCCCTCTGCAGAATGCAAATAAATTCATATACTTTCCACAATGTGATTTTCCGGATTTAATTTGTGATGTGCTATCTCTCACTGTTACCAATAACCTACCCTTCAATTATGGGCTGCTCATGTCTTTGTCAGTGGGCAAACTTACAAAATCAGCAAGGGATCAAATACTTATTTCCACCACTGTAAATATGTGAATAGTTCAGAACCATGACACGAACCACTACTCTTACTAGAGTGGAGCTGTCCAAGTGCATCACAGTGCTGAAGGTGTTCGGTTCAGACGTAGGTAGAGAAGCCTTCAGTATGCCACAGACACGTGGATACAAATGCTGAGCATCATTGACTACAGTACATTAACAAGTGTTAATGCGAGTTATTTGCTTAGTTAATGTAGCAAATAGGCACCACTGAGAAGGATAGAGTTTGCATATGGAGGATAATAATTCTATAACAGGGAGCCTGGTTTTGGTACCTGTTTGAGGCCTACTTTTCTTTATAAAATACCAGCACAAGTTGCTGAGAATATATGTAAATGATAGGCACATAAATGCCCACACCTAGGTTTGTGATAGAATGTATATAAACGATCATATTATATGGTAAATAGGTGGCTCACTAGATGTCCAGAAGTAATTATCATACCTATTCCCCCAGCCCCAGGCCTAGTAGACCTTCCTGATATGCTGTCAACAGAGATTGACACCCAGTATCTGGAAAAATATTGTAGTTTATTTATCTTTATATGGTAAATAATAATAAACCAAGTTCCTAACAATGGTTGTTATATGTCCTGTTACTAATGTCTATGTCAGATAAACACTAAGGGGAAAAAACAGAACAACTATTCTCTAACATGGTTAAACAGGAGACCAACTGGCTTGGCTCCCAATTATAAGAAAAGTAAAATACTTCTTATTTACCCCAAATAGAAGAATTGTAAACACATTGCAATCTTGTCAGCAGGTGATTTTTCCCAGATAATATGTTTTCCCAAATGTAGCTGTGATCCCTCATAAGGCAATGCTGTTCCTCCGGCTCAAGCCAACCAGAGGTGGTGAGCAACAAGGGTGAAAGCAAGAGTTGGGGTTTCTTAGAAAGTTTCTCTGGCAAACAGTTTTGAACGCATTTCTCTAAAGCGAGAGAGGGAACATGTCTGTCTCTTCCATCTCTGACCAGCCATTAGTACATTTTAGTCCCATGGCGGTTTGCATGGCCTCCATAAACAATCTCTGTGATTGGGTGGTATGTGATTCCATCACATAGATACAGCCAAGCAGAGTAAGTCCTTCTCAAGTGGGTCACCAAGGGACAATGTCTCTGCTGTCCTCATGATAAAACCCCATCTGGGAATGTCATGTTATAAAGGCTGTCTGAAGGCAGCAAGTAGTGGTGTACCAAGGGTGGGGCAGTGAGGGACGTCCGCCCCGGGTGCACGCTACAAAGGGGTGCAGGGAGCAGTCATGCGGCTGTCGGCTCCACTGGTTCCCTGCTTCCTCTGACATTACTTCCTGTTCCGGGGCACGGAATTGGCAGAACCAACAGCTGAGCAACTGCTCCCTGCACCCCCAGGAGTTAAGAGCAATGCGCTCGGGGGGTGTTGTGATTCACAGGGGGGGGGGGGTGATGTGCCAGAGAGTTGGCCCCAGCTGGCAGCCTACCTAGGAACACCACTGGCACCAAGTCTCAAGCTGGATTGAACCAGTCCATGGCAAAGAGTAAAGATAGGAGCACAGTGTCTCTGTTCACTTGTGTCCCACAAACCAAGGCTGAAGCAGTAAATCCACAAAGGCAGGAATCCATCTTGGCTGAACGAGTCTTCTTCTGTGCTGCATGTGAGAATAATGGAGCCTTTTATGCCCCACCCTGTTCTATAGTAATGGCGTGTAATTTTGTACGCCATTATGCTCCTCCCCATGTGCATGCCTGCTGAAAAAATACACGCCATCAACTCATAGAATGTATTCTTCCAGGATAATCCTCAGGAGCTTAGCCTAGAATGGATGGCAGAGCTGGTGGTTGGGAGGCGGGGCTAGTGCTGGGCAGACTTATACAGTCTGTGCCGGGGCTGGTGGTTGGGAGGCGGGACTAGTGCTGGGCAGACTTATACGGTCTATGCCGGGATTGGTGGTTGGGCGGCGGGGACAGTGCTGGGTAGACTTATACGGTCTGTGCCAGAGCTGGTGGTGGAAGGCGGGACTGGTAGTTGGGAGGCGGGGATAGTGCTGGGCAGACTTATACGGTCTGTGCCAGAGCTGGTGGTGGGAGGCGGGGTTGGTGGTTGGGAGGCGGGGATAGGGCTGGCCAGACTTATACGGTCTGTGCCAGAGCCGGTGGTGGGAGGCAGGACTGGTGGTTGAGAGGCGGGGATAGTGCCGGGCAGACTTATACGGTCTGTGCCAGAACCGGTGGTGGGAGGCGGGGCTAGTGGTTGGGAGGCAGGGATAGTGCTGGGCAGACTTATACGGTCTGTACCCTGAAAAGGACAGGTACAAATCAAGGTAAGGTATACACAAAAAGTAGCACATATGAATTTATCTTCTTGGGCAGACTGGATGGACCGTGCAGGTCTTTTTCTGCCGTCATCTACTATGTTACTATGTTAGTCGGTATTCTGTAAAAGACCACTTAAACACATAAATGACTAGAATACTGTCATTGATTCGCCATTTTGCTGTCTACAGCTGGGTAGCTCCCTATGAAATTATCCCCATAATAACATGCGCTAATGTACATTAATGTGTTTTAACATGTCAGCATAGGTTGGTAAATGAGGGCTTATGTTGAAGTTAACCAATCCTGAGCACCCTGTACACTGGCCTGGTGAGGAGCAAAATGTTGTGGAATGTGATCCGCATTGCCTTCTAATTCTCACAAATAATTATTACCCTTAATAGTTCATGTCTCATTTTATAAAGAGTAAAGGGTCATGGATTTGATATACCGCCTTTCTGTGAGTACAACCAAAGCGGTTGGGTTATGTAGCTGGAAAGATGATCAGGGCTGGGTGGTTCAGAAGATGGCAGGGTTGGGTGATATGGTTAGGTTAGTAAGTAGGCAACTAGAGCAGCTCAGAAAGCAGAAATGTTAAGCAGGATGGGGCAATAATTGGAGGATACGAAAATTAGTTTCTTAAGAGGAGTTTCATTTTCTTGCTGAAAAAGTCACCAGTGATGAGAGATTAAGAGAATTATATTCATAATACCAAATGAAGCAACAGTTATACTCATAATACCAAATGAAGCAAGAATATTGTCGTGAGTGGCCTGATGCATGAATTAGTCTCTAAAATATCTGTTCCATTACATAGCTTCCCACTATTCCAGAACCTATGGGATAGTTGTATCCATCAACCAGCAGGTGGAGATAGAGAACTGAAAATTGAGCTGAGACATATCTCTATTGGCATCCAATCCAGCTCCTCAGTATTTTCTATTCCAGCAGGTAGATGCACACACTTTTCAGCCTCTGGTTCTGTGATTTGCTCCTGGCCCAGTGGGTCAGCTGGTCCCCAGTTGAGCTTTGCAGGTGGTTTGAGTCCTATCTGGAGGTCTTCAGATCCCTATCTCTGATGCCCTGTGAATTTACTTTTTCCCTTCCTTCACCTCTCCCCTGTTTCCTGTAGAGCTCTCCTTTTCCAGCATAACAACCTAAAAAAAAAGAGAAGGAAAGAGGTTTTCTGGAGAGCGTGGGACAGAGTAAAAGTCCTGAACCTCTGTCATCTGTGCTAAGACTTGGAGACTGTAAGCTTGGGGGAGAGCATCCGGCAGTGGTAAGTGTGACTAAAGTTTGACGCAGAACCGCTTGGAAGGCTACAAGTTCTACTTGGTGCAGGGATCCTGACTCACCGCTTAGGACCGCATTGTGCTGCGCTTGTCACAGTTGGGGTGAATGCTGAATCCCGAGGAGGCAGTTAAGCAGTGTCAGGACATTGTAGTACATGCAAGCTAGGATTCCTGTGGGATGCAGAAGAAATGGTTAGCAGCAGCATATCTTTGGGTTTGACACAGCATCCAAATATACCGGGGACTCTAGGCTCTCCGGCAGGGCCGGTGTGCATTTTGATGCAGGAGAACGCAGGAAAGGGCGCCATTTTGTTGGGGTTGACTGGTAGTAAGGCTTAAAATGTATTGTACTGTTTTGGGATCTTGCCAGGTACTTGTGACCTGGATTGGCCACTGTTGGGCTTGATGGACCTTCGATCTGTCCCAGTATGGCAACGCTTAAAAAAAACAAACCAAACAGCCTCTGTGTGATCACGCGCAGAGCACAATCGCAGTTTTACAGTCTCAGGGCCTGACAGAGCATTCAATTTCATCAGGACCTTTGTTTTTTCCAGAGTCTATATTGCTCTTACACTAGGCCTATTTACTGAAGGAGGGGCAGTCAGAGTTGCTGAGAGGTGCATCAGTTTCTCATCTCACTGCCCCTCTGGCTACTAAGAAATTTCGTTTAGACCTCCAGGAGTGGGCAGATAAGGCGATCTCTGCTTCTCCCTCCTTATCTGATGTGGCCTCTCTCTGTTCAGAGAAGCCACCATTGAAGGAGCCATTAGAAGAGGGAGAGCTCCCTCTGCGGAGGGGGATGATCCGAAAGTACTGAGGTTGTTTCATAATGAGGGCTCGGTACTCTTATTTCTGAGGTACTAGTGGTACCTTCCATTGAGGAACCTTCTGCTTTGGTGTCAGGGGTTCCATCTTTGTTGATCATGAGGGGCTTAGAGGTCCTTCTAAGGCCTTCTCGATGCATCCAGACATTCAGGACCTGATTACAGCAGAATGGGTCTCACTGGATGTGTGGCTGAAAGTGGGAAGAAACATGACTCGCCTCTACCTGTTGGTTCCGGAGGAGAAAGATAAATTGCAGCTTCCCAGGGTGGACTCCCTTGTTATGGTAGTGACTAGGAAGACCACCTTGCCGATGGAAGGGGGCATTGCCCTAAAAGACCTATGGGATAGGAAGTTAGAACACTCACGGAAACAAGCATTTGAAGTGGCATGGTGCTTCCCGCATATCTCTTGTTCTGTACAAGTTGTCCAGAGATGAGAGAGGTCCACATGTTTGCTTATCTGGTTAGTGTTAGGTTAGCAAGTTGTTTAAGGTTGGTGTGTTTTATTATGAGTTTCTCCTTACTGCTTGTCTACGTAAACAGGGCTGCCGAGAGACTGGGCTGGGCCCGGGGCAAGGCCGCTCCCGGGGCCCCGCCGCCACCCCCCACCCCAAGGTCGTCGTCGTCGCCGCTGCCTCCCCTCCACCCGCCTCCCTCCGTCCACCACCGGGCCGGGCCTCCCTGAATTCAAATTATAGCGCCTCACCTCGACCTTGCTCTGTGTGAAAGAAGCGCAGCAGCGGCAGTCTGCAGATCGCCTCCCTTCAGGCCTTCCCTCCCTGTGTCCCACCCTCAACTGACGTAACTTGCACGAGGGCGAGACACATGGAGGGAAGGCCCGAAGGGAGGCGATCTGCAGACTGCCACTGCTGCGCTTCTTTCACACGGAGCGAGGTCGAGGTGAGGCGCTATGATTTGAATTCAGGGGGGCCCAGTGGTGGACGGAGGGGGGCAGGTGGAGGGGACTGCGGCGCCGGGCCCCCCTTTGAGGCCTGGGCCTGGGGAATTTTGTCCCCCCTGTCCCCCCTCTCGGTGGCCCTGTATATAAACACTGAGAAGCTGGACTGGATGCCAAGAGAGACATGTCTCAGCTCTGTTTTTCGTTCTCTATCACCACCTGCTGGTTGATGGACACAACTATCCCACAGGTTCTAGAATAATACGAAGGAGTAATGGAAAGAAAATGATCAGGTAAGACCTAATTTCTCCTTTTGAGAAATATGCCTAATAAGTTTCTCATTTTAGAATGTACTGTATAAGTTCACATTTCAGTAATTTATAGATTTACTCCTTTGATAGGTTTTCGCCCCTTGGATGAAGCACTTTATTTTAACGCATGATTTCCATACCGGTGTCTATACCACACCATACATTATTCCAGGGTAAGTAACAAGTTGTGCATTAGTAAATTATGTGTCAATATTTCCAAGTTCACGTGTATTTTGTGTAGTGTTGTTATTATATGATAATTTCAAATATGCTATTGATTTTGCACTCATGCCGAATCCTCACCTCTAAAAATGAAATGGAGAAGCTTTAAAACTGAGCAAGGAAACTTCTCAGCAAAATCAGAAATGGACAAAACCCAGCATTTTGCCTTTGTGAAAAATGCCTGTTCCCACAAATACCTTTGTCGTACTGCGCAATGGGAAAGCGTTTGGCAAAAAGAGGTGAAAAATGGAGATATATTAACCATTTCCATGCTCCCCCTAATTTTTGTCTTTTTATGGATGAAATGTTACACAACTGGCAAATTTGGGGTTTATTTTATTTTTGCTATTTCCTCTTGTTTAGGTCCAGGTCTGTATCTGCACAATGTTCCCTGCTACCTAGATAATTTTTGAAACTTCCCTTGGTATTCGCTCCCTGTGGGTTAGGTTTTCACAATATACCTACTGAATATGCATGAGAGAGATTTGCATGTCTATTGCTTCCATTCTATGCAAATCTCTTTTATGCGTATTCATTAGGCATGTTCTGAAAACCTGATCCATTAGCATCCCTCAAGAACTTGGAGTGAAGACCACACTTCCATACCCCGTTGCCCTACACTGCTTTCTTCATCTTCCCCTTGTAGCCAAACATTCAATTGCTGGCCACTCTGGGCTTCCAGTGGAAGCCAATTTACCATCAGTTCTGTTATCTTAGTCAAGCCTCTTTCTATGTGCTTGCAGGAGCCAACTGGTGACACTGGGAGGGATTTTCCAGTTGGGAAACTGGAGTGAGCAGAACAACTCAAAGGATCACAAAACTGTTTGGGAAGATTGCTGCCAGTTGGTGCCCAGTTTGAAGGTGAGAGAATTGGGCAAATCTTCATTGTATTGTCATTATGGTGCATTACAGAAAATTTACACAGTACCAATGGGTCTAAGTTAGGCATTCTCAGCTCTGCCCTTAGGACACACCAAGCCATTCTAGTCTTCAAGCTATATACAATGAATATGTATAAAATAAATTTGAATGTAATGCTTCCATTGTATGTAAATCTATCTCATGCATATTCATTGTGGGTATCCTGAAAACCTAACTGGCTTGGTGTATCCTGTGTTGAGAACAGTGGTGTGTTGGAGCCAGCTCGCACCGGCTCGCGAGAGCCATTTAAGTTTTTAAGAACTTTGGGAGTCTGTTGTTAAACTAGGCCCCTTCCCCCCCATGGCTACTTTAACAACTGGCTCCCAAAATTTGGGCTCGAGCCCCCTCCTGAATTCCTTTTTACTTTGCTGGCAAGGATGCCAAGTACCACCAGCTAAATAGCCTGTTGCCGCTCCCCGCCGCTTCTTTCTGGCTCTGAGCAGTATGCGCAAGGAGTCCTGGCATGCTGCTTAGAGCCATAAACAAGCAGCGGGGAGTGGCTATTTGGCTGGCGGGGCTTGGCATCCCAGCCATCAAAGGTATGCCTAGCGCCCACATGGGGAGGGGGGGAGGCAAGAAAGAGAAATGTGTTGCCCCTCTGCAAATTGCAGGGCTGGCTACACCTGCCTGGAGAGAGAGCCCGTTGTTAAACATTTACCAGCACACCCCTTGTTGAGAACCCTGCTGTAAGGGCAGTAGCCTACAACAGATAGACACAGAAAGGCAGACTGACCTGCATATACTGTAGGTACTTGTTGAAGGACCCATTGAAACTGATGGGCAAAAAGGTATCTACAGTACAGTCTCAATTATCCGACGTAAACCCATTGACAGATAACTGAAAAGTTAGATAATATGGAAACCCTGCATAAACCCCTTAAACAATGCATAAACAACGGCATACAATTTCCAATTTTCAAAATGGGTGAAGACGGTTATACCTAGGTGAAACGTGTAGAGGGCCATACTCACTTCTACTGTATTTGTTCCTGAATTAAGAGACAATTGTGGTTGGGATGTGGAGAGAAGAGCTTATGTAAATGAAACCAATCACAAAACCTCCCAAAAACGTAGGCAAATCTGATTTTTTTTAAGCATGACAGACACAGTGTCCGACACAGAAACCTAGCAAATGATATATCTGTAACACAATAATGCATACCAAGATATCCAATAACTGTGTGTGTGTATATTATGTTGTGGTTTGACGAGGAAAAAGCCTCAGATGCTAAGGAAAGCTCCTTTGTTAGTCACCCAACTTAAGGGAGCAACCTTTAATTCATCATAGGCTAAAAAATTGTACATTTTCAGGAATCACAGCTTTGGATATAGTCGGTTAGCATCACGGACCCTGAGGCAGTCTACGAAACTCGGGCCAAAGTCGGGCCGTGACCGGTGAATTATGACTACAGCTGTTGAGAAAAGTGCACCTTAGAACCTTAAAGATATCAATCTGGTTCAAGTGTAAGATTGTAACATCTAAGAGGTTTTTTAGCCTATGATGAATGAAAGGTTGCTCTCTTAAGTTGGGTGACTAACAAAGGAGCTTTCCTTAGCATTTGAGGCTTTTTCCTCGTTAAACCACAACATAATATACACACACAGTTATTGGATATCTTGGTATGCTTTATCGTGGATAGACTTTAAGGATAATCCAAGCCTTGATTTGATATTTAGAGATATCTGTAACACAGCCAGAGAACCACATCCCGGGGTTGTGCTGTGGTCTTTTAGACAGTGCACAGTGGGAAGGATTTACTTAAAATTAACAGCACAAATGGAAGGAGTCTGAAGAGCTAAGGATTAAACATTTTGCAGGTACCTGCTGCATTCGAAGGGCCTACTCAGGACTAGTGACTTTAGCTTGCAAACTTTTCTTTGCATTTTTACCTTTCTACTATACCAGAGAACATTGGTGTGAATGAGTTCTGCCCAAATTATGACAAACGCAATGAAAACAAATCTATGATTTGGTAAACAGTCTATTGCAATAGAGCAGTGGCGTAGCTATGGTTTGGGCCTGAGGCCTACCCAGTCTAGTGGCCCCCAAAGCACCTTGGCGGTGCCTCACGCCTCTCTCTCTCTTGCCCTCACGGCAGCTGCCCGTCTCTCTCTAAATTCCCCATCTACGCCCCATCTACCTTTGAGCTATCGCCGGCAGCAATTCCTGTGATCAATCTGCACCAGCCTTGCAGGCTTCCCTCTACCACATCCTGCTCTCGATGACATAATTTCCTGTTTCTTCACTGACAGGGATGCGGTAGAGGGAAGCCTGCAGGACTGGCACAGGCTGCTTACTGGAATCACTGCCGGCAACGGCTTGGAGGTAGACCAGGGAGGGAGAAAGGAGCAGATGTCGGCGGAGGGAGGGGGGAAGGAAAGAGAGTAAAAATGCCGGAGGGGAGAGAGGAACGGATGGCGGGGGGGGGGGGGAAGAAAGGAATGGATGCTGCGTGGGGGGGGGGGGGAGAGAGGAACAGATGCTGAACAGGGGGTGGGGGGAGGAGAAACATGACAATAGTGAGGGCAGAGGGAGTTTAACAAAAAAACTGTATGGGTGGGGGTGGGAAGGGCCCACTCGGGTTAACTTGGGGCCCACCAAAATAGCAGGTCTGGTTATGGTCCCGTGATAAAGGCCTCACTTTGGCTGAATTTGGCAAAGAAATAGACTTCAAAGTTCATCTGAGACAGGCAAACACGAATAGATCCTCAACTACCTTACTTATTGGAGAAGGTGGAAAAATGCTCAGTTAGGTTCCTCCAGATGTTAGAAATCTCTGCAATTTTGCAGAAGGGTCTTTAGCTTCTCATTTTTCGACAGTGACAGACATCCTGCATCACACAAAGACAAACATGCTGTTAACATTAACCATTTTCCATCAGAATTTGATTTGAGGTGGGATTTTTTCAAAAAATGAACTTTCTTTTTTTGCTGTGCTGCAACTGGGTTAGCAGAAATTGCACCTGTGCACATGATGTGACGTTAGCAAATGCCCCGTAAGTGGAATTCTGCAAAGTTCATTCAGTTATTCTATTTCCAGAATGCAAAAATTGTGACCGAGTGGTCCGGCTTACGACCAGTGCGAAACAAAGTTCGGCTGGAAAGAGAAGCTCTTACGTACGGAAGCAATACGGTCCAGGTAAAGGCTGCTTTTCAAGGGCGAACGGTGGCCAAGAAGGACAGGGTAGAGGAAGGGCTACCAGGGCAGCTGAACATGTTTTTGGTAAGGGGGGGGGGGACAAACAAACCAACCTCTGGCCCCACCCCACACTCTCTAATTGCTAATGCTATGCTGGACAGAACATTGGTAGGTATAGCTGCCGAGAGGGGAGCGCAGGGGGGACAAAATTCCCCGGGCCCGGATCTCCTGTGGGGGGGGCGGTGCAGGGGTCTTTCTCTCTCTCTCTGCTGCTCCTGATGGGTCCCAGGTGATTGCGTCCCGACAGGAACAGGAGAGAGAAAACTCCAGCACCAGGCCCCCCTTGCATTGCCTGCCTAGCACCTGCTGGGCCCTCAGGCTGTGCATGCTCAGTTTTGAGACTGAGCATGTGTGACCTGAGGAAAGCAGCCGCGGGGGGGGGGGGGGGGGGGGCAATGCTGGGCTGAAGAAGGAGCCCTGCAGCTGGCGGGGCCAACCAAGGTACTTTGGGTGGGCGGGCGGGCTAGAGCGGTGGCCCTGTTGGTAGGACTACGACCCCAGTATCCCACCCCATTCCACTGTCTCTGGAATCTGCAGCTTTATTATTCCCTAAGAACTGTTGCAGTTTGGAGGGGCCATAACTAGGAATGTTGTTAAGGCTGAGAGGAGGCAGGAATGGGGGCTTCAGGAGTAATAAGGGTGGGCCTGACATTCAAAGCCATTTAACCAGACAGGAGAGGCTCCTGCCTGGTTAAATGGCGCTCAGTGCCCTGACCACAGATATTCAGCAGAACTTAACTGGGCAATGCCACAGTACCCAGTCTTAGTGCCAAGGCATGCATGGAGCTGATCCTTAACCAGTTCACGGCAATATTCCTTCTGCTAACCATTTAAGAAAGCGGATAAAATTATGACAGCAAAAAGGCTGTCCTGACTTTATCCACCATGGGTCCGAATATCGACCGGTCCGCAGTTAGCTGCTAGGTGGCCGCTGTGACCCGGGTATTACTACTACTACTGCTTATTGTTTCTATAATGCCAGTAGACGTACACAGTGCTGTACATTAAACATGTAAGAGACAGGCAGACATGGCATTGAATATGCAGGCTGACCACTGCAAGATGAATATTACCCTGGTCTGTCCTCATGCAAAAGAGTGGGAAAAGTGAGTAAACTCACTAGCGAAGAAAGACCATGATTTCAAGACAAGGTGCAAACCATGAGTTTGCAAAACAGTGAATTGAAGGCAAAGTCCCAGAAAAGGCACAGGATAAGGATGAGGTGACACAGCGCTTACATGCATGACTTAGCGCCTACTGTAGTATTTAGCCCTAAGCAAATAGAGTCAAGTGTCTTTATCTAGACAGAGATTTTGGAACATCATATGTATGAAAACACTTACATTAATTCTGCTGTGATGTTTTCCTCTTTTAGGTGATACATAATTATGGCCATGGTGGGTTTGGTTTGACCATTCACTGGGGCTGCGCCATGGAGGCCGCCAAGATATTTGGAAATATTTTACAAGAAAAAAAGATGATAAAACCACAGTCAATGCTCTGATACGTTGGCAGTGAAACAGGATAATCTGTCCACATTTCAGGAACTGCGAGGAATGACCATTCTACCCTGCCTCCCGTCATTACTTCCTCAACTCATTTCACATTTAAATTCCTGATTATAGGTTGTTTGTAAGCAGCAGTGATCGTCTTAAGAGAGGGGAGCAGTGTGTTAAATACTTAAAATATTTTTGTACTGCACAGCTTAAATTCTGAATGGTTTTACAAAGTACACACAGAGTAATTTATACAAACAAACGAAGAGTAAAAACATAAACCTAGCATTCTACAAATGTGTTCAAATGCAAAACTCATAATTCATCATACCTACAATCAAATAGTATAAAAGCATAGCGGTCAATACGCAGCCTGTGGCAGTCGGCTTATTTTTTTCAAACACGCCACCACGGGCTGATTTAAAAATCAATCTAATCAAATCTAATCTACTTACTTATAAACCGCTTAATCCCAGCATTTGGTCCAAAGTGGTTTACAAAAGATAATGAATTACAATAAGGGAGAAAAATTATTAAAAGGCTAAATTGGATATTTTTGAAACAAATATGTTTTTAATTGTTTATAAAAAAAATAACAGAAGATGCCCGAGTTAGAAAAGATGCTGAAGGATTTCAAATGTGAACCGCTTGATAGAAAAGACCTTTTGTAAATCCTTGTTGTCAAATAGATTTAAACGATGGACGAATGTCTAACTCGTATGTCATGCACGTAAGTTCGATCATGTTTGTTTCTCCTCTGTTCCAAAATCTTCATTGACTCCCTGTTGAAAAATATATTTGGCGAACGCCTTTGACGGTACTCTGTAAGCCACGTTGAGCCTGCAAATAGGTGGGGAAATGTGGGGTACAAATGTAACAAATAAATAAATAAATATTATATTCAAGTTGCTGACACTCACTTTTAAAGCTCACAGACTTGGTTTCCTTGTGATATCAAAATGCGAGTTTTCAGATGTCCAAAACATGAATAGAGCTTCTAAAATTACCACCAATGTTTCTTTAAAATACAGAGTTGTTGTACTATTGTACTAATTGAGTAATTGCTACCTTGTATATTGAATTGGTTGTTTTTTAACAATAAAAATACAGAGTTGTTAGTTTCAATGACTTATCACTGAAGGACTGAGTTCAGGACAAAATGCTAAGTGCAGCAGAACGAGAGCAAAAGTTCAAAAAGATCCGCAGTCAAGCGGAGAACTCGAACGCCCCCACGGGAGAACACGGGTATGAGAGCATCCATGTTGCGACCTCACCTTGAGTATTGCATTCAATTCTGGTCGCTGTATCTCAAAAAAGATATAGCGGAATTAGAGAACGCTCAAAGAAGAGTGACCAAAATGATTAAAGGGATGGAACTCCTCCCACAGAGGTGTATCTGGACTCCGGCGGTAGGGGGGGCCAGAGCCAGAGGGAGGGGGCACATTTTAGCCCCCCCGGCGCCACTGACCCCCCCCCCACTGCTATCACCACCCCCCCCCCCCCCCCCGCCGCCATTGCCAGACCCCCACCACCACCAACGCCTCTCTCCACCCCCCCTCCCACCGCCAACCCTCCCCCACTGCTGTCGCTTACCTTTGCTGGCAGGGGACCCCAACCCCCCGCCAGCCGAGGTCCTCTCTTCCGTTGCAGGCTGCAAGTTGCAAAGCTTCCTGTTCTTCTGAGTACAACACGCAGGACGTCAGACTCAGAAGAACAGGAAGCTTTGCAACTTGCAGCCTGCTGTAACGGAAGAGAGGACCTCGGCTGGCGGGGGTTGGGGTCCCCTGCCAGCAAAGATAGGCGACGGGTTGGTGGCGGTAGGGTGGTCCAGGCCAAAATCTGCGGGGCCCCAGGCAGATATGCCCCTGTCCTCCCATATGAGGAAAGACTAAAGAGGTTAGGGCTCTTCAGCTTAGAAAAGAGATGGATGAGGGGGAGATATGATTGAGGTCTATAAAATCCTGTGTGGTGTAGAATGGGTAAAAGTGAATCGATTTTTCACTCTTTCAAAAAGTACAAAGAGCAGGGGACACGCAATAAAATTACATGGAAATACTTTTAAAACAAATAGGAGGAAATATTTTTTCACTCAAACTCACTGCCAGAGGATGTGGGTACAAGTCAGTGTATCAAGGTTTTAAAAAGGGTTAGACAAGTTCTGGAGGAAAAGTCTATAGTCTGTTATGGAGATAAACATGGAGGAAGCCACTGCTTGCCCCAGGATTGGTAGCATGGAATGTTGCTACTATTTGGGTTTCTGCCAGGTACTTGTGACCTGGATTGACCTCTGTTGGAAGCAGGATACTGGGCTAGATGGACCATTAGTCTGACCCAGTGTGGCTATTCTTATGTTCTTATTTGAGGCAGAGGAACTCATTGACACTAACTAGGTAACCTTTTATCATCCATCCAACATGCCCGAGTGGGTTCCCAAGTTAACTTCTACTGTGTAACAAAAGAGTAATCCCAGGGCATTTCCACTACGCTTTTCTCTATTGATCTTCTAGGACTAAAATAACGTTCTTGAACAAAATTCAAGACCCAAAAGCAAAAATGCATCATGGGAATCCCAAGTCATGGGAACAAAGTGGTACAGTAGACTTTACAGCAGAAAACCTGGAAGTGGGACGTAAAAAGGGGCTATGTTTTCAAATATATGAAATAAACTTTATTTATAAAGTATTTAAGTACATGTCCCCTCTGCTTATTGCCCAAGTCTGAGTGTAACTGTTTTCTTCAATAGGGGCAAATCTTCAAACCAGCAGAACCACCATAAACTCCACACTAGAGCTGAGCAATAATATCAGTAGTGTAACCATTGGGGGTGGAGGAAGAGACCTGAGTCCCTCCACTTTGGGCTTGAACCCTCCTAAAATTGTGGCACTATCTATTGCTATGGCTAGTAGGGATCCTAAGCCTTGATAGCAAAGGAGGTCCAGAAATGCTCCAATCCTGTCAGTTGGGTCACTTTCCATACGTTGGGGTGGGGGGGGGGGAAGAGGGGAGCAGCAGCAACCCATGGAAAATGCTGCTGACTGCCAGTGCTGGAGCATTTCTGGCCTCCAGATGAGGATCTCTTCTGCTGGTAAAGCTTGGGAACCCTACTAGTTCAGGTATGTGCATTTTGGGGGGGAGGGGGGGAGGGGAGCAAGTGGCAGGACAAAATTTTGTGTCTTCCCACCTTGGAATTGGACCCCCCCCCCCCAAATTCAACATCTGGCTATGTGACTCAATAATAGAGTCCCTGCCTTGACTATTCAACACTCTGCTTGCAATTCATGCTCTTCTAACCAGTAAAGACCTTTCTTTTTGCACCTCTTGTCCCTTCCTATTGTACTTTTGCTTTGTGTATCAGTTCGTTGTTTCATGAATTTTTGTCTCTTAAGATACCTCTCATGTTATCTTGAAGAGTTCATTGCATTTTTCATTCATAATTTGTGATCATCTACGTTTCTTTGGGCACCTTTCAAAAAGTGGCTACATTGACAGTGCTTACCAGCCATCCAGAGGGAAGCTACTCTATAGTGATGTGTAAATCTGGCTGGAAGAGGCGCAGGGTTGATTTGATATGTCCAAATTCTGCTCCAGATTTCTGTAAACTGGTCAGACCTGCGGTTGACTTCTTCAGTTTATCAATATTTGCATTGAAGCAGTTCTGTTACAGATTTTGTAAAACCTGCATTGAAGGCTTTACAAGATAACCTGGTAGAAATGCCAAGAATTTCACTACCAGATCTGATAAAATACACCCAGTTCAGGGTCACCAAGAGGGGAGGGGGGGGGGCAAGATTCTCTGTCTCTCCTGCTCCTGTGTTCCAGGACCTGGATGATTGCATTAACACAACAACCTGGGTCCTGGCACACAGCAGCAGGAGATGACAGACTGAGGGAGGAGGGGTAGGGGGGATGGCCCGAGTGTGGGGGTTGGCGCCGTGTAGCTGTGGCCCAGGTGGGGGTAGTGGTCCTGCCCCGGGCCCGGTTGTGTCTCTCTCTGTACGTTTCTAGGCCACAGGTAGGAAGTTACATCAGTCTAATGGCCTTGTTTAATAAGCGTTTTCACAGAGACACAGGGAGGGTAATCTTGAAAGGCATTTCCATGGGTGAAACAATGCTTTACCTCCAGAAATGTTTTCTGCAGTTCTGCACCAGATTGCTTTGCTCACGATTTAGTTATATTTCCACACTAACGGTCTTCCTAAAGACCATCCTAATTTATTGATGTTACTTCTGGTCTCTCAGTTCTTCACAACAGATTCACAGACTCCTGATGCAGGCCTCCTGGCCGAAATACAACGTTGTGTTGAGTCTTTTCGATTTTCAATAGATACTGCATTACTTCAGTACTCCGTGGTCCTGTCTTTGGTTTTCATTCCCACTTTCCTTCTCCATTTGAGTTTTCCTGTGGGATCCCTTGAGTTCTCCAAGCTTGTGGATTCTCTGGTTTTTATAAAACTGCCCACTCTTTATGTGGGTAAAAGTCCTCTTTACATGCACATTTGCTAGGTTGGGGTAAAGGTCTGGAAATACCCACATGTGCTTGTGTTTTTTTTTTATTGGAAAAAATATTCATGTAAATTAGCAAGTGTGACATTCCTAAAGTAGTTTTCCAAAGGAAGTTTTCAAAGTGAAAGTATAGAAGTCTTCAGTTCAAAAATGATTGCAAAGTCCACAAGTCTACAGACTTTGCACTATCCAGCCAGTCTTAAAATCCTCCCCCCCCCAAAAAAAAAAAAAAAAAACGGAAGAAAGCCTTTAGTAGATAAGCCCCTTAAAGAGCAACATTTTGGTTACTGTAAAAAAATTTTATTCAACATAAATTACCCAATGTGGAATTCAACAGTCCAACACTGCATCAACATATGAACAGAAGGAGCATCATACAACAAGCTCAACCTACATGAAGTCCAAACATAGAAATGCACTTGGTTTACAAAATGTACATTCAGACAGAAGGGAACATTCAGTTTGCTTTCTGCAAGCAGTTCATAATTCTAAATAATTCATCAAAGCAGTTTTAGATTCTCCCCCTATGGACACACACACACATATATATAATCAGTATCGAATGTTAATAAGATGGTTGATTTTTTTTCACCTCTTCTTGATTCAGGTCAGATTACATCATCTTGCTTTTTCCACTAAATGTTAGTATTATTTTCCTTCCAAGACATAGCAAGAGAAAGAAAAAATGAAGACTGATGGTTGAATATATGTTCTGATCATTTTAAAGGACATATTTCAAGAATATTGCCATATCCTTGCAAATGGCTAAGGAGACTTGGAATTGAGATGTCCAGGTCAGGATGTGCTCAGTTCTGGTGATGCTTTAGCAAAGGATCTGCCGAGGCACATGAAGCAGGAGCAGCCATTTTACAACAAATGAACTGCACGGATGTGGCAGCTTCCAGGTGCAGATGTTGGCACTTACACTTGGAAGTGGTGATTTTGCATCTTCCATGTGTACCTGCCCCATTTTATAAAGCTACTAGTAAAAAAGGCCCGTTTCTGCCTCTGATGAAACGGGCGCTAGCGGGCACGGGAGTCCCTTCCCCTCCCCTTACGCTAGTCTCCCTGGTGGTCTAGAGGTACCTGTTCGGTCGGGGCAGGAAAGAAAGAGCCCCCTCTTTCCTGCCCGTAGCGGTGCTGCTAGCTGCCTTGCTGCATCGTGTGGGATTCTGGCTCTCGGTGTTTCAAAATGGCCGCCGAGAGTTGAAGTCTCGCGAGGCAGCTTCAATTCTCGGTGGCCATTTTGAATTACTGAGAGCCGGACTCAGACACGATGCAGCCGGGCAGCTAGCAGCAGCGCTCCGGGCAGGAAAGCAGGTGTTCCTTTGTTCCTGCCTGAGCGAACAGGTACTGCTAGACCACCAGGGATAGTGGCGTAAGGGGAGGGGAGGTGACAGGGGGTAGGGAAGGTGATGAGGGGAAGAGTGTGCTACCGGGGGCGGGGCGGTACCTTGAAAGGGGCGGGGTGATGGGGCGAAAGGGGCCGGGGTGATGGGCACGTCGGTGGCGGCTGGGATTTCTTGGAAGGGGAGGAGTAGGACTGCTCCCCATGCGTTCATTTGCCTTGTTTTCTTGTTCTGTCCTCGACGTCATCACGTGTGACGCGAGGGCGGGACATGAAGACATGGTGAGTATTGTGGCTTCACCACCATGAACTTACGAACTGGTGTGTGAGTGCCTGCAGTGACGTCAGTGTCCTCAGAACGTTGAGGGTGCGTTTTATTATAGTAGATGTGTAGAGGATGACCGAATTTCAGTTTTGGTTTTGGTGCTGAAACCATTCTGAAATCCTAATTCAGTCCTTTTTCAATTTCGGCCAAAAATACGAGTGTATTTTTGAGTGAAACAGTCCCCCCCCCCCCCCCCCCCAAAGCAGCTCTTGTCTGACGTCCAAGGCCGCCAGAACAAAAACAAGACCTCCCTGGACCCACTACTCCTAGGCTTACCTTAAAAGCATTGGTGGTGCAGTGGGGGCAGGAACGATCTGCATTTGCCCCTGCTGGCTCTGTTGTCAACAGAGTTGTCAAGACTGCTGCCAGAGGTTGTGGCAGCCGTGTTGAGATTGGAGCCTGCATAAGTGGGACTGATTGTCTATCTATGCCAGCTTCAATCTTGACATGGCTCGTAAGACTATTGCTTGAAGTCCCGGCAGCCATGTTGTCAACAGAGCCGGCAGGGGCTAGTGCAGATCACTCCTGCCCCGCTGCACCACCAGTGCTTTTAAAGTAAGCCCGGGGTGGGGGAATCTAGCCCAACAAGTGGTAGTGAGGTCCAGGGGAGCCTCACCTTTGTCCCGGAGGAGGGATGGGGGGAGCCGAGCCTCACAGATCAATTGGCTGGGCATTGGAGGTGAGCAGCTCCTATTGGGAGGGATGGAGAGATGAAGTGCAGTGTGGTTTCATTTAAAGTTTCTGTTTCATCTGAAACCGAGCAACAAAATTCGGAATACCCAAACCCTGCCCCATTGATATCTCTACATAATGTGGATCTCCACGATTAAATATTGAGCTTTGTGAAATCAGTTTTTGCATTCATATGCGATATACACGCATAACGGCCCGTATTTCCACGTGGAAGTCATGAATAAGACTTCAAAATAGCCCCCTTGGTGTACAACAGCCTCAGTGTTCTCAGCTGCACAATTTTCTCAAACCTAGACATCTTGACAAATAGAAATAACCAATCAAATGTGTAGTTCAGGAACTGAGAAACTGTATAGATCAGCGGTTCCCAAACTTGGTCCTGGAGGCCGCTCAGATTTTCGGGGTATCCATAACAAATATTAATCTCTCCGTTCATAAAAATAAACCAAATTCTGAGTTCAAACTCATAAACCAGTCACTCATCTAAGTATACTATGTACCATACAGTGGCCACCTTATTATTTGATGTTTCAATATGCATTTATTTCTTAAAATTTATCACTTCTATTTATAACTGCAGGCCAGTTTTGGCTTAAGAAGAAGCTCCAACTTGCACTAACTGCACAAGAGTGATAACACGTTACAGACATTTGTGATCTATGTGGGACTCTGAATTTTCTATAGCGAACAGTCAGTGATATTATGTTAGTAATACAGGCTTGAGAACAAGGAAACTGTTAATACCTTGAACATGTGTATTTGATATATTGTGATAAGCTGTGCTGAGAGTAGAAGTAAGAATGTATGAATGAGAGGAGTGTTTGAATGGTGAAGGTAATTAGTATATGATATATACTTCAGATGCATATTAAATTTGAGAAGTGCTAAAATTTAAGAAATAAATGCATATTGAAACATCAAATAATAAGGTGGTCACTGTATGGTACATAAATATTAATGAGAGAGATTTGCTTGCAGTGGAGACCGTGCATGCAAATCTCTTTCATGAATATTCATTGTGGATATCCTGCAAACCTGACTGGCTGGGGTGCCTCTAGGAAGGACCAAGTTTGGGAACCAATGCTATAGATGCAAAACAGAAATATCCCATTTAACTGATGAAAGCTATCTGATTATTGAGGTAAACAGGCCACCTTTTTCTCAGGGGACATCGCCTGCTGTCTACTGGGTGCAATGTCTTCTCTCTCCTCCCCCTTCCCCTCCCTTTTATTTTCTCATTCTCGTCTTTCTCTTTCCTACTGATAGTTTGTCATTCCTTTCTTACTTATCCTATGTGATCTTATTGTATTGGCGATATATCATACAATAGACTTGAAACAGGCATGTATTTCGAACACTCGAAGTTTGGGTCTATAATTGGGTATTCAGTAAGACCATAGCTGCCTTCTCTAGCCCAATATTTATGCAGCTCAGTCCAGCAGACCAAGTGTAAACTGTCGGGTCAATTTTCAAAAGGATTTCTACGGATACTACGACCGGGATCCATATGAATCCTCCATCTATAGATCTTCAACATTGGTATGGATGGGATGGGCAGTATGGGAGTGACCAGCCCCAAATTCTCTGTAGAACATGGGGCAGAGAACGGACCCTACCATAAAACACATGGGTTACCCAACTGCATATCACTGCTGTCTGGATAATGGCCAGCAGTCAGAAGGGAATTTGTCTATTCATCACTGCTGGGCAAACCTGCCAGTCCTTCTCAGCCCAGGAAAAGGCCTGACGTGTGACTCTTGTTAATTGAGACAGACCAGACTCGTGCTCAGCACGTAGACTTTCAGCTGCATGAAACATGATGGATGGCAGCGAATTCTTCAGCCTAGGTATTGATTCCTGTGGTTTTAAAACCAAAATTGGCAGAGAAATGGAAGGTATAGCTTTGCAGCAGATAGTGGTGCTGAATATACATATTTTTAAAATGCTGACTACAGCACTGAAATTGACCCATGCATCTTTTGGCCTTCTGAAAGTAATTTAAGGTCAAATTCTTGTTTTCATTCGCAGTGTGAGAGCTACAACAGGCCTTTAACCCTCTGTCTATAAAGCTATGCTCCGCGTCTATCCAGAGAATATAATTTGGCATCACATCTCTAAACCACAACCAAAATGTAAGAGTGGAGGAGTGGCCTAGTGGTTAGGGTGGTGGACTTTGGTCCTGAGGAACTGAGTTTGATTCCCACTTCAGGCACAGGCAGCTCCTTGTGACTCTGGGCAAGTCACTTAACCCTCCATTGCCCCATGTAAGCCGCATTGAGCCTGCCATGAGTGGGAAAGCGCAGGGTACAAATGTAACAAAAATAAAATAGATACTATTGGAGATTCTACATGGAATGTTGCTACTGTTGGAGATTCTACATGACATGGAATGTTGCTTGCTACATTCCATGTAGAAGGCTGCGCAGGCTTCTGTTTCTGTGAGTCTGACATC
This sequence comes from Microcaecilia unicolor, assembly GCF_901765095.1. NCBI lineage: Eukaryota > Metazoa > Chordata > Amphibia > Gymnophiona > Siphonopidae > Microcaecilia > Microcaecilia unicolor. The sequence continues at coordinate 28,924,981 of NC_044041.1, read as the reverse complement.
CTGCACGTACGTGCAGGACGTCAGACTCACAGAAGCAGAAGCCTGCGCGGTCACATTGGTGATCTGCAAGGGCCGACTTCTACATGGAATGTTGCTAGTGGAATAGCAACATTCCATGTAGAATCTCAAATAGAAGCAACAGTGGAGGAGTGGCCTAGTGGTTAGGGTGGTGGACTTTGGTCCTGAGGAACTGAGTTTGATTCCCACTTCAGGCACAGGCAGCTCCTTGTGACTCTGGGCAAGTCACTTAACCCTCCATTGCCTGCCACATTGAGCCTGCCATGAGTGGGAAAGCGTGGGGTACAAATGTAACAAAAAATAAAATAAATCATTCATTCAAGAGGCACGGTAAGCTGGAAGGGAAAGATTGGTCTTCGGTATGCAATTAGAAGCACAGAGCCCTCCTTCCACGAAAATAATTGGCAGGTTACATAAAATGAAATGCAAACAAAAAATATTGCATTATTTTCCTAAACGGTTTCCTGTGGTATATAACACTCTAACTGCAACAGAAAATGAAAACATTCTGGGTCTGAAGTCTAGGGCTGGTTAATTGTGCTGTTGGACAGTTGGTGCCAGTTAAAGGTAGGTTCGCTGCGAGGTGACTAATGAATGTGAGTATGTTTTAGTGAGGACGAGGCAGATGGAAGACAGAGGAGGCAAGGGGCAGGGTGATTTCTGCTGCCAACTGGGTTGCTGAACAGTGCACTGAAGGGAGGATGGGTATCAAGCACAATTCAAGTGCAAACCAGGGGCGTAGCCAGACAGCAGATTTTGGGTGGGCCTAGTCAAGAAGTGGGTGGGCACCAAGTGTTCCCCCCCCCCCCCCCAAAGCAATGAGGCCATTGGAAGCTTAGACTGCTGAAGTGGAAAGCAGTGTTTTCAGCACCATCAGGGGGAGGTCGTCAGCTGGCGAAGCTTGGGATCCCCACTAGGCAGCACTAAATATGTGCTGCTGTTGGGTGGGCCTGAGCCCTAAGTGGATGGACCCAGGCCCACCTGTGGCTACGCCACTGGTGCAAACCACATCTGTACCGTTCTGTGGCATTGGTAGATTGAGTTCAGATCCAAGAAAGACTTGGCAAGTTATCATCTGTGGTCATTTGTCCTGTGGATCAGTGACCATAAAGCTCCATATCAAACAGGATAGACTGAGCCAAGACCAGTTTCACTCTGTTGCAGATGCTTCAAAAGAAACCAGAAAAAGCCCATATCTGCAATATAAGATGGGTTCTATCTGTTCCTTTTAACATGGGCCTGTATGGTCATGCTACCCAGTGGTAAAGCAGATTGCTAGATATTTTTTATGTCGTAGAAATTAGTTCCTCTCAACACTGAAGTTGTTGTTTTACTCAGGAAGCTGCTATGTGCTACACGACAGTGAATAAGGAACCCGCTGGAGTCACAGTCCCTGCAGCTGCATGACTGGAAGGAGTCTGAGGGTTTTAATTGTTACTACATTGACCAGGGATGGGGGGTGGGGAGCATTTTGAGTGGCTGAGAGCACTTACTGGGGTTATATATATTTACAAAGATAAAGACCTACACACAATACTGTTCCTCATATCCACACATTCAAACACGAAAAAGCTATTGGTTTGAGCAGCCGTCAATCAAAATACCCACATTCCATCACAGAATGTTTGACAGCCATCTTGGAAAGTCAACCACCTGAGAAAAAAAATTAAATCAAGGAGCCGATATTCAAAGCCACTTATGAGGTCAGCATTTTAAAAATATTTGAACCTTGACCCCCAAATTCTATAAATGGCACTCAAAATTGCACATGCAAATTTGGGCACACAACTGAATAACAAGCCGGTTGGCGCTACTAATTGGGTGCTCACAATTATTGGCGATAATTTTAGCAACAACTTGATTTTACATGCACATCTTCCTAGTCGGTATACTATAAAGATGCACGTGTACATTTTCATGCGTGCATCTGAAAAGGGGCATAACCATGGGAGGGGCATGGGTGCTACTAAATGGAAGGATGCGGCACCACACCATAGCAACAACCAAAACAGTGGAGCAGTAAAACCAGGCAAGAACCAATCCAGATAAGGAGTAAAACAAAATTTAACATTCAATTCATCAGCAAATGCTTGTGGCATGGGTGGGTCAGGGATGTTCACTTCAGATGAGTGTAGTATTATAGAATACTAGTAAAAAGGCCCATTTCTGTTTGAAAGGAAACGGGTGCTAGCAAGGTTTTCCTCTGAGTGTGTATGTTTGAGAGAGTGACTGTGCGAGAGAGGCTTCTGTTCCTGCTGCTGTGCATTCCCCGTGTTGTGCTGATTCGCTGCTCCCTGTATCGTGGCTCCGCCCCTCTCCTTTCTGCTGGCCAATCTGGTGTGGGTTGTGTGACGTCACTATTATCTACTCCAACATGATCCACAGTTCCAGGCAGCCTCAGAATGTTGGAAGTGAGAATTATTATATAGGATGGCAGGTCTGCACTTAATTTAGGCACAAGGATTTACATCGGGTTTCAGCTGGTGTAAATCCTTGCACCCAAATTGGGTGCAGATCCTGGTGTCGGCCTGCCTATCTGACATTGCTGCCTGGATGCCCAACCCCCACCTGAAACTGAACATGGCCAAGACCGAGCTCATTGTCTTTCCACCCAAACCCACTTCTCCTCTCCCTTCACTCTCTATCTCAGTTGACAATACCCTCATCCTCCCCGTCTCATCTGCCCGCAACCTCGGAGTCATCTTCGACTCCTCCCTCTCCTTCTCTGCACATATCCAACAGACAGCCAAGACCTGTCGTTTCTTCCTCTACAACATCAGCAAAATTCGCCCTTTCCTCTCTGAGCACACCACCCGAACTCTCATCCACTCTCTCATTACCTCTCGCCTTGACTACTGCAACCTACTCCTCACTGACCTCCCCCTTAGCCATCTATCCCCCCTTCAGTCCGTTCAGAACTCTGCTGCGCGTCTCATCTTCCGCCTGGACCGATATACTCATATCACCCCTCTCCTCAAGTCACTTCACTGGCTTCCGATCAGGCACCGCATACAGTTCAAGCTTCTCCTACTAATCTACAAATGCACTCAATCTGCAGCCCCTCATTACCTCTCTACCCTCCTCTCCCCTTTCGTTCCTACCCGTAACCTCCGCTCACAGGACAAATCTCTCCTTTCAGTACCCTTCTCCACCACCGCCAACTCCAGGCCCCGCCATTTCTGCCTCGCCTCACCCTATGCTTGGAATAAACTCCCTGAGCCCATACGCCAAGACCCCTCCCTGCCCATCTTCAAATCCTTGCTCAAAGCCCACCTCTTCAATGTCGCCTTCGGCACCTAACCATTATACCTCCATTCAGGAAATCTAGACTGCCCCAATTTGATTGACTGCACTTTTGTCCTTTAGATTGTAAGCTCTTTGAGCAGGGACTGTCTTTCTTCTATGTTTGTGCAGCGCTGTGTACGCCTTGTAGCGCTATAGAAATGCTAAATAGTAGTAGTAGTAGTAGTAGACTGTCCTTCTTTGTTAAAATGTACAGCGCTGCGTAACCCGGGCGTCGCTTTAGAAATGTTAAGTAGTAGTAGTAGTGCTAAGGTCAATTCTATAAATGGCGCCTAACTTGGAGCGCTGTTTATAGAATAGCACTCAGCGCTCATTTTTTGGCACTGAATTTAGTTCTTTATGCATAACTTTTATGCGTATAAGTCTGTATACGTCTTATATTCCGCCAGAACCGATATACTCATATCACCCCTCTCCTCAAATCACTTCATTGGCTTCCAATCAGATATCACATACAATTCAAGCTCCTCCTCCTTACCTACAAATGCACTCAGTCTGCGGCTCCTCACTACCTCTCCACCCTCATCTCCCCCTATGTTCCCGCCTGCAACCTCCGCTCACGGGACAAAGCCCTTCTCTCAGTACCCTTCTCCACCACTGCCAACTCCAGGCTCCGCTCATTCTGCCTTGCCTCACCCTATGCCTGGAACAATCTTCCTTTACCCATACGCCATGCCCCCTCCCTACCCATCTTCAAATCTCTGCTTAAAACTCACCTCTTCAATGCTGCCTTCGGCGCCTAACCGCTTGAGAAATATGAAATGGCCCAATCTATCCACCCTATCAGATTAACTGTTCACTCGTCTTCTAGATTGTACACTTGTCTTTAGATTGTTCTCTTGTCTTTTAGATTGTAAGCTCTTTTGAGCAGGGACTGTCCTTCTATGTTTAAATTGTACAGCGCTGCGTAACCCTAGTAGCGCTTTAGAAATGCTAGTTAGTAGTAGTAGTAGTAGTGTATACACATAAAAGTTATGCATTTGTAGGTAGGAGGGGCTGGAGGCATGGTGGGGAATGGACCCAAAGTTATTTTAAGCAGAACAGTAAAATCCAAAAAATACATAAAAATACAAACAAATAAAAAACCTATACTATATAAGTACATTACAAAAAACATATAAATAAATCTTTACAAATAATAATATTATATGTAAAAAGGTAAATACAGAGAAGCTTAAGATTTATTTATATGTTTTTTTGTAATGTACTTACATGGTATAGGTTTTTACTTGTTTGTATTTTTTTTAGACCCCTGATGCAGGCCACTAGAGCCAAAACACGAGTCGTGTCGGGTCTCCTTTATTGGTCTTGAAGTTTACTGAAATAAAGAAAGTGTTTTGGACACCATCTGTGAGGAGTTTTTCCTTTTTGTTCCTCTACTGTTGTTTACCTGGCACCTAATTTTTGGCAGTTTGGCACGCAAATAACAGTATTGTATAATATTGTGCCTAACTTCTAAGGAATGGCCCTGATCCTCCTATGCCCCTCCCATAGCCACGCCCCCTTTGGAGTTGCACATTATGAAATTTAGGCACAGATTTTATAGACTAGGGCAGATGCGTGCATAAATCCAAATTGTTGCCAATTAACCTCAATTTTTGATTTTGAGGCTTCATTAATTGATTTGTGTGCGGATCTGTGATCAGCGCCCAAATCTGTATTGCCCAACTTTGGATGAACTATATAGAATCCGGGGCTTGGTCTCTATTTCACCCCACACTTGAGACAGCCGGGCAAACTCAGGGGCCCTTTTATTAAGCTGCGTAAGCGTCTACATGAGCCCAGCGTGTACCAAAATGGAGTTACAGCCCGACTACCGCGTGGCTCTTGCGGTAATTTAATTTTTGGTACGCGTCCGATACACGCGTCTGAAAAATATTTTTTATTTTCGGGTGCACAAAACAGAAGCGCCAAGTGGCATTTGACTCGCGTAGGTCATTACCGCCCAGATTCTTTACCGCTAGGTCAATGGCTGGCGGTAAGGTCTCAGATCCAAAATGGACGCGGGGGAATTTTGATTTTGCTGCACATCCATTTTTGGCAAAAAAAGAGAGACCTTATTACAGGCGTGCTAAAAAATGGATCGGCGCATGCCCACAACCCTCGCCTACACTACCGCAAGGCATTTTTCAGTGCGCCTGTGTAAAAAGGACCCCTCAGTGGTCCTTCTCAGTCCAGGATTAGAAATAATGCATAGTCTGACCATTGTTAACCGAGACCGACTGGACCCATCTGCTCAGCACCATAGACTTTCCGTTATATGAAAAATGATGGCAGGCAGAGAATTCTTAATCCTGGATATTAATTCCTGTGGTTTAAAACTGCAAATGACAGACAAGGGACAGCAGAGAGGGCCAATTTCTGAACAAGGATTCAGTCCAAGCTGTTACATCTCTCTACATGACAATTTATATCCCCAGGATTTGAAATCTAATGCCTCAGATTACGTTTCTCTGATAGTCACAGGATCTGCATGCGAGAGCAGTTCTCATAGTTTCGGGAGGAAGGGCTCTTGTCAACGCCACGGAGAACAGGTGGTTTTGTTATTATGGATTTGAGCTACAATGTAAAATGAGTTTTCCAAAACCTCCGACTAGCACAGCAGCATTGTGAAAAATTACAATTATAATTCTGTTGTCCTGAGTTTTATTTGAAAAGAAATGTAAATATCTAAAACTCTGGAATAAAAAAGAAAAGAAAAGTAATCTATGAATAAACCCAACACAAAAATGACAGCACATGGAGGGTAATTCAGTAACAGTCTGCTTATGTTTAGACTAGCCGTTAAGCCCGTTAAAATGGGCGAGATTTCCAGCTACCCTCCTTGCCGCCGCGCCCTCTCCCCTCCGTGCCGGGCCCCCTGCACTGACCTGACAGCGCCTTTCACCTCCGTGCGAAAGTGCTGCAGGCAGCAGCAGGTACGCGTGATGTTCGTTTCCAGGCGGCAGCGTCCGACAGTGACTCCGACTCCATTTCCCTCTCTGTTCCGCCCTCTGACGTCATCACGTCTTGACGCGAGGGCGGGACAGAGAGGGAAGTCTCTACTGCGCATTTGCAGGTGAGTCTGTCACTAGCCGTTTATATGTTTGATACCTAGGTGTGTCTATAAAGGAAAGTAGATAAATAATGTCCTTTAGAGAATACTAGTGTAACAGGTAAAATACACACCTATAATTTAGGTGAGAGCGCTTAAGCCAGCCATAGAAGCAGGAATTTTTAAACAGGAGGTGTGTCTCCCCCAGACCTGCCAAGTCTCCCGCATTCAGTGGGAGACTCCCGCTTTGGCAGGTCATCTCCCACACTCCCGCTAAAGTGGGAAAGTCTCCCGCTGAGACACACTGCCAGGCAGGGGATCATCTTCCAACATTTCTTCCACACTGCCTGCTCATTGGGAAAAGCAGCAGTGGCCAGGAAACAGATACCGGGGGGGGGGGGGGGGGAGAGGGGGAAAGGGCATGAGGAGGGATGCAGGAGGTGCTGAATGGAGAGAGCAGAGGGGAGAAATTATAGAAGAGTGGGGACGCTGTATGGAACAGGGGTACAGAAAGAGATGAGTGGAAAGATGGGGAGAGAAAGACGGGGCATGGAAAAGGGCAGGAGAGAAAGAGGGAAGATGCTGGACAGAAGGGTAGGGGAGAAAGAGGAGACACTGGAAGGATGAGGAGAGAGAGACACACACACACATTAGATGGAAAGAAGGGAAGAGACAGAGAGAAAGAAAGAGACACTGGATGGAAGGATTGGGAGAAAGGATAGATGTGGATGGAAGGATGGGTAGAGAAAGAGGGAAGACACTGGATGGAAGAGTAGGGAGAAAGACAAGAGATGCTGGATAGAAGGATACGGAGAGAGGGAGAGGGGACACACTGAAAAGGGTAGAGAGAGAAACACTGGCTAGCAGAATTGGGAGAGAGGGACACACTGGATGGAAGGATTGGGGTAGATGGGTGGAAGGATGGGGAGAGAAAGAGGGAAGACACTGGAAGGATAGGGAAAGAAAGAGGAGCTGCTGGGTGGAACAGTAGGGAGAGAAAGAGGGGAACTGCTGGATGGAAAGAAGGAGAGGATAGAGTTAGTGAAAGACTGGAGAACAAGAGGAAGGAGCATGGGGAGAACAAGGGTGAGGAAAAGCCATAGGTAGATGTAAAAAGAGGGAAATTAAAGACTGGATAGTAAGAATGAATTAAATCTGGACATAGATAGGCAGAAAAATAAATTGAAAACAAAGAAAAAGGAGAGAGAAAAATGACAAATGAACAGAAAACCCTGGCAAGAGAGTTAAGAGAAGACAAAGGAAAGCAGAATCAAGAGATGGGACCAACACAATTAGAAAAAGTAAATGGCCAGACTACAAAGGTACAGATATATATATTTTTTTAATTTAGGATAAAGTAATGTGATAGCTGTGTTAATAAAGGTTAATAAATGCAAATAAAACACAACATAGAAAATAAGGTGATAACTTTATACTGGACTGATTTTAATACATTTTTGATTAACCATCACAGACCAACACTTTCTTCCTCAGGTCAGAAGAGGATACCATAACAGCAGTATACTGTTCTGACCTAACCTCAGGCAGGAGGTTTGGGCCTCTGAAAGCTAATTGAAAAAGGTATTAGGCTAATACAATAAAAAGGTATCATCTTATTTTCCATTTTCAAGTGCGAGAGGACTGGCATTGGCGGCTGAAGCAGGCTGCCAACTGCTGCCCTGCTCAAACAGCATGGTAGGGGGCTCATGCAGTGGACCTGTTCAACTAGCAGAGCCTGGGCAGCTCCACCAGCGATTCAACCAGTGCCACAATTTTGGAGTGGGCTTAAGCTCAAAGTGGAGGGAGGGGGACCAATGCCCCCTCGCAGTTATGTCCCTGAGGGGAATAGACGCTGGATAGGGGGTGTAATAGAGTGAACTGAAACACTCCCTCTTACCCGTCCCTGCTGTCACTGGTGTAAATAAAATATTCTCTGGAACAGCTGTGGGATTGAGGTGTGCCAGGGTGGAGCCATGAGGTAGAGTGGGTGGAGCCAAGGTAGGGTTACCATATGTCTGGTTTTGCCCAGACATGTCCTTTTTAAGGACACATCCGGGCGGGTTTTGCCAGCCTGCCCGTTTGTCCAGGTTTGCGGGCGGACGGGCAGGGGGACCTCAGGGTGTCCTATCCTCCTCTCCCCTCCTTTACCTTATTATCGTGCCCTGGTGATCTAGTGGCCTCTTTGGAGCAGGAAAGAGCCCTCTCTTTCCCGCCCGGCGCAGCTGCAGACCTCTTGCTCCAGGTACTGCTTCAAAATGGCTGCCAAGAGGTCAAGCAGCAACTTTGCAAGACTTCCGCAAGAGGTCTGCGGCAGATCCCGGCAGGAAAGAGGGGGATCTGAAGAGGCCACTACATTACCAGGGCACTATGATAAGGTACAGGAGGGGAGGGGAGGTGATGTGAATGGAGTCATATGGGTAGAGGGAGGCTGGAAAAAAGATTGGGGAGGGGATATACTTGGGGGGAGAGAAAGGGAGTCTGGCTTTCTTGGGGGGGGGGGTCAAGGTGACACAGTGGTGCAGGGGTTTGGTGTGGTGGGGCAGGGGTGTGACAGGGGAAGGTAGGGTGTGACAGGGGGCGGGGAGTGACATTGGGGTATGACTGAATTATATTTTGTGTCTTTTTTTTTCTCACAGCAAATATGGTAACCCTAAGCGAAGGCAGAGTGCAGCGGGGCTGGGGTCATGTACTAAAATCTCCCTCTCAAAAATCAGGACCCTTGGGCAGCTCTGGTCTCCCCCCCTCCTCCAGTACCTTAAAATCACCTCTGCTCCAGTCTTCACCCAGGCAGCAGCAGTAGCACTCACAGGCTGCCTGTGGCCTGCACTGGAACTTCCTCTCTAAATCGTCCCACCCTTCACAAAACAGGAAGTTGCATCAGAAGGGGCGGGACAGTTCAGAGAGGAAGTCCTGGTACAGGCCGCTGGCAGCCTACAAGTGCTGCTGCCTGGGTGAAGACTGGAGCAAAGATGATTTTAAGGTAGGGGCGGGGGGGGGGGTGTATGCAACACATGCACCTTGAATAACTACACCACTGAGAGTGGTGTAAGTGCTCTGATAACTTATATGGTTTTCTCTAAGCTACATGTGTAAGTGCAAGGCCTGCCCGGGCATTTCCTTTGTGTATGCCTATCTGTAGCATACGCGCCAGGTAAGATATGTGCATACTTAGAGAACAGCAGAATTTTGACATTTATGCACCTATGTGCACACAAATGCATATATATGCCGTTATGCTAATCATTTAAGCACATATTTCCCCACAAAAATATTAGCAATTTATAGAATTACCCCTAAGTGATTTTCCACAATTTTTCCTCAGCTGTCTGGGTAAACATGCTGAATTTGGTTGCACCATTGCAGGAACCTGAATTGGCTCAGGCAGAAACTCTCAGCCGACAGCACAGCTAAAGGAACCCGTATTAAGGCATCAAACAGAAGGAAATTAATCTTTCTGGCTCCATAGAAACTGCAAAATATAGAACTGTCAGATTCAAGGACGGAGATTTTAGGACAGTCCTAGATTTCTGACAATCCCATCCTGGTGCATCACAAGAACCTCCAGCACCGATCTCAGGGGTAGAAACAGACTACAGATGTAAGTTTAAAACCAGGGACTGGCCAAAACCTTTCCCTCCTGGAACAGGGTAACTTGGCAGCTTCGAATGCAGTTCTCCCACTAGCCAATCACGGAAGGTATGAGACGTACAGAGAAAGCTGGAATCGCAGACGCTCCTGTGCGCACAGGTGGAAGAAACCGCTCAACTACTTAAACACCCTTTCTCCATGCCTAATAATTCATAGTTCCTAAGAAGAGAATATATTGGCAAGGAAACCTAAAACATCTGTTTGCTACTTTCAAAAGCTTTTTTTTTTTTTTTAAGACTGAAAAGTGCAAGGCAGGCATCTAGTAAATATTCCCATTTTTTTTTTTTTTGCAGAGGATAGAAACCACCATGTTTAACGGCAGCCTATTACATACGTTCTGTTCACAGCTAGCACTGAATTTCATTCAGATAGCTAGCCACTTCCTATTGGACATTTTAAGCTGTGACCCTGACCGTGCACACACAACGAACTATGGAAAGGTTTGGTTTCAAACTGGAATAATACCCGGAGCAAATATTCCCCTGTACACAGCTACATTTACATGAGAAAGAGCACACGGTATGGAGGCCACAGTTTTCTTAAGTCCATATCAAATGCCCTAGTTAGTATTTTGATAGATGAGACTGGCAGTGGGAACATGGTCAGCATTTTGGGTTTCTATGCAACTTGCCATTTTCTTTTGTTGTTGTTGTTTTCTCAGTCTTGTGATCCAGAGCTTGAATGGATTACACCAGTATTGTGGGTCCCTCTTCCTTCCATTTCCTGCCCCCACTCCCGGTGGCTGGACTCCTGCAGGCCACGGCCTTTTGTTTCAATGGGGAGGAAGCAGGACGCTATGGCTGCAAAAACGCAGCATCCGCTGTAAACCACCAAGGTTAAATACACAGAGGATTCCAGCATCACCTTAGGGAAAGGAGAAAGAATGGGACAGTATTGAGGTACCATGCCCTAAGATTTGGGGAAAGCATGAAATGTATTTAAAAACATATATAGCCCACTATAGATGGTTTCCAATAACACATTAAAAAAATTAGATACAAATGAACAGACAGTGCATTATAGATAGGGTTACCATATTTTGTCTCTCAAAAAGGACACACGCCCCGCCCCTTTCACACACCCCTTTCACGCCCTCATTCCACCCCCTGTCACATTTTCCCCTCCCCCCTGGCACACACCCCGTCACTCCCCCTCCCCTTACCCGCTCTTTCCTGCCCGGAGCGCTGCCTTGCATGCATCCTTCCTGTTCGTGATCTCGGCGCTGATTCAAACGGCGGTCACTTCAACTCTCGGTGGCGGCCATTTTGAATCGGCGCCAAGATCACGAACAGGAAGGATGCACGTAGGGCAGCGTTCCGGGCAGGAAAGAGGGGACTCTTTCCTGCCCCGAAGGCGGAAGAGGTCACTAGACCACCAGGGCAGTAGTAAGTAAGGGGAGGGGAGGCTAGCAATCCGGAAATCCGGACAAATGAGCAGATTGGCAAAACCCGCCCGGTTGCCCGGACATGTCCTCAAAAAGAGGACATGTCCGGGTAAATCCGGACATATGGTAACCCTAATTATAGATAGCAAGTCAAAATTCAGAAAAACATCTAAGAAATAATATCAAATGTCTAGTTCAGAGTTTCCTAAACTCTGGGTCCAGTGGCGGCCCTACCATTAGGCCACCTGAGGCGGGGGACTCAGGAGGCACTCTCCAGGAGCAGCGCTCTCCGCTTCCCTCCTCAACCCTCTTCCCCACATTTACCTTATTTCTTTTTTTTCCAAACGGCGGCAGCGATTCCCCTAGGCTGCCCTGCCGCCAGCACCGGCCTCTTCTTCCTACTGCGGCCCGCCTCTTGATGTAACTTCCTGTTTCCTCAGAGGTGGGACACACAGTAGAACGAAAAGGCCGGCAGCACCGCAGCAGAGCAGCTTACGGAAATCTCTGCTGCCTTTTGGAAAAGAAAAACGTAAGGTAAAGACGGGGAAGAGGGTTGAGGAGGGAAGGGGGGAGATGCCAGACCGGACACGGGCGGGCAGGGGCGGCCTCTCATCCCTGCCTGGAGTGGCAGATTGCCTTGGGCCGCCCCGGTGTGGGTCAGCACCCCAAACAAGGTCACAAAACCCTCATTTAGGGTCACGACCTAGGTGAGCTCTCCACAGATGAATCATTATTCTGCATTTCCATGACAGCCACAAAATTTATTTGGCTGCAATCACGGGGCGGTTGGTGGCCTCATACATCCAGCTACAGCACTGCTGAATATGCCAATATAAATCATGCAGATTTGCTGTGTTTGTGGTTTTTCAATTTATGCATCAGAGGTTAAGGGGTTCTTTTACAAAAGCACTTGCTATGCATTACTTCTAAAAAGTAGCACCCAGTAAGTGCCAAGCCTGTGCAGTAAATTCAGGGGGCATGTCCAGCCTCTGCCCTGCAGTTACTACACAGACGGACACTTACAGACCGATGATCAATTCCCTGCACTGTTCCGAAACAGTGCCCTAAAAATAGCCCCAGAACAGCGCGGGGAATTAACTCTCCAATGATCAATGCTAATACTATGCAAATTTAAGCACCAGTGTTTATCATACGGTGAAAGTGGGGGAGGATTCAGGCACAATCCTCTTGCACTTTTTTGACAGGTCCGGGCTGTCAATAGCCTGGACCTGTAAAACACAGGAGCTGCCCCCCCAAAAAGCATGGCCCTGGAGACCTAGTGCCCCCCAAGCACCCACCCCAGGACAGCGACAGGGGGGCTGGAGGTCCAGTGGACATTTGTCCCTCCAACCCCCCCCCCTGACAAGAGGGCAGGGAAGCTGGACCTCCGGTGGATCTCCAGCCCCCCTACCTTCACCCAAAACAAAATCCCTGGTGGCCCAAGTGGGCTACCAAACCCAGTCCCCACCCACCCTGGTGGTCCCCCAACTGCCCCCCATACTTCATTGTAAGAGAATGGAGCAGCACTCTCTCCTCTTCCAGCACTTCCTACAAAATGGTGGTGCCCTGCCCTGTGCATCCTGGGATGCACTGGGCGGGGCTTCCCTACCATATAAGGGACCTCCAGCTCCCCCTGCCCTCGTGTTGGGGGGGGTCGGGGGGACTGAGGTCCGCTGGACCTCCAGCCTCCCCTTGTCACGGTCCCAGGGGGCATCAACAATGGCGGGGTCCAATGGACCCCCAGGACATGGTGGCAACCCGAGCTGCCTAACTGAAGGGAGGGGGTGTGGGGGCGGGAATAGAGCCTTAACCCTAATGCCAGCTCTGAGTTGGCGTAGGGTTAAGGCGCTATTCTGTCCCTACGATTAGAGCGCTGTGATCTGATCATAGGGGCGGAATACCGCAGAGCTCATTTAAATATAATTATAATGAGCCCTGCGGTGTTCCTGAGCTCCCACGCCGGACGCCCTTTGATCATGGGCACCGTGTAAATGTGAGCGCTAGTCTGGAACTAGTGGCCTCTAGCACTCACATATTTACTTTTGATCATCTGGGCCTTACAGCACAGTACCACGATGCTTGCAGTCCCAGCGTGGGAGGACCTGCTCTATCTGCCCCAGCAGGGCTGCCGAGAGACTGGGCCAGGCCTGGGGCAGACTCAGACTCAGAGAAGCAGAAGCCTGCGTGGCCACATTGGTGATCCATGTAGAATCTCAAATAGTAGCAACAGTGGAGGAGTGGCCTAGTGGTTAGGATGGTGGACTTTGGTCCTGGGGAACTGAGGAATTGAGTTTGATTCCCACTTCAGGCACAGGCAGCTCCTTGTGACCCTGGGCAAGTCACTTAACCCTCCATTGTCCCATGTAAGCCACATTGAGCCTGCCATGAGTGGGAAAGCACGGGGTACAAATGTAACAAAAAAAATATATCACCTTTCTGTGGCTTTAGCACTTGCATTCAAAGAGGTTTACATAACATACATACAATCAATAAATAAATTTAGCCAATTAGCGGGCTGACAGTTGCCACTAACCGGCTACGTTTGCACTTCGTCTATGACCTGCTCCTGGTCCACCCTTAACCTAGCGGGGATATTTAGAGGCAGTAACCAGTTAAGTGCCGCCGAATATGGCTTGGCAGTTACATGTGTAGGGCCAGATTCTGTATAAGGCACCTAAAAAATCCATGCTGTAAACATTTCTGGCTAAGCATATTCTATAAGTGGCAACCTAGATTTAGGTGCGGTATATAGAATACACTTAGTTGATATCCCAGCACCTAAAACTACGGTCCTCCATTTTGGCATAAATCCCAGCACGTAGATTTACGTGCATGGGCCATATTTTGTAACTACGTGCGTAAATTTAGGAACGCCCACAAAACACCCATTTCCCCACCCTTAGCCAAGCCCCTTTTGAACTACACGCCTTAGAATTTAGGCGCAGTTTCTTGCAGAATACGCTTTGTGAGTTGTGCATGTAAATTCTAATTATTGCCAGTAAGAGCTCATTATTGCTTGTTAAGTGTCCTTATTAATGTTGATTAGCTTGTTAAGCCAATTAACTTACACGCGTTGTTATGGAATGCGCTTAGATTTCAGCGCGGAATGCTAGGAGCTCTATATAGAATCCAGCAGTAAGAATGCCAATATCGGGTTATGCTAGAAGTTATTTTAGCCTAGTTCACGGTCAGTTACATTCAGGTGATCTAGGTATTTCCCTGTCTCCAGAGCGCTTACAATTATTCTGTAATAGAATACTTATTCTCAGTGGCGTCGCGAGGGCAGCTGACACTCAGGGCGGGTCGCCGCTGCGCACCCCCCAACCCCCCCCGGGTGCAACGCACCCTCCCCCCTCCGTAGCGCAACATCCCCCCACCCGCGAGAACATACATGGAAGGCGGTGAGGGGCGGGCGGGAGGGCCAATCCGCCGAGTGCACATTTTCCTACAAACCTCCTTATGGTTTTGGCATCATGATGCTAATCCTTCATTTAATACTGATTATCAGCAATTAAACGCATGCTTTCTGTAGCAGGGAACGATCTTGGTCTTCTCTCACAACCAGTGGCGTAGCTACTATGGGGCCACGGGGGCCTGGGCTCCTGTAGATTTGGTCCTGGACTCCCCTGCCGACGACCCTCTCAACCCCCCTCCCGCCGCCAACCCGCCGTCGCCGTCTGCTACCTTTGCTGGCGGAGGACCCCGACCCCCACCAGCCAAAGTCTTCTTCCTTCATTTTGTTACTGGGTCTGACGTCCTGCACGTACAACATGCAGGACGTCAGACTCACAGAAACAGAACGAAGCCCTGCAGATCGCAAGGCTTAGTTCTGTTTCTGTGAGGACGTCAGACTCAGAAACAGAACGAAGGAAGAAGAGGACCTTGGCTGGTGGGGGCTGGGGTCCTTCGCCAGCAAAGGTAGGCGACAGCGGGCGGGCGAGAGGGTCGGCGGCGGGGGGGGGGGTCAAAGTTGTTGTTGTTGGTGCTGGCGGGGGGGGGGGGCTAAAATGTGCCCTCTCACCTCGGGCTCTGGACCTCCCTCCCGCTGAAGTCTGGCTACGCCCCTGCTCACAACAAAACAGCATGCAGACTAGATAAAAATGGCTTGCTCTACCTGTGCAATGAATGGAGTTATCAGAGCTCCAACCCGAGCCATTCCACTGCAGGTTCCCAAGCCCAAAGCCCGAGTAGCTGTTGGATAAACCTGTGAAATAGAGTAAAAACGCACCAAGTGAGTGCTCTCCAGAACTTTCCGTCTTCACCACAGATGGGGGAGTTACAAGAAGAGCCTAGGACATGGATTCTACCATCCTATCCTCTCTGCTTTGATCAGGGTTGGCCCTACTGTTGAGTGACTGTGTCTTAAAACGAATAGGAGGAAATATTTTTTCACTCAATGAATTGTTAAGCTCCGGAGCCCATTACCAGAAGATGTGGTAACAGCGGTCAGCATATCTGGGTTTAAAAAAAGGTTTGCACAAGTTCCTGGAGGAAAGGTCCGTAATCTGCTATTGAGATAGAAATGGGGAAGCCACTGCTCTCCCCGGGAATAGTAGCATGGAATCTTGCTACTATCTGAGATTTTGCCAGGTACTTGTGACCTGGATAGGAAGCAGGATACTGGGCTAGACGGACCATCGGTCTGCCCCAGTATGCATACTCTTATGTTCTTATGACCCCGTATTTCTGTCCTTTTCTGTTTTTCAGCCCTTACCATTTATACAAATGAGGCCCTCAATGAGTCTCTACACATGATCCCGCATCCCTCCACATTACCCACTTTACCCCCTCCCCCGGCTTTGATTAAGATTGATCTTGTAGAATGAGCATGATTTGACTAATTCGCTTGCTGAGTTATCAGTAAGAATATCAAAACATGAACACTCCTAAAAATGAAACATGGACATGACATAGTGATAAAGATATATGCAACTATAACCGGCAAACGTTCAAAGTAGTTTGCATGAGGTTCATGCATGTCACTTGTGCGAATAGCAGATCTAAGGAGGTGAATATGCCTGGGCGGAGATTGCAAGGATGGCTCCAAAACAGCAGAATTTTCATGCAAACTTCACAATGTTTTGGATGTACGACTTCTGTAAATGTAAAGTTGCCTTGCTATTACAAGTGCCTGTTTTATTGCAGACTCGTAGGGTGGTTATGAGGGAGGGAGGCATTCTTTTAATTGGCTCCTAATTTGAAAAATGCCTTGCAGTAGGCAGCGAGATCCGAAGGACCTTTGAGGTGGTTTAAACAAGTGTTTAAAGCAAAGTATTTTAAGACAGCATTGGGTGTGACTCTCCTGGAGGTTGAGCGTTGACTGGGCACCTTGCATTTTGGTGTTTTAACATTTTTACTTGATTTGTATGGTTTTAGTGGAATGTTTGGTCTTTGAGACAATGTACTTTCCTATCAAAGTGTTGGGAGTTCATTTCTTTTAATTAATGTATTGCTCTTCAGTAAATCAAGAGTTATAGCCTGGGCTTAATTTGTAGATAAAAAGGAAAAGGCTTGGGTGAGCCAGGAGCAGCAGGAGAAGAGGGATTGGATTAGGGAGTAGTTACAGTTCTGTGTTCCTGTCCAGGCTCACCACCTCCCCTCCTCCTCTTCCTTTCAGGCTGCTTGGAAGGGAGGGGATAGAGCAGAATGTGCCTGCTGCATTGGAGTCTGAAAATAAGTGGTTGAACTAACCAAAAAAGCTAACCAACACTTCTTTGTGTTTCATTCATCTGGTCACTTTTGTTATCGCATAAGGGAATGACACAGACATCCTTTAAAATTATACGTTGGTTCGAATTTTTAAATTATATGTTGGTTCATTTTCATATTGTAATTTTTAAATTACATGTTGGTTACTTTTCAGTTGACACCCATTTTTCTGTGTTTCATTTGACTGGTCACTTTTGGTACTGCATAAGGTTATGATTCAGACACATCATCTTTGTTTTAACATTGTGGTTTCTTTCTAATATCATGGTATCGTTATGTTTAGACATATAATTTTAAATCTTTGTAACACAATTTTAAATTTGTGTTTTTTATGTATTAATTTGTTATTTTTCTTTGTATTGTATTTAAGAGGACTCCTGATGAAGGCTTGAGAGCCAAAACAACAGTCTGTGTTGGGTCCATCTTCATTTGGGACTGTCTATTTGTGCTATTGTGAATAAAGACCTACTCATTTTTTTCCTGGAACATATTGTGCTCGATATTTAAAGAGAAATGACTGCTGAAACAGCACCTGACCAGCTATCCGGTGCTGAATGTTGCTGGTTAGCAGTTTAAAGATAGCCGGTTATATCACGCGATATAACCGGCTATCCTGCGATTCTCATCATGGAGCCGGCTAAGTTTGGCGGCCATATTTGACCACCACAATAGGTGGAATAACTGGCTGAAAATCGGCTTGGCCAGTTAAGGTGAAACCAGCCAAAGTTAAACTGGATATTCAATGCTGGTCACCAGAAATGGCATGGCATTGAATATCGGGGTACAGCATGGACTGCGGCAGACAGCTCAGCTATCTCCCGTGGTCTGAATATCAGGGCTGTGTTTTGGTCACTCCCATTTCTTTGAGTCTTCTATTGTAACTGTTATAACGTGTTATAAAATACTGGCTCTTGGGAGGACGGTTTTGGTACATTGCAATGTTGCAAAAATATGCATCAACTAACATCCTAGCATAGAATCCAAAACATTGTGAAATTTGCATGAAAATTCTGCTGAGTGGGTACCATCGTTGTAATCGCCACTCAGGTATGTTCTCCTCCTTACATTTTTTAGCTGATGTTTAATTCCTTTTTAAATCAAGAGCATTTTCTCCAAGTGGGTTAGTATCTCTCCACACTCGCCCATCCCTACACCCCTTCCCGTGCACTCCGCTCCAATGGTAAATCCTTCTTATCTGTTCCCTTCTCCACTACTGCCAACTCCAGACTTCGCGCCTTCTGTCTCGCTGCACCCTACGCCTGGAATAAATTTCCTGAGCCCCTACGTCTTGCCCCATCCTTGGCCACCTTTAAATCTAGACTGAAAGCCCACCTCTTTAACATTGCTTTTGACTCGTAACCACTTGTAACCACTCGCCTCCACCTACCCTCCTCTCTTCCTTCCCATTCACATTAATTGATTTGATTTGCTTACTTTATTTTTTGTCTATTAGATTGTAAGCTCTTTGAGCAGGGACTGTCTTTCTTCTATGTTTGTGCAGCGCTGCGTACGCCTTGTAGCGCTATAGAAATGCTAAATAGTAGTAGTAGTAGTAGTAGTAGTAGACATACTATGACAGGAATGAACCTCACTACTAAGGCAGGCCATGTGGAGTATGATCTCAGGCCCTCAAATTTACTACTAACGGTCACCATAGCACTTGCATTGTGTCAAAGAGCTTCTTTCTGGAGTTTCTAAGATGTGACATGTTTAGGCAACTTATCCAGCTGTGTTTGGAAGTTACATAAGAACATAAAAGTAGCCATACTGGGTCAGACCAATGGTCCATTTAACCCAGTATCCTGTTTTCCAAACAGTGGCCAAGACAGGTCGCAAGTACCTGGCAGAAACCCAAATTGTGGCAACACTCCATGTCGAACCCCAAAGAATAGCAAAATTCTGGAATCCTAAAGAGTGACAAGATTCCATGCAGAATCTTAAAGTGTAGCAACATTCCATATAGAACCCCAAAGAATAGCAAGATTCTGGAATCCTAAAGAGTGACAAGATTCCATGCAGAATCTCAAAGAGTAGCAACATTCCATATAGAACCCCAAAGAATAGCAAGATTCTGGAATCCTAAAGACTGACAAGATTCCATGCAGAATCTCAAAGAGTAGCAACATTCCATACTACAAATCCCAGGGCAAGCAGTTGCTTCCCATGTCTGTCTCAATAGCAGACTATGGACTTTTCCTCCAGGAATTTGTCCAAGCCTTTTTTGAACTCAGATACACTAACCGCTATTACCACATCCTCCGGCAAAGAGTTATATGTACTTGGAGGTGGGGGATGGAAGAGACAATTTCTCCAAATGGGTTAGTTCTGCACATATCATGAGAGGAATGAACCTCACTCCTAAGCCAGGGTATGAGGAATATGATCACAGTCTCTCAAGTTTACTGCTAATGCTCGCCGTAGTACTTGCATTGTGCCAAAGAGAGCTTATTTCTGGAGTTCATAAGATGTAACGTGTTTAGGCAATTTATCCAGGTGTGTTTGGAAGTTACATAAGAACATAAGAGTAGCCATACTAGGTCAGACCAATGGTCCATCTGGCCCAGGATCCTGTTTTCCAAACAGTGGCCAAGCCAGGTCACAAGTACCTGGCAGAAACCCAAATCGTGCCAACACTCCACACATCGGTGCCTGTTCTGCGCCCAAATATGAACCTCTGAAAAAGTTTTGAAAGGCTCATGTTTAGGCGCTGAAGAACAGACGCCGATGTGTATTGTCATTTTCAATTTTGGTTTAGACATGCACACAAAAAAAGCAGCGCTTACCGCAAAACCTTGTGCGCATGTGTCTGGCATACTCCTTCCATTTTTGCCGCACATAAAATTTGCATATGATTTGTTTGCTGCATTCTGTGCTATTAAGCTCACAGTAGAAGCTGTGCACTCAGACAGCCACGTGTAACTCTACTGCAAGACTTTCTGCATCTCCCTCTTAGACCCTCCCATGTAAGACTGCAGCTACTGGGACTCTTGGGGCTCTCTGTCTTTATCCCCACTGTTTTGGGGAGGTGTTTGGGGGGGGGGGAGATTCCTTAAAGCTGCAGTGGTTGATGGGGTATGGGTGTACCTTTTAGGCCCTCCTGCTGTTTTGGCAGAGACATACTGGAACTTCCCTTTTTAATGAAACTCGTGACACCCAAAATGATGGAAAATTTTGTATATTGTGTGTGTGTGTGTGTGTGTGTGTGTGTGTGTGTGTGAGAGAGAGAGAGAGAGAGAGAGAGGAGGGATTGTATTTTTATATATACTGTATTTTTAATGTTGACATTTTGTATATTTAATGTTTTATATTGGTATTCACCTCAAGATGTTTTTGACGAAACATATACTCAAATAAAGTAAAATAAAGCAACCAGGGGCCGGCCCACTAGCTCAGCGGTTGCGCTTCACACAATATTATGCAAAAGACCTGGGTGTGCTCTCTGGACTTGGTTTTTGCTCCCTGAGTCAACCAGGGTAAGGGATACTGCAATGACAGTTTCATAGCCCCTGATTGGGGCCATTTAATGGAAAGGGGTGTTTCAGCCATTGCTCAAGTATGAGTACCAGCTTCTTGAGGGGAATGGTAGTCTGTGTAGGGTTACCATATTTTGTCCCCCTAAAAGGAGGACACATGCCCTGCCCCCACCACACCCCCCTTTCACACCCCCCTTTCACACCCTCGCTCCACCCCCTGTCACATTTTCCCCTTCCCCCTGTCACATACCCCGTCGCCCCCCTCCCCGTCACCCCCCTCCCCTTACTACTGCCCTGGTGGTCTAGTGGCCTCTTCGGGGCAGGAAAGAGCCCCCTCTTTCCTGCCCGGAGCACTGTCCTGCATGCATCCTTCCTGTTGCTGATCTCGGCGCCGATTCAAAATGGCCGCCAAGAGTTGAAGTGACCTTGCAAGGTCATGAAGGCAGAAGAGGTCACTAGACCACCAGGGGAGTAGTAAGTAAGGGGAGGGGAGGCTAGCAATCTGCCCGTTTGTCCGGATTTCTGGACAAACGGGCAGATTGGCAAAACCTGCCCGGTTGCCCGGACATGTCCTCAAAAAGAGGACATGTCCGGGTAAATCCGGACATATGGTAACCCTAAGTCTATGGCTCTCAGCATTGCAAAGTTTAGGCTAGGGAAGGCCATAGGAAAGAAGGAGTGTGCCAGGCACTTGTAAAAAGGGTTTGTGGCGTCATTGTCCAATAAAGGCCAATACCGATTGAGCAGCAAGATGAAAGGACTGCCAGGTCAAAAAATACCATTAAAATCCCCCATGAAACTAATCACAAGCAAAGCAATTCTTACCTCAGGTGTATACACATAGGCAGCCTGGAATCCACCGGAGATAAAGGCTCTTGCAATGAACAGTAAAACAGTGAGCACATTCCTAGGTGAGAACAGAGCAGTTTGTGTTACAATATGGCTGACAGGAAGCAGGGAAATGCCAGCAAGAGGCTGCATCCAGGGTCCTGGTGACCTCATCAGAACATATAAAGACAAAAATCATGTTTTCAGAATCACAAGGTGCAAACATTTTCATGTGACTTTGTAGACGTTATGGATTTAGCTCAGGCCTTTTGCAGTAGTTCAAGGCAATTTACATTCAGATAGAGAAGGCATTTGACTGTCCCTAGAGGGCTTACAATCTAATTTTCTACCTGAGGTGATGAAGGATTAAGTGACTTGCCCAAGATCACAAGGAGCCACCCTGACTTCTCTGGTTCTCAGCTCACTGCTCTGTTAGGCTACTACCCTAGAGGCAAAATTTCAGTAAGCCAAAACCAGCCCAAAATCCAGATTCAGCCATGCTTCACTTACGGATGAAAATGCCAGTGCATTTTCGGCTGAAACCGATCTCCTCCCCCCATGGCCACAATAAAACCACTCTATGCCCCCTTCCACCACCACAAGCTCCACCTTTCCACCACCCATAGGCCCTCCCCAGGCCTACCTTAGAAGCTTTAGTGGCTTCATTGGGGCAGGAACAATCCCCAGTTGACCTTGCCCGTGCCAGCTCCGCAGTCATAATGGCTGCCAAGACTTCCTGCAGCGGTCTTGTGAGGCTGCCATGGGAGGTTGCAGCAGCCATTTTGAGACTGCAGCCAATAGGCTGATAGGCCCAGGGGGAACTAGGGGTGGTCAGAGTTTGTGGTCAAGGGGATGAGTGGCCTGAGAGGGCTGGTTTCTGCCGGGGAGCAATGGTTTCTGCTTTCATTTCGGCTGACACTGAGTGGTGACTTTCTGCCACAGATTCAGTTTTGACTGAAAAACCGAATACCATGGGTTTGGTCACCCTCTATATTACCCACTAAAGGTGAAATCTTTGATTTTAGATATTGAACAACTCTACAGCTGTCCCCTGGTCTTGTCTGTGGCCTGAACAAAATTAAAAATGACCAGCATTTACCCCCCTGAAATTGTGACAGCTAGGTAAACCACTTGTGGTTGATAATAAAATGATTAACTAAAATGTTAGGGCTTTACTATCAATACACAATTTCATTCCTAGTGCCTGGCCAAGACATTTAGTGGAATCAGGCTGATCTGAAGATGCTCAAACCTAACTCTCTTCAAGATGACTGGGGCAGAGATTTTCAACTTTCACCTCTGAGCACCACAAACAGATCTGGTTGTTAGGGTAAGCAAGCTAGACGTATTCGCACTTCTCAGACTAAGACCCTCATTTTACAAACCCTATTTACTTTTGACACACGCATAAACCAGCACTTAAATGTTTATCTAAGCCCCTGTTTTAGAAAGCTGGGATACGCACGTATCAAACCCATGTGCTTGCAAATGGTAAGGGGTGTGGTCTGGGTGTGTTTTGGGTGGGACAAGGGTGTGGCAAGTTCATAGACATTTAGTCCCCATTTCAGAAGGGAACTCAATGTCAAAGTCCTACAAGAGCGACATCAGAAGTTACAGCTGCTCTCAAGCACATTTAGGATTTGGGAAACAGCTGCTATTGATCAGCACTCCACAGGAGGTGTGAGGGCAGGTTGCCCCATTAATTCCCCGCAGTGGTTTTTGTCCCCCTCAAATGCTAAACAGGCATGGGAAACCGCTCACTTTGACAGCATCCTTGGTTATGTTTGTAAGACCACAAAGATAACGGGTTATGTACTGGCTTTGTTTGAACTAGTCAATATTATAACGTTAAATTCTTTTAAATTGAGTATTTATGCTGCACTCACGCGACGCATAAAAATCCATGTCTCCTGTATTTCAGAACAGGCTCCACATCGGCCGATCCTGTTCTAAAACACCAGTGAAACTTGAGATGCATTGACCTGCATATCTCAGTTCCTACTTCAGCGACCTGGGGCTGCCCATTTATGCAAATAATTGTGAATATTCTATGTGGATCGCCTAAAACCCAGAATATCCCAGCATTGTTAACTATGGCCAAATGCACGGATCATCTCTGGTTGCAATGTTTATTATTTCGCAGCTCTGTGCCCACCTTCCAACACAGAGAAACAGCAGAAGAGCACAGAATGAGAAAACCAGGAAGGACAGTGCCATCGTTTTCTTGCGACCTAGCCGGTCAATAATCCACAATGTCACTAGAACGCCTGCCAAAGAAGAGGGAGAAAAATATTTGTTTATACATACTGGTCAGCCACCTTTCCAATCCAGCTGCTCAAAATGGGGTAAAATAGAAGAATTAAAAGATAATGGCCTGATATTCAATAGCAGATATCTGTACAGTGCCACTGAAAATTCTTACAGATCACCCCAGCACTATCTGGATTGAGAGTAGCGTGTGGACGTTCTGCCTACCTCTACCAATAGATGGCAGTATTTTGCTGCTACCTGTATAGCTATGTGGGTTAATTTAGGACAGCAAAACTGAACTTTTATCACATGACTGCTTAACCACTTTGCTATGAATGATCAAGCACTACCACTTTAAACCTTATGTCGAATAGGGACTCCCTACAGTCGACGACCTAATATATGCTACAATCCAATTTATTACTCAAAAACCTTCATGCAATACTATAATGCAATACTCTTCACCATGTATGTATGCACATGGTATATGCATATACCATGATCTATTCCATATATATTATGTTTCATGTATGTTACCATGTATGTATGCACCTTAAAAAAATACCATTCGTAACCCGGAAATGGCAACCGCCATTACAGCAAATGTAAGCCACATTGAGCCTGCAAATCGGTGGGAATAAGTGGGATACAAATGCTACAAATAAATAAATACATAAAATAAAATAAAAATGGTGGCTCTGGGGTCCTTTTACTAAGATGCGCTGAAAAATGGCCTGCGGTAGTGTAGGCGCGTGTTTTGGGCGTGCACAGATCCATTTTTCAGCACGCCTGCAAAAAAAATGCCTTTTTAAACATTTTTGCCGAAAATGGGCGTGCGGCAAAATAAAAATTGATGCGCGTCCATTTTGGGTCCGAGACCTTACTGCCAGCCATTGACCTAGCGGTTAAGTCTCACGCGGTAACCAGGCGGTAATGACCTACGCACGTCAAATGCCGCTTGGTGCATGTAGCGGACGCACGCCAGAAAATAAAAATAATTTTTCGGACATGCGCCAAAAATGAAATTACTGCAATATCCATGTGGTAGCTGGGCAGTAACTCCATTTTGGCACGCATTGGGCGCATGTAGACGCTTACGCGGCTTAGTAAAAGGGCCCCTCTATTTGTAGAGCCAGTGGTAGTCACTACAGGTTATGTATATTCAGCACCACTCGCTTTCTGGATAGTGGTGTGAAATATATGTAATTGGATTGGATTTATTACTTATAGCTTGCCCTTATCCAGGGTGGCGAACAAAAAACATACATAAAAAAAAAATCACATAAAAATGCCTTGGCCAGTGTTTAACAAACGCTGATCACAGCATTTGAATATTAACTTGGAAGCATAACAATCAATAAGACAAAGAGTGCATAACCACTAAAATGTACATATAGAAGCCCTTTTGCTAAGCTGTGATACAAGGTGGTCTGTGCTATGACTAGCGCGTGGGGTTTCCCCATGTGCTGAGGCCACTTTTAGCGTGGCAGTAAAATGACCAATTTTCTATTTCTTCAATTAATGGCCAAGTGCTAATTTCCAAATCAGCATGTGGCTCTTAGTGCTGTACCCCTTACCTATTGACTAGGCAGTAAGCACTCCCGCACTAAGGGAAGGGAAATGGGACTTGATATACCGCCTTTCTGAGGTTTTTGCAACTACATTCCAAGCGGTTTACATATATTCAGGTACTTATTTTGTACCAGGGGCAATGGAGGGTTAAGTGACTTGCCCAGAGTCACAAGGAGCTGCAGTGGGAATTGAACTCGGTTCCCCAGGATCAAAGTCCACTGCACTAACCACTAGGCTACTCCTCCACTAGCAACATTCCATGTAGAATCTTCAAATAGTAGCAACATTCCAGAATCTCAAATAGTAGCAACAGCAACATTCCATGTAGAATCTCAAATAGGGAAATGGGACTTGATATACTGCCTTTCTGAGGTTTTTGCAACTACATTCCAAGTGGTTTACATATATTCAGGTACTTATTTTGTACCAGGGGCAATGGAGGGTTAAGTACCTTGCCCAGAGTCACAAGGAGCTGCAGTGGGAATTGAACTCAGTTCCCCAGGATCAAAGTCCACTGCACTAACCACTAGGCTACTCCTCCACTAGCAACATTCCATGTAGAATCTTCAAATAGTAGCAACATTCCAGAATCTCAAATAGTAGCAACAGCAACATTCCATGTAGAATCTCAAATAGGGAAATGGGACTTGATATACTGCCTTTCTGAGGTTTTTGCAACTACATTTAAAGCAGTTTACATATATACAGGTACTTATTTGTACCAGGGGTAATGAAGGGTTAAGTGACTTGCCCAGAGTCACAAGGAGCTGCAGTGGGAATCAAACTCAGTTCCCCAGGATCAGAGTCCGCTGCACTAACCACTAGGCTACTCCTCCTCTCACCATGCATTAATCAGTTGGTGCGTGGCAATGTAGCTGCACTAACCAATTAACAGCGGGTACATCTACTCTCCGCCCCCCCCCCCCAAGCACACATGGGAAGCGCACATAGATTCAACTACACACTCAGGGGGTCTTTTTCAAAGTGTTGGTTAGCCCTCTAAATCGGGATTACCACCAGCCCAACGCAGCCGCCAGTGGTAGTTCCACCCTAAGTGTGCGCCATTTCCAGGGGAAAAAAGAAAACCCCCAGAAAAGGCTTGTGCAGTGGTAATTTGGCGGTAATTACCATGGGAGCCCTTATCGCCACCTCAATGGGTGGCAGTAAGGGTTTCCCCTGCATGACCACGCAGTAAGAGTTCTCTTACCGCATGGCCATGTTTGTCTGGGGGCTTTTTACTTGCTGTGGTAAAAAAGGCCCCGGTACGCACGGAGCTATGAATGGAGGATATGTAGTGCATGACAGTGGTATAGGGGAGATTAATGACGTTCAAGAAATTAACTGGTTGAAAATGGCTTTGTGCTCCTGTCTGGATAAGAGCAAACCAGAGATCTTTATACTTATTGTTCATGTTTATTCGGTGCGAAATAAATAAATAAATAAATACATACATAAAATTTTAACCCACAAATATAACATAATCCTTTTCCTAATTCTTGGATGCCAAATATTGTGGGCTAAAGTTTGTTTTTCTGCTTTTATTTTTTTAATATTCTTAATATTGTGGTAAATTTCTGGTATTATTTCCTTCATTCAATGTGTATTTCTTGAATATAATTGAAAAATTGCTATACATACATATATTTTTAAATACAACATGATCAGAAATCAAGATCATTATATCAAACAATAAAACAAAAAAGAAACATAACTAAGTTAAAACAGTACCACTATAACAGTGGGTGCCTTCAGCTCAGTTCCATTTGTAAACTGTTGAATATGCTAAGCCCCTGGTTAATTTTGCTCCCCAATGAGATGACAACATCCCCGATGAACAGCCTACCTGGAAACTCAGATAAGGTGGTCCAGAGAAGATCTGTGTAGTCTTTCTCTGTTAAAAATTCACAAGCAAGGCTACATTTGGCTTTCACTGCCTTCTTCCTATTTGAGACTACAGGAGGATAAAACATGTGTTACTCTTTGGCTTAGGAAACCTGCTCCTAGTGGAATGTGAAATCTGGAATAAAACTTCCCAATCTGCAATGAAGTTTCAATCAAAAACATAGCACATTAAACACAGAAAGTTACCCCAATTGGGTCTCTGGCTTTTCTTAGAGATGTGCACAAAGTAAATATTTTTGTTTCATTTTCAGTCTCTTTGGACTTTTCCCTGATTTTTCATTTTTTTTCACATATTCATTCTAATAAATATTTTTAACATGCATTTAATTCATAGATTAATGTTGAATAAAGGCTTAATATACCACTTTTCTTAGTAAAAAAAAACAAAAAGCGGTGTACAATTCAATATAAAGAAACAGGAAAGGACAGAGAGAGAGAGGGAAAGAGGATTAACATGTTAAATTACTACTACTATTTAACATTTCTAAAGCGCTACTAGGGTTACGCAGCGCAGTACAAGTTAACATAGAAAGACAGTCCCTGCTCAAAGAGCTTACAATCTAATGGACAAATGTACAGTCAGTCAAGTAGGGGCAGTCAAATTGGGGCAGTCTAGATTTCCTGAAAGGTATAAAGGTTAGGTGCCAAAGGCAACATTGAAGAGGTGGGCTTTGAGCAAGGATTTGAAGATGGGTAGGGAGGGGGCTTGGCGTAGGGGCTCAGGAAATTGATTCCACGCATAGGGTGAAGCGAGGCAGAATGGGCGTAGCCTGGAGTTGGCGGTGATGGAGAAGGGTACTGAGAGGAGGGATTTGTCCTGAGAGCAGAGGTTCCGGGCGGGAACGTAGGGGGAGATGAGGGTGGAGAGGTAATTCTTTATTTCAGTAAACTTCCAGAACATTAAAGGAGACCCGACACGACTCGTGTTTCAGCCCTACTAGCCTGCATCAGGGATCCAGGAATTTGTCATATCTTACATATTCCCAGAAAAGTCTCCTAGACCCCTGCTGCAGGCCAGTAGGGCCGAAACACGAGTCCTGTCGGGTCTCCTTTATTGTTCTGGAAGTTTACTGAAATAAAGAAAGCTTTTTGGACACCATCTGTGAGAGGTTTCTTTCTTGTTCCTCTACTGTTTTTGCCTGGTGCATTCTTGAACTATTTTACCACTTGTTTCCACTTCCTTTCTTTGATGGCTATTCCAGACATCCCGCCAATCTTAAGTGGCATTGGTAAGATGTCTCCTCCTCCACCTCATTCCCAGCACCATCTTCCCCCTGAAGCAGCAGCTAATTGTGAAGTTTAAAGAACTGGTTAGGAGACAGGCATGTAGCCAGATCTTGGGTTTGGCGGGGGGCCTGAGCCCAAAGTGGGGGGAGGGGACACAAAACTTTACCTTGCCATTCACCCCCCTCCCCCTGCCATTGACTAAACATACCTGAGCTGATGGGGTCCCTGAGCCCCAAAAGCGGAAGCTCTCCTTCACCCAATGCCGCATGCTGAAAGCTAATACTAGCGCAAGTCAGCATTAGTGAGCCTTATCTTAGGTGCGAACACTTATGCCATGTCAATGACTGGTGTAAAGGGAGCGTAACTGGCAATATTCTATAATTTACGCGCATTCCTTGGCCCCATGCCTGCCCATGCCCCTTCCACATATCCACCCAACTTAGAGTTATGGGCTATAGCGCATAGGCGTTACTTTATAGAACAGTGCCTAGTGCACTCGGTAGCGTATTTATACTAGGTGCGTGTGTTGCGTACACACCCCCAGTCAGACCCGGTCCCACCCTGCACCTTAAAATCATCTCTGCTGCAGTCTTTGTGTGGGAAGCAGCAAGAAGCAGCAGCAGCACTCATAAATTGCCTGCAGCCTGCACCAGAACTTCCTCTCTGAACCGTTCCGCCCCTTCTGATGCAACTTCCTGTTTTGTGAAGGGTGGGACGGTTTAGAAAGGAAGTCCTGGTGCAGCTTCAAGTAGCCTATGCCTGGATGAAGACTGCAGTGGAGGTGATTTTAAGATACCAGGGGGCATTGGGTGGGTTCACCCCCCCCCCCCCCCCAGTAAAAACAATTCCTGGCTACGTTACTGAGTGCACTTATTTACAAAACCAGCAATTAAAGGCACCTCCGACACCTGTAAATGGCACATAATTCTAGGTACAAGTTTAAGGAATCGCTCTCTAATGGGGCTGGATCCTGATGCCTGTTTAGACAGGCACATTGGATCCTATATTTATAAAATAGGCTTAAACAGGCACTTTTTTTGGACTTCTCACATAACATTACCTCTAAGGGGGCTGATTTGTTAAGAAACTTCAACCAGTGGCATAGCTACGTGGGGCCAGGGGGGCCTGGGCCCCCGCAGATTTGTCCTTGGGCCCCCCTGCCGGCAACCCTCTCGACCCCCCTCCCACCGCCAACCCGCCGTCGTCTGCCTTTGCTGGCGGGGGACCCCAACCCCCGCCAGCCGAGGTCCTCTTCTTCTCGCAAAAGGCTTCCTTCTGTTTCTGACGTCCTGAACGTACAACGTGCAGGACGTCAGAAACAGAAGAAGCCTTTTGCGAGAAGAGGAGGACCTCAGCTGGCAGGGGTTGGGGTCCCCCGCCAGCAAAGGTAGGTGACGGCGGGTTGGCAGCGGGGGGGGGTCAAGAGGGTCGGCGGCGGGGGGGGGGGGGCAATGGCGGGGTGGGTGGGTGTTGGCAATGGCAGGGGGGGGGTCGGCGGCGCCGGGGGGGGGCTAAAATGTGCCCCTCACCTCGGGCTCTGGACCCCCCTCCCGCCAAAGTCTGGCTACGCCCCTGACTTCAACGTCCGTAGGTATACTATAAGCTAATTTCCCTTTGAGTCAAGGTGTTTACTGATGAAACAAAAGGTCTTGTACTCACTGCTACACACATCACCCGCTTGAAACAGCTCCGTAGTTAATAGAACCAGTCCATAATAAGAAAATGCATTGGAAAACCTGTAACAAAGCAAACACAACAGATGTAAGAAGAATGAGTACAATAAGTGAAACCCATCTATAAAGAGATTTTCAATAGGACACGATTTGCGTGTTAAACGGGCTGGCGTTTTGGTTTGTGACATTTCTCTATCAGTTTTGATGAGACATGTCTGTGAGCTGAAGACAGGTTGTCAGTGAAACGTATCTTTTTTCTGTTCTCCATTGTAGCCTGTGCTGGAGAGAAGAGTGATTTCTCTGCTCAGGGGGAGAGTTCTGTGAAACCTGTCAGGATGCAGGTTACAGATAACAGAAGACTGGAAAATCCTAAGAGAGTTAAAATTCACAGGAGTGTTTATTGGAGTTTTCCTTGGGAAAAGGGAAGGAAATCTACCCTCTAAAACCCTTTCATCTCAGGTGGAGGCCCCAGGCACCATACATATCAGGGACTGATGGGGCCCAAAGCTCCTGGGTTATACCACACAGGTTGCCAGCTCCCATGGTAAATCAAGGTACAAGTTCACCATAAGAACATAAGCGTTGCCATACTGGGACAGACCAAAGGTTCATCAAGCCCAGTATCCTGTTTCCAACAGTGGCCAATCCAGGATACAAATACCTGGCAAGATCCCAGAACAGTAAAATAGATTTCATGCTGCTTATCCTAGAAATAAGCAGTAGATTTTCACATGTCCATCTTAATAATGGCTTATGGACTTTTCTTCTAGGCAATTATCCAAACCTTTTTTAAACCCTGCTAAGCTAACTGATTTTACCACATTCTCTGGCAATGAATTCCACAGTTTAATTGCATGCTGAGTGAAGAAATATTTTCTCTGGTTTGTTTTAAATTTGCTGCTTAGTGCTTCATTGCATTATCCCTTAGTCCTAGTATTTTTGGAAAGAGTGAACAAGCGATTCACCTCTACCCATTCTACTTCACTCAGTATTTTATAGACCTCTATCATATCTCCCCCTCAGCTCTCTCTTCTCCAAACTGAACAGCCCTAGCCGCTTTAGCCTTTCCTCATAGTGAAGTCGTCCTATCTCTTTTATCATCTTTGACGCCCTTCTCGGCACCTTTTCTAATTCCGCTACATCTTTTTTGAGGAGTAGTGTCCACAAATGCACATAGTATCTGAGGTGCAGTCTCACCATTAAGCGATACAAAGGCATTATAATATTCTCATTTTTGTTTTCCATTCCTTTCCTAATAATTCCTAACATTCTATCTGCTTCCTTAACCTCCACTGCATACGGAGCAAAGGGTTTCAATGTATCGTCAACGATAACATCTAGATCCTTTTCCCGAGCAGTGATTCCTAATGTGGAACCTCGCATCACATAGCTGTAGTTTGGGTTCCTCTTTTACCACACCTTGATAACTTCATGCATTATGGGCAGACGATCAAAAGCCCCACGCTGTTCCAAACAGCGCTCTAAAAATCACGCTGGAACAGCACGGGGCTTTACCGCCCCTATGATCAGGACTCCCTTATATGGTGTGAAGTCCTGCCCAGCGTATCCCAGGATTCACTGGGCAGGGCTAGGCACTACGTTTGCTTCTGATCATCGGCCCATTAGTGTGTTATGAACTTACTAATGAAAGAACATTTCAAGCTGAACTTGTTGGACTACAGAGGATAATTTCATACAGAAAATAATATGAGTTTGCATCGAAATGTTTTGTGTGGTTGGGTTTAGGGGTTCAGAAGGCAACACCCCAACCTCCAAGCCAACCAGATGAGATCAGCCATTGTCAGCTTGATAGATTCAGTACTTAAAAGTGTTGAAAATGATGCAAAAGAGCCCACCCAGCATGGACAATAGTTTACTTGAGAAGTGAATTTTATGGTTTGAATTTTTCAGCTTATTGTAATTGTTATCCAACGTTCTGTGCTTTGTCTTGAGTCTATCTGAATAAACAGATGGTTATTCCAAATTAAGGAATTACTTTCTTTTTTTGTCCACCACAGGAATGTCATGGGTCACATTGCCATCTGTCAGTTCAACGCACATTTGTATAATAAGAGTGTACGAACATTTAGGAAACCAAGTAAGCAGTCTACAGCAGAGCCGTAGCGAGGGGAGCGGACAACCGGGGCGGGTCGCCGCTGCGCACTCCCCCCAGGTGCAGCACGGCGCACCCTCCTCCCGCTGGAGCGCACCCCCCCCAGAGCGCATACCTGCGGCGAGGGACTGGCGGGAGGGCCGATCCGCCCCAACTGCACGTTGCTGGGGTGTGTCGGCTCCGCGCTGGTTCACTGCTCTCTCTGTCTCGGAACAGGAAGTAACCTGTTCCGGGGCAGAGAGGGCAGTGCACCAGCACGGAGCCGACACCCCCCAGCGGCGTGCACCCGGGGCGGACCGCCCCCCCCCCCCCCCCTTCCTACGCCACTGGTCTACAGGGATTTCTGCAACAGGGCAATTCTTCTTTCAAAACTGCCAACAAAGTACATGAATACAAAAGCACCCACATATTTTTTTTTCCTGTACAAAATCTGCGGACAACAGAATTGGGACGCAGTGATGGATATAGATTTGAAAATTCATTTCAACCCTGACCTAGCCACACAGCCCCCAGGAATATCTCTTTTTGATCCAGGTAAAAGTAAGCGCAATAGATGGATGGGTGGACGATTGTTGAAGGCTATTGAGTAAAGCTTAAATGTGAACTTCTGCATGATTATAATACCTGAAATAGGAGGGTTTGCTCAGCTATCCTGTAAAATGCCGCATGTAAATGTCTCTACACCTCATACCCCGAGACGGCCAGCAGCTCCGATCCTACGAGCCGTGGATGGGGGAGAGTTGCATTAGAAGACGAGGGGAGGGTGAGGGAAGTAATCGGGCTAGTCACTGGTGAAGGGTCTGGCAATGATAGCGAGAGGTGGGGGAGGGGTGTGGAGAGCTGGGAAGTACAATGTTTCCAGATATGATTGGCTGCTGATTATGGGTATTGTAGTCTTCAGCAGCAGGGTCGGTTGGTGGAGTTTGCATAGGGAACTGGTTTAAGCAAGAGGTGTAATGTAGGAATTTCAATAGAATTGTTAAATACAAAAAGTTGTAACATAGCATCAGTACTAACGTGGGTAGGGGAGGGGGGAAGTAATTGTCAAAAGTTTGATGACTGCCTGTACTGTTATATCTTTTTTATGTAAGTCTTGATTTTGGACCTTCTGGTTACTCGCTGGTGGATTTGTTACCATTGACTTGTCATCAATAACAAATTGTTGAATCATAAAAGTAAGCGCAATGTGCATTTATCACCTACGCAGGACACAATCTGCACTCCCCGTGGACCTAACTGGGAAACAATTGTGACAATCGCCCCCCCCCCCCCCTTACACTTTGTTACATACTTACCATATAAACCAAAGTAACAATGTTGTCCTTCTAAATTGAGGTGTGAAAAGGTCCCTTATTTTCCCTCGGTCTTCCTATTTCAAATGAAAAGTAGAGAAAGAAAGAAGTGTTCCATTTGCTTGGTCATTTCTATGGAAAATTAAAGCTAGACAGAACTTTTTTCAGTATGGGTATAAGCGGATTTTACTCGCCAAATCATACAGCACCTTCCAGACCCGACTCTGCTTCCAAAACGGACAAACCCTTTTCTTTTTACTGCATTTTTAAAACCCGTTACACTCAGGGGCGTATCTGGACTCCGGCGGTAGGGGGGGCCAGAGCCAGAGGGAGGGGGGCACATTTTAGCCCCCCCCCCCGCCGCCACCGACCCCCCCCCCCACCATTGTCAGAGCCCCCACCGCCACCAATGACTCTCTCCACCCCCCTCCCGCCGCCAACCCTCCCCCGCTGCTGTTGCTTACTTTTGCTGGCGGGGGACCCCAACCCCCGCCAGCCGAGGTCTGCTTCCACCTGCCGCTGCCTTAAAAACTTCTTCTTCAGCCGGCGGGGGACCCCAAACCCCCGCCAGCCGCCCCGAGGTGTTTAAAATTCAGCTTCGGCCTCCGTGGCCGTGCTGCTGTTGATAGGCGCTGTTGAAATCCACTTCGGAGTCTGACGTCGCAGCACGTACAACGTACAACGACGTCAGACTCCGAAGTGGATTTCAACAGCGCCTATCAACAGCAGCACGGCCACGGAGGCCGAAGCTGAATTTTAAACACCTCGGGGCGGCTGGCGGGGGTTTGGGGTCCCCCGCCGGCTGAAGAAGTTTTTAAGGCAGCGGCAGGTGGAAGCAGACCTCGGCTGGCGGGGGTTGGGGTCCCCCGCCAGCAAAAGTAAGCAACGGCAGCGGGGGAGGGTTGATGGCGGTAGGGGGGTCCAGGGCAAAATCTGCGGGGGCCCAGGCCCTTGAGGCCCCACGCAGATATGCCCCTGGTTACACTAATTGCTCCTAGGTGGGTGGTATCTGGTTATGTATGTAAAGAGGAGGCTGTGTGGGTGACGTGTGTATGGGGGGGGGGGGGATGGCATAGGAGCCAACTTTTCAAAATTATTGGGGGTGCTAAGCCCAATGGAAATAATGCCTCCCTGGACACATACAAGGATTTGTTTTCCAATATTGGGGGTGCTCATGCACCCACAACACCCACAGAGTCGGCTCCAATGGGGGATGGGCATGT
The DNA here is from genome assembly GCF_901765095.1 of Microcaecilia unicolor. NCBI lineage: Eukaryota > Metazoa > Chordata > Amphibia > Gymnophiona > Siphonopidae > Microcaecilia > Microcaecilia unicolor. Next base: position 28,890,332 of record NC_044041.1, on the reverse strand, counting down.
GTGAGAGATGAATGGAATATGGGGGTACATCTAGACGGAATGTGTGTGATATATGGGGGTAGGGATATTTAGGGATATGTGGTTGTGTCTGTATATATATGGTGGATGGGGAGGTGGGGGGATAATACAGGCTGTCCAGCACTCTCTTGCACCTTCTCCACCTGACCCCATGATCTTTCCCACTACTTTCTCCTCCTTTCCCAAACCTCTCCACCCATTCCCAACTTGTCTCACCCACTTTGTCAGCACCCCCTCCCTCCCTCACTGCCCCATCCCCGACTTGTTTTCCTTCCCCACCCCATATCTTCCCATTCAATTTTCTGCCCCCTTCTGGTGAGGTCAGATATCTCAGAGACACTTTTGACTACAAATTGCAGCAATATGCTTTATCTCTAGATGTGGCTACCATCAGGCTACAGAGAGGGGGCGCGGGGAGGGCAAAATTCCCCGGACCTAGGGAGACCAGGCACCAGGGTCTGTCTTTCTCCTGCTCCTGTCAGAACCCGGGTGATTGTGTTAACGCGATAATCAGGTCCCGGCACACAGGAGCAGGAGAGAGGCAAACCCCGGTGCTGGGCCTCCCTTGGAAGCTGGGAAGGAGCAGATGCACTGACACAGGAAAGTAGGGGGCATGGGGTGGTGGCTGCCTGAGCCAGTGGGCAAAGGGTGGCAGCGGATGTGGTGGCCCTGCCCTGGGTCCGGCTTTGTCTCTCAATGGCCCTGGCTACCATCTAGAGTGGAGGAGTAGCCAAGAACCAGGGGGAATGGGTTCAATTCCCATTGCAGCTCCTTGTGACTCTGGATAAGTCACTTAACCCTCCATTACCCCAGGTACAAAATAAGTTCCTGTATATAATAAGTAAACCGCTTTGATTGCTACCACAGAAAGGCAGTATATCAAATCCCATCCCCTTTTAGCAGTTCTCAGAGACCTATTTGGCTTCCCATAGGAAATAATATTTGAAATCTACGCTGACAGAGAATGAACCCACTAACATTTTTGGATTGTCAGTGAAAGTTCAGCTCTGGGTCCCCTTTGTCAAAGCACTTCAGTTCGTGGAGACTTGCAGCAAGTCTTTTTCTGCCGATGTCCCCATTACGTGGAAAAAACTTCCTCTCGAGATTTATTCCAAACCCTGCTAAGCCTTGATAAAGCCTGTTAATTCTGAATCCCAGCAGGGAAAATACTCCTCAGAGGTTTCTCTGAAGATCCGGAAAGCGGAGACCTTTGGGAGCCAGGCTCAAGGCTAAGAAGCCAAACACAGCAGCTCAGGGTAGTGAGGCACCAGCCCTTGGGAGCAGACTCAAAAGCACAAATGCTTTTGGGAGCAGCTCAGGGCAGAAAATGGAGGGTCTGCGGAAACTCAATCGGTGTCTAAGGGGGAAGAGCGGAGGCAGACCTCTAAGGGGATCCCTGGGACTAGTGTTTACAGAGCCCTGTTAAGAGCTGGTAAGACTGAACCCTCAGCCGGGAGAAACCCCAGAGGCTCCTCCTGAAGAGTGGGCCTAAAAGGGTGAAAGCCTCCGGGGTGCAACTGGCACTAAGGGCCCTGCAAAAGGAAGGCCTCCGAGGTGTGACTGGCAATAGGGGCCCTACGGGGGTGAAGGCCTCTGGGTTGCAATTGGCACTAGGGGCAGACTGACCATTTGGGCAACCGGGCAGTGCCCGAGGGCCCAGAGGCTCTGCCCGGTTGCCCGCCACCGCACACTACAGCCCCCATGGGGCCCTGGTGGTCTAGTGGCCGCTGCCACTATTCTCCCTGGTTGCACTGCTGTGTTTACAAAATGGCTGCCGAGACTAATGAAGTCTCAGCAGCCATTTTGTAAACACGGCGCCGCGCCGGACAGAGTAGAAGCAGCGGGTGGGCAGAAAAGAGGGGATTTATTTCCTGCCCCCGAAGAAGCCACAGTCACTTGACTACCAAAGCCTTCCAAGGTATGGTGGGGGCAGCGGCAACACGATGGGAGAGAGGCAGCACGGCGGGGGTGGGATCACTGGTGGTGGCAGCAGCAGCATGGCAGGGGGGCCCAGAGTAGTCTCAGTGCCAGGGGGCCTAGAATACTCTCAGTCTGCCCCTGATTGGCACTAGGGGCCCTACCCAAGGAAGGCCTCCGGGGTGCAACCAGCACTAGAGGCTCAAGGGAACGGACAGCAGGTCTTCGGAGCCTGGGAGTTTCAAGGAAGCAATAACAGGGCCAGGTACGACAGACCTGGAAACCCAGCCCTAGAAGCCGAGAGAGAGAGACAGACAGACAGACAGAGAGAGAGAGAGAGAGAGAGAGAGATGAGATCTGAGGGGACCGATTGAGGGTGGAGTTGAAAAGAAAGGAGAGGAGGGACATAGGCCAGACGGCTACAACTATATAATTGACTATTACCTTGGCAAGGAAATCCGACAGGGCTGAACAGGGGATAAAGGACCCAATTACAGTTCTAAACACTTTAACTAGGAACAATCGATTCCAGAGTACTAGTAGGTTAAATGGTATTATTACTGGTGTTTGCTTACATTTGCTTTGAGGAGTTAAGTGTCCAGTCTTTGGACAGTTATGTATCATAGCTGAAAATACATATGTAAATTAGTGTAAACAGTTAAATAAAACCTATTTAATTTATTGTCCAGCCCTGTTCACAGCAGTTCTAGGGGGTGGGGGGAGAGAAGAGGGTAACCCTACCAGCTGACACTTTTCTTCCCCAGGTGGAGGCAGCCAGCGCCAAACAAGTAAGAGCCCGATGGAGACTGCCTGTGGGAGGCTCCAGCCAGGTCAGGCCCTGGACCCAGAAACCCCCAGGTAGAGGGGCGTTTCACATAGAAAAAAACAAACCTAGAAAAATGTAGGCAAATAAAGACCATATGGCCTATCCAGTCTGCCCATCCATGCCATATACTCTCCCTTAGAGATTGTCATACCCGTTCATTGTCTTTCTTATCTTTATTTTAATCTGTGGAACATTTTTTTAAAGTCGTCACTTGCATAATTTATGTTGCCTGTAATGCTTCAATATCAAATATCAAGGAGCTTAGTAGAGATTGGGTGGCAGAGCCAGTGGTTGGAGGCGGGGCTAGTGGTTGGGAGGCGGGGCTAGTGCTGGGCAGACTTCTACGGTCTGTGCCCTGAAAATGGCAGATACAAATCAAAGTCAGGTATTCACATAAAGTAGTACGTATGAGTTTATCTTGTTGGGCAGACTGGATGGACTGTACAGGTCTTTCTCTGCTGTCATCTACTATGTTACAAGGACAAACAGCCCCTATATCTACTTGATAATTCAGTGTCACAGTGGAAAAGCTGAGTTGGCATAATGTCACATTTGTGCCTGCGGATCACGCTTACCTGTCTGGAAATGATCAGTTTTCCCAGAGGCATCGGAACTCCATTTTCTGTAGCTATTCGTTTTAGGGTAGCAAAAGCCTTTTCTTGGTTACCGGATAATACATCGTACCTTGCGCTTTCAGGCAACCACTACAAGAACAAGGGCGATAAATGCACATGGTAAAGTGAGGAGGCTTTTGTGTTTAATGCAGTCAGCTACATAGACCTCTGTGTTGCCCATAGTACTGAGCTTCAAGCCCCCACTATCCTCAACCAGGAACACAAAGACATGTGAAGGAAAATTTATTCAGTGAAAAGACCGGAGTGGGAAATGGATCAGGCCGACCAGGAACGAGGAGACTTCAGGTGCTGGTGAAATGTTTATTGGTGAAGACTCGACAACACCGTGTCTCGGCAGTGAGCCTGCTTCAGGAGTCTTTATAAAACCAGTGCTTTTTTTGTGCCGGTACGCGCCGGTACGGCGTACCGGCACCTTTTTTCCCTAGGGTTCCTGACTTGCGTTCCTGCCGCCCGTCGAGATCCAGCGCCCCTGCCCCAGCTGCCCGCCCTCTTTGCTTCCCGACAGCCCTGCTTTCCGGTTCAAACCTCCCCCCCCCCCCCCGCGACGCGTTTCAATCTTGTATTTATTTATTTTTTTTTACTTGCAGTCACAGCGCCGGCGTGGTTGAGAGGACCAGGCTCGCCTCCTCATGCTTTCCTTCCCTTCGATGTTCCGATTCGCTGCCTCTCAGTGTCCCGCCTTCGCGGAAACAGGAAACACGTCACAGGAAGGCGGGACACTGGGGCAGCGAATCGGAACACCGAAGGGAAGGAAAGCATGAGGAGGCAAGCCTGGTCCTCTCAACAACGCCGGCGCTGTGCCTGCAAGTAAAAATAAATAAATAAATAAAAGATTGAAACGCGTCGCGGGGGGGGGGGGGAGGTTTGGACCGGAAAGCAGGGCTGTCGGGAAGCAAAGAGGGCGGGCAGCTGGGGCAGGGGCGCTGGATCTCGACGTCGGGTGGGGAGAAGGTCTGATTTGGGGGTTGGATGAATGGCAGAGCCTGGGGATGGGAGAACAGGGCACATGCTGGGCGCTAGGGGTTGAGGAGAGAGAAGGGTATTTTGCTGGGGCTGGGAGAAGGGAGCTGATTTAGGGAGAAGAGTCTGACTCTGTGGCTGGGAGAAAAAGGGACCAAGGACAGACGCTGAGGTTTGGGGCTGAGGGTCTAATGCTGGGGCTGGAGAAGAAGGGGAGGGCAGGGAAGAGAAAATTGCTGGACATGAAGGAGAGGGGAGAGAGGATAATCAGTGGACATGGATGGCAGGGGAGGACAGGGGGCAGAGAAGAATGGGTCACGGATGGCAGGGGAGGATGGAGCAGAGAAGAATGGCTGGTCACAGATGGCAGGGGAGGACAGGGGGCAGAGAAGAATGGGTCGCGGATGGCAGGGGAGGACGGAGCAGAGAAGAATGGCTGGTCACAGATGGCAGGGGAGGACAGGGGGCAGAGAAGAATGGCTGGTCACGGATGGCAGGGGAGGACGGAGCACAGAAGAATGGCTGGTCACGGATGGCAGGGGAGGACAGGGGGCAGAGAAGAATGGCTGGTCACGGATGGCAGGGGAGGACGGAGCACAGAAGAATGGCTGGTCACGGATGGCAGGGGAGGACAGGGGGCAGAGAAGAATAGCTGGTCACGGATGGCAGGGGAGGACGGAGCACAGAAGAATGGCTGGTCACGGATGGCAGGGGAGGACAGGGGGCAGAGAAGAATGGCTGGTCATGGATGGCAGGGGAGGACAGGGGGCAGAGAAGAATGGCTGGTCATGGATGGCAGGGGAGGACAGGGGACGGAGGAGAATGGCTGGTCATGGATGGCAGGGGAGGACAGGGGACAGAGGAGAATCGCTGGACATGGGAGCAGTGGTGTCGCGAGGGCAGCTGACACCCGGGGCGGGTCGCCGCTGCGCACTCCCCCCGGGTGCAGCGCGACGCACCCTCCCCCCTCCGTAGCGCAACACCCCCCCCCCCGCCCGCGAGAACATAGAGAACATACCTGGAAGGCGGTAGAGGGGTGGGTGGGCGGGCCAACCCGCCGAGAGCACGCCGCTGGGAGGGTGTCGGCGCCTCGCTGGTTCCTTGCTCTCTCTGCCCCGGAACAGGAAGTAACCTGTTCTGGGGCAGAGAGAGCAAGGAACCAGTGAGGCGCCGACACCCCCCAGCGGCAGGCACCCGGGGCGGACCGCCCCACCGCCCCCCCCTTCCTACGCCACTGCATGGGAGGGGAGAGCAGGGGAGAGAGGAGACATGCTGGACATGGATGGATGGAGGGGTTGGCGGGGAGAGAGGAGAAATGCACGGATGGAGGAGAGGGGAGAGAGAATTATTTCTTTATATGGATACAGGGGAGGGAAGAGAGAGGAGAAATGCTGGACATGGATGGAGCGGAGGAAAGAAAAAAAAGAAGATGCACATGGATGGAGATGAGGGAAAGGAAAGAGAGGAGAAAAACTGCACTTGGATGGAGAAAATAGGCAAAAGCTGGATCCATGTTGTACCTCCTCCAGTCAATTCCGCAGAGGAGGATCCAGCTTTTACTTATGGATGTAGGGCAAGAAATGAAGAAGAGGAAAGGAAAGAAATAAATGGAAAGGAAGCTCTAGAAATGGAGTTAAGAGAACAGATAGAGAGCAGCAGAATCAGAGGCTGGGACCAATATGGATAGAAAAACAAAGTCACCAGACAACAAAGGTAGAAAAAATCATTTTATTTTCATTTTAGTGTTTACATCTGTTGTCTTATTTTGCACTGGGTATACTGGAGCTGTAGCAGCTTACAGAAATTATTTATAATGAAAAAAATCATGTTATTTTTTTCTCCTATACTAGTATATTTTCAATTATGTCTGTTTATATGCGCCATGGCTGCTATAAGGGGTGTGGCCAATGTGGGTGTGGCTATCATAAGGGGTGGAGCCATATGTGGTGACTCCGCCCACAATGAGTACTGGCACTTTTTTTTCTACAAAAAAAGCACTGTATAAAACATATGTAAAACCATCAACGTTCATAAACGTTGGTACAAGATGATGTTGAAAAATGGTCTTGAGAAAGACCTTTGGTAAAAAATTGGAAATTCGGCATGAAATGAGCTGTCACTGTGACAGCTCACGCCAAATAGTTTTAGGCGCTGGAATATCAACTAAGTGTATTCTGTATACCATGCCTTATACGTGCCAGGGCTGCCGAGAGGGGGGGGGCAGGGGGGACAAAATTCCCCGGGCCCGGGCCTCCAAGGGGGCCCTGGCGCCACAGTCCCACCTGCCCTTTGTCATCGATTGTCTGCCCCTGCGTTGAAATCACAGCACCTCTCACCTCCGTGTGAAAGCACTGCAGGCAGCAGCAGATCGCCTCTCTTTGGGCCTCCTTACTACTACTACTATTAAACATTTCTATAGCGCTACTAGCCTCCTTCCCTCCCTGTGTCCCACCCTCATCTGATGTAACTTCCGTGAGAGCGGGACACAGGGAGGGAAGGAGGGAGAGGCACTGTGATTTCATTGCAGGGGGCCTGGACCGGTGGCGGACGGAAGGGGGGAGCGTCGGTAGCGACCTCGGGGGCAAGGGGGGGCAGCAGGGGTGGGGCCCAGGTGGCGGCCTTGCCCCGAGCCCGACCCAGTCACTCGGCGGCCCTGATAGGTGCTAGTTTCTCCTGCATTAACTCTGCATGATCCAGTTACCCCTGGAATCTATATATGGTGCCCAAATTTGGGTGCCGATTCAAGATGTGTGCCCAACCAAGGGGGTCTTTTACTAAGCCATGAAAAATACCTACAAAGCATAACACCGCGAAGACCAAGAGCGGCAGAGCTGACAGGATGAGCAACCAGCGCCAGCCAAGAGTGGGCATCACAAAGACAGCAAGGAGCACCTCGAACACCGTGCCAACTGCCCAAAAGACCTGCCGAGACAAAATATGCATTTATAGATATCTCTCTCAAATCTCAAACAGGCAAACAGAGGATTCCCAGACGTGAGTTGCAGCAGGATGTACAAAGAGGTTGCTTACCTGTTAAATACTCTTATTCTGTCTCTTCTATTACAGGTATGAAAGTGTGAATGACAAACCAAGGATCCAATATTTCAGACTTAATGGCCACCCCAAACTCTATCTTGGGTTATGTGAATAGAAGGAGACTCAATAACCTCAACCAGCCCCTGGTGCATGATTCTTTTCTCTTTATGTTTCCTCTATTGGGGGTCTAGCATGGGAAGCTAGATGTCATCACACAGGTTAATTTCTGGTTCTCGGGCAAATTGTGCACAGCAGAGAAGGTGATGTATCTGTATCTTGATGGGGTAGGGAGGGGACAACTATATGCTTTTTATGATGATTGAATAAGATGTTAAAAATTGAAAAATTTTTGAAAACACAACAAACCTCCGGTGTAAGGAGTGAACCAGATTAAAATAGTTAAGACCCCCCACCCCCACCCCAATGGAGATCTTGTTATGATTTATTTTGACTCCTCCCCCAACTTATTATCTACCTGCTGAAAACAGAACATGAATTTGAACAGGGAAAACACTGATTTGGATCTTCCAAAGCAGATTAATGTCTCGAGTCGTTAATCTTTTCCATTACGCACACGATGGGAGAAAAGCCTTAGCGAATTAGGCCCAAGGTTTGTTAAGCCAGCAAAGGTGACTCCCAGGCCTATCCTCCTCCAAGCTTATGAACAGAAACATAATTCTATATGAAGATTCTTGCCATGTTAAATAAATCTAGACACTGAAAACCCATTCCTTCCAACAAGGATCATAAGACTCCATAAAAATGTTAACGTATAAAATGTCAAGATCCAACAATGACTTTTCCTAGTACTAAGATAATACTATAGAGAAGAAAAAGCTAAGCATAGCAATGAGGAGTTGGCCATTCATAAAATCAATGTTAACTAATTTTTAGAAGAATCCCATTTTGAGTTATAAAATCCTCTCTAGTGTCTTCCCAATACTGGATTTCATATTAGGAGAACCCACTATGGTGTCACTGTGGAAAATACATTGAAATACTCGATTTTGCATACAGTAGTGGCCAAAAACACAGATAGAATGTTAAGATTTCTTTGGAAAGGAATGGAGAATAAAATGGAAGTCATAACGCCTCTGTATTGATGTAGGATACAACCGCACCTTGAGTATTGTGTGCAGTTCTGGTCATTACCATGGTGTGGAACAAGTTAATAAAGAATGGTGATTTATACTATGAACTAGTATTAGTACTAGTGGACCTTTCATGAAACTAACTAGTAGCAAATTTAAGGGAAAGGGAAATGGGACTTGATATACTGCCTTTCTGAGGTTTTTGCAACTACATTCAAAGCGGTTTACATTTATTCTGGTACTTATTTTGTACCAGGGGCAATGGAGGGTTAAGTGACTTGCCCAGAGTCACAAGGAGCTGCAGTGGGAATCAAACTCAGTTCCCTAGGATCAAAGTCCACTGCACTAACCACTAGGCCACTATTCAGACCACGGGAGTTAGACCGGCTAAACTCCCGTGGTCGGTTTTGAGCCCGGATATTCAATGCCAGGCCGTTTCCGTTGACCAGCATTGAATCTCCGGTTTATTTTTGGCTGACTTAAAGATAACCTGCTAAGTCGATATTCAGACTTAGCCGGTTATCTTTAAAGCGGTCAAAGATAGCCCATGTTTTCACATGGCCAAACACATCTGCTAAACTGGCTTAAAAAAAAAAGACAGATAGTTATATTGCCCGATATAACTGGCTATCTGCTAACCAGGGATATTCAGTGGGGGATAGCCGGTTTTCCCTCATTGAATATTGGTGGATAGCTGGTTAAGCACTATTTAATTGGTTAACAGCCGTTCTGGCCAGTTAAATAGTGCTGAATATTGGGGGTATAGTTTTTAAATCAACAAATGTTAGCTCAGCATTGACTTCACTCAGAAGCCTCATAACTGCCTTAACTTGCAAAAACAATGCCTGTGTAATCCCCTAATACAGGGGTAGGCAACTCCGGTCCACGAGAGCCGCAGGCAGGTCAGGTTTTCAGGATATCCACAATGAATATGCAGAAGATAGATTTGCATACCATGGAGGCAGTGTATGCAAATCAAGTTCATGCATATTCATTGTGGATATCCTGAAAACCTGACCTGCCTGCGGCTCTCGAGGACCGGAGTTGCCTACCCCTGCCCTAATATATTGGGGGATTACTAGACTGCTATAGAGCTCTCCAGGGGGAGGGAGAGCAGTGTCAGTGGGTGGGAGTAAAGCTCAGCCCAAACAGGAGTATTTATGGGGAAAGTTGTTGAGGGAAATGTTTCTGGTTGTTGAATAACAGGGGATGTCATAGAGAGGTGGTGTTAAGAGTTAATTAAAAAACGGTTGTCTTAGTGAGCACATGGTTTTTGGTTGCCTTCACCCCTCACCAGGACCCTGAGAAGAGGAGGTGTCCTAGATAGACCCAATAACCTAAGGATGAATAAAAAGGAGGCTTTTGCCAAGAAAAGCATTAACTGTGGAGTGTGAGGAGTGCTCTAGGCAGGTATAAGGGTTAACCCAGCCCAGGAGTAGAACAGGAAAGAGCTTGTTTGGCACCAGAGGCAGCACCTGGTGGAAGTGCACCTTTGGAGGAAGGACAGACAGGGAGGTCTGGTCCTGAGTGAGACAGCTTGTTGCAAACAGCGCTACAAGTATAGCCTTGGATTATTCTGCCCCAAAGGATGGATATTGGATTGGAGGAGCTGTAAATATGTAAATACCTTAGAATTTATAAGAGACTACTAAGATTTACACCAAAAGTCTTGGATTTAACACTTAAAACCTCTTACAGCAAACTGAACTGTTTTGATATCAAGTGAACTGTTTGTTACCAGAAAAGCATTGAGTTTTGGATTATCTGCCTGTTGCAGCATTCCAGTAAAGTTTGTTTGCATAAAATACAAATCCTGGAGTGGAGAGTTTCTTTGGAGTGAGAGTGGTTATTTTGCTCCCAAACTGAGAAAGAAATAAAGTTAAAATGTGGCTTAAAACCCTATTGGCCTACCAGAATTATTCCAGCCATGGCCTGCGCCCAGCTCAATGAAATAAAACTTTTGTTTGTGACCTTGGTTCGGGTGCCTGACCCAAAGAGCTAGCTGGTGCCAGGAACTTTTGTGGTGAGGCCAGGGTTGCACCTGTAAAAGCATACCAACAGCAATCATCAAAAACCTTCAACTCAGCTCAGCTAGAAGGGGTAATTCTTAAGCCACCTTCCACAAGTCAAGACCAGAATATGATCTAAAAGGCTTGGACATAAAGTCATGACTAGAACACTATTCCCTAGGGAACTGATTCCAAAGAGGAACTCCAATCACTGTCTCATACTCTAATATCTGTGGGCCAAACCAATCAGACCTGCTCCCTCCCCCTTACCTCTATTAATAAAATGCATTTTGCTCTGGATTTCGTTGGAAGGAATTCAGCATACAAGGTTACCCTGTAAAGAATTAACATTGAGAAAAATGCCATGTTAGCATGCTAGTGGAGAAAATGATTAATACAGAAGGACCATGCTTAACAGCTTGTTCCTAACTTGTGAGCTTGTTTTCAGCAATTCAAAACAATAGCAAGGAAAATATCAAGCTATTTAGTCAGTAAAACAGAACAGAAGCTATGGTTAAGGCTCTGGAACTCATTGCCATAGGATGTGGTAACGGCAGTTAGCGTCAGGACCGCCGAGAGCCAGAGCTGGGCCCAGGCCGCTCCCGGGCCCCCCCCCCCCCCACCCTACCTGAGGTCATCGTCACCACCGGGCCCCCCCACCCGAGGTCGCCCCCCCACCCGAGGTCGCCCCCCCACCCGAGGTCGCCCCCCCACCCGAGGTCGCCAGGCCCCCCTCCACCCGCTACCGGGCCCTGAACAAACCGCCTCCTTCCTTTCCTTTCACCACCTTCGCGGCAAGCAGCAGCAGGGCAGACCTCTCCTTCCTTCCGTGCTCCGCCCTCGCGGACGTTACATCAGGCGAGGGCGGGACACGGAAGGAAGGAGAGGCCTGCCCTGCTGCTGCTTGCCGCGAAGGTGCTGAAAGGAAAGGAAGAAGGCGTTTAAGGTTAGTTAGTTCGGGAGTGACGGCGGGCGGGCCTGACTGCGGTGGCGCCGGGCCGGCACTTTTGTCCCCCCTGTCCCCCCCTCTCGGCGGCCCTGGTTAGCGTATCTGGGTTTTAAAAAGGTTTGGACAAGTTCCTGGAGGAAAAGTCCATAGTCTGATTTTGACACACACTTGGGGGAAGCCACTGCTTGCTCTGGGATTGGTAGTATGGAATGCTGCTACTAGCTGGGTTTCTGAAAATCAAAATAACGGGAAAACTATATAGACTACCTCCTCAGAGTAACAGTACAAAGGAAACGGGAGAATCTAATAAACATGGCCACTATTTGAGCAACCAACTAAGGTAAAGCGAGTGCATCAGATAAAATTTATTACCAGGCTATTGGATCTCCTATAGCATATGCTACTGCAAATCCTCAGCCTGCTGGTGTTATCAATCATGTGCAAAATGCTAGTTATATTTTCATTAAATAGACAACTTTCAATGTAATCAATACTGCTTTGTAATCATACAACAATACAAAAAAAAGAACAAAAGAAGAAAAAACGCGACTGCGTAGCTTTGTAGGTGCTGTGATTGTAATTGCGAGCTAAGTAGTCGCTTTTTTCTTTTTTTGTATTGTTGTATTATATACACACACACACATACATTCATACACACAGGGTCCAATATTTAAAGGATTTAGATGCATATTTTCAAAGCACTTAGACTTACAAAGTTTCAAGGAGGGCATTTTCAATTACATCTTAGTCCGACATTAGACATGTTGCTCAAAAAAATCCAAAATTCAAGTGGGGAATATAGCCATTTTCAAAACAACAAAACTTTTTTTTTTTTTCAAAAATGGCTATTTGCTAGACGATGTTTCTCTTTGCATTTATCTTTTTGTTCCATTTTTTGGAACCCCCCCCCCCCCCCCCCCACACACACACACACACAAAACATCCAAGTAAAAAACACACAAAATCAAGCCATTGGGATATAGGAGGTGCCAGCGTTCTTAACAGACTGCCCCCACACAGACATCCCAGCAAAACTGTGGGGCACCCTAGGGGGCACTGCAGTACACTTCACATAAAAGCTCCCAGGTACACATCTCACCCTTAACCCCCTTATATTATATGGAGAGCTCTCCAAAACCCACTAAAGCAGAGGCGTAGCCACAGGTGGGCCTGGGTGGGCCGGGACCCACCCACTCTGGACTTAGGCCCACCCAAAATTGTGACACTCTTGCTGTGGCTGGTGAGGATCCCCAAACCTCGTTAGCTGAAGATTTTCTCTCCTTGGGCAGCCTGCACTCTTCCAAATGTCAACCAGCAGCACTTGCCTTGAGCTGACACCGAGACCGACCCTTCTGCACATGCTCAGTTTTCACACATACAAAACCCCTGAGCATGCACAGCCTACCGGCAGCAGGCATCAGTTTGAGGCAAGTGCTACCGGCTGCCGTTTGAAAGAGTGCTCGAGGAGGAGGAGGAAACCTTCAGCTGGCAGGGTTTGGGGATCCCTGCCAGCTCAAGTATTTAATATTTGGCGTTTGTTGAAAGGGAGGGGTGGAGAGAGGAGCAAACCATAAGGGGGACTGGGGAGGGGGCAAATTCCATGCCCACCCACCTTGGGCTCAGGCCCACCCAAAATTGGCCATCTGGCTACGCCCCTGCACCAAAGACTTACTGTACCCACTACAATAGCTTTTATGTCTACAAGTGTGACCTGTATGTGGGTACATTAGGTTCTTGGTGGGTTTTGGAGGTCTGGCACATTCCACAACACGTGTAACAGAGTGGATTATGGGCCTGGGTCCCCTTCTCCACAGTGCACTGCACCGACCACTAGGGTACTCCAGGGATCTGCTTGCTGCTCTAATAGGACTGGCAATAACATCTGAGGCTGTCATAGAGCCTGGTATGTACTGTTCCTTTCACAACTTTGGGGGGTGGGAGTGGGTCATTCCTTTATTCTTCCAGTGGTCATCTGGTCATTTAAAGCACTTTTTTATGGCTTTAGTCATTATTAAACCATCTTAGTTTTTACTCCTGGACATTTCTGTTTTATTCCATTATGGCTGAAAAACGTCCAAGTCTTAGGAAAGCCCAAATCCCGCCCCCGACCTGCCCCCTTGAGATTTGGATGCAGTGCAGACGAACTGCACAGATAAGCGTCTGCAAAAGATGCCCAACCTATTCTCTTGCTGCAGGGCCTTTAAAGAAGATACATTGACACATGCGTGCGCGCCCAGGGAAGCCAGCGGCCGCCAGCACAGATGGCCTGGGCAGAGTGACGCCTGGAGCGCCGAAGACTCGGCCCTGTCGTGGACCTGACCCCGACTCACCATCGAGATCCACAGGTGAGTTGGGGTATGGGCACGGCCCGGGGCTGTGACAGAAGCCCATTTTATACCCATGGACTGCTTAGCATTTAGTGCACAATATTAAGCTTTAGTGAAAGGGCCCCTTTGAGAGTTATGCTCATGAACAGGCCTATTTGAAAATTGACTAGGGCTAAGTTCTTAACTTTTTACTCAAAATTTCACTAAACTCTTAAATTTAGGAGCATAAAAAGTGGGTGGCAACAGTGGTGAATTTTGGGCAGTGATAAGAAGTTTTGTGCTTAGCTCTGATTTTCAGTACTAGGCTCATAAATTAAGCTCATAAATCTAGACAAACGAATGACAATAAAGGAAAAACTCCACTATATGAAAAAGTGTATACAATGCATCGATAAACCAAAATGCTTAGAAAACTGGAAAGAAAAAGCCTCCAATACCCCATCATTTCCACACTCTGCTATTGACTTGGGGTGAAATCAGGTCACTGGCATAAAAAAAAACCTTCTAGACAGAGCAAAGGCAGAGCTGGGAGCTACTCAGGTGCTACTGATTCAGGACCAAAATCCAGATAACTATCCGGATAAACGGTACAGCTGTCCTAACCTGTCCAGCTAGTTATCCAGGTACAGGTGCTGAATACCAGTGGCTTATAATTTCTGCTTTATACCTGGATAGTCAACATCGAAATCCAGATAACTATCCAGATAAAAAGCACAGCTGTGCTATCTTGTCTAGATAGTTATCTGGATACGGGTATAATAGTAGTACAATGTACTACTTAGACTGTGAGCCCAATAGGGACAGATCCAGTACTTGTAAAATTAAACTGTAAACCGCTTTGGTCTAAGCGGTATATAAATACTTAAATGAATGAATGAATACAGGTGCTGAATATTGACGGTGCCTGGATAGCTTCCGACGGCCACTTTATACCTGCATATTCAGCACTGACCCAGCACTGAATATCTGGATGGAAAGTTTAAATACAGTAGCATTTTTTAAAGCAACACCCACCATGGAGGGGAGGGGAAAGAGAGATTTACAGAACCCACATACAGAGAATTCAGGCCCTAACACTGTCTGCATTCCATCTTTAAGAAGATTAATGAATCCTCCAGAGATATCATTTGGCTTGTGTGTGGGAATGAATGGTATAGTGGCCAAGTACCCCTAGGAACACTCCCTCATTGAGGGTGCAGGTTAGCCACCATATAGCAGGTGGTGCTAAACCTGTCATGTCAGAAGCTGAGTTAGAGAGGCGGAGCTCAGGCCAGGAGGTGGTTAAATGTCCTGGAGCAGAGTGGATCAGGGAGGTAGAGGCTTCCCAATACAGCAATCTCTAGGATAGAGAGAGAGAGCGGGAACCCAAGTGCAGAGAACTCCCAGGGTGTTCCCATTGGCTACCGTAGTTGCAGAGAGCCTGGGGAAGAGGAGCGGCTATCAACAGAGATTGTTATCTTGTAATTGCCAGCAGGCCAAGGTTTCAGTCAGTGAGGTAGGAGAAGTTTCCTTGAAACCTCAGAGCTAAGACAGTGAGTGTTGACCGACCCTGTGAAGTGGTATCAGAGAGAGAGACTAAAAAAACTTTTCCTCTTGACATTGCACTGCCCTCTGCCTGTATCTTATGAGGACGCCATGCCTTCATGTCGCTCCCATTACCACAGCTTGTAACAGTCTTCTATAATTTTCCTACATCAAGTCTGCTATATTTAGGGGTATGAACTTGGTATCAAACAATGCACAATTCTTCCTATAACCATTCCGCGTCTCATAACAAAGATATAAAATTCTGTTTCAATATTTACTTACGACTGAGGGACACCTCCAATCCCAAAGCCCACCAGCCCTCGAAGCAGAAGGATCCAACTGTAGACTGGGGCAAAAGCACTGAGTATGCCATAGTATAACGTCCACAGTGCGCTGATCTTCAGTCCCTGTTGAAAACAAAAACAAAAGACAGCAAGTTAAAAGCAAGGTGGAAAGGATGATGCACTTATATGAAGAACTGCAAAAGGAGTCATTTGTGGGAGCTTTTTTGAACATCTCAGAGTCCGAAGGGTTACACAATTCTGGGAAGAGCAGAGCTGGTCATCTCCTACTAGTCAATCAAGAAAGAAACATTATGACATCTATAAGAGCTCCCACCATGGCTCATTATTCTGAGTTAAAGAAACTCTATCTATGTAGCTCAGTAAACAGAGGGTCAATACTCAAGAGCATTTATCCAGTTAACTTTAGGACCCTTTTAGAAAAGAGCATTAAGCCCTTCACCAAGAGATTACAAATGGTTCAAAACACAGCAGCCAGCTTCATCTTCAGAAAAACCTTGATACGAAAAGGCAAACCCTCTACTACAAGCCCTCCATTGGCTCCCAATCAAAGCCTGAATGACCTTCAAATCTGTACCACAGTCTGGCTCATAATCCACGGTGAATCGTCTACATACCTATCAGACATGATCATCTTACCGCTTAAGAACATATTGAAGGAGGCGAGAAACTATCTGACCCTACACTATCCTAGATGTCACAAACTCGTCTACAAGACCATCCATGCAGCAAACTTCCCATATCAAAGCTCCCAAGGAACTATGATCCACCACATCTTACACTAATTTTCAGAAACATCTCAAGACTTACCTGTTTAAAAAGTTCCTACCCACGGACATCAAAAACTAAACCATTCACACTCATACAACTCGCTGTAGACCCCTCCCCCCCAATAACTTACCTTCTCACCATGTTCCTCCCCTCTCTAATTTCTACATCCCTATCCTTACTATTAAAATGTAATTCTCTGCCTCCACTTTACTATCAAAATGTAATTTCAGTACCTCCACTAACTAATATTGTAAGCCACATCAAACTAAACATGTTTGGAGAATGTGGGGTATAAATGCTGGTATAAATAAATAAATAAGCCCTAGTTAGCATAGAAACAGGCTACCACACAAACACGTTCAAACGTTTTGCAGTATTATTCCTGTTTCTGAATGCTAAACCGTGCATTATTTAATTTTTAGGAATTTTTCTCTGAGGGGACGTGAACAAAAGACAGAACAGGATCACAGATAAGACGTCAAACAACAAAACTTTATGTTCAGAGCCACAGAATGGCTCAGGCAAAGGCAGAATCAGGAAGCTGATAGCTGGGTTTATGGCGTCACCCCAGAGGATCCTTAGTAGATTCAACGGGATGCTGGAATGCAATTTCAGTGGCTAGGAGTCCAACCTCTGTATCAACCTGGGTACAAGAAAACAACAGGGCAGTCTATCTGCAAGATCCAAGACGGCAACGCAAAAAGCAGAACTGATGAAGAAATCTATATGACGATAAATTTATTCAACCAACAATGCCCGACACAGGCTGTGTTTCACCCACAACATATATACGTTTTTTCCATATCTTTGTGTTGCTGTATGTTATGGCTTAGATGTATTTGTGTATTCATATTTTTATTTATATGGATTTTATTCATGTTTTGAGTCAAATACATCACCTATTACTTGATATCCTGTGATAAGTAAGGGGGTGTCCTATACGGTGTAGGCCACTAGAGGGCGCTAGAAGAAGATGGAGGTCGCTAGGACCGGGGAGAGCCCTGGGAGGCCCACAGGTGCAGGAGATTATGGGCTGGGTCCTGGGTGGCTAATTAACCACTTTATACCCCACCTGAGTTGTGAAAGGAGGAGAAGTGAGCTAGCGGCAGAAGAAGAGAGAGCCCCTGAAAGATACTGGCTAACCTTATGGACTTGGGGTGGACTGGGTGTCGAAAGGAGATCAGCAGGCTGAAAGTCCTGGGGTAAGAAGTCCCTAAAGCATTAGTGTTTGACTGTGTGTCATAGGAACTGTGTGTTCAGTGGAGGGACTGTGTGTCCGAAGAAGAGAAGACTGTGTGTCTAGAACTGTGTGTTCAAAGAGGGGACTGTGTGTCCAAAGTACTGAGAGAAGCAGGCTGCAAAGCCTGGGGTTGAGAGTCCCCAAAGTATTGGTATAGTACTGAGCCCATGTATCTGTGTGGGGAGGCTCAATGTGCAGATCTATGAAAGCATAAAGTGTTAAGCTAGAAGAAGTGTGCCCAGGGGCGGGAATAAAGAGTTGCCTGAGATATATGCAGTTGGTGAGACCTGCTTAATTTGCTGAGTGGAAACCAGGTCACCCTGAGTGAGAAGGGGTAGCACACTAATCTGCATATGATTTGCATATCGAGAACCAGGTCACCCTGAGTGATAAGGGGGATATCACAATCCAAAATGTTTTCTCCCTATGATTAATGCTTAGTTCTTGTAGATCATCTAGATTCTCTGTAGTATACAAATTGCATCTGAAATGACGTTATATTAATCTCCCTGTTTAATGTACCAGGTCATCAATATTCTTTGTAATATCAATTGTCTCTTACTCTGTAATGGCGATCCATTATGTTATTCGCATGATCTATCACGTCATCCTTGTTCTCTATTGAATATCAACTGTACCTTTCTACTCTGGAGTGGCAAATGCCATGAAGGAACATTGTAAGCCACATTGAGCCTGCAAATAGGTGGGAAAACGTGGGATACAAATGCAGCAAATAAATAAATAAATTTACTATATTATTTTATTATGTATTAATATGCGTATTGTTAATACGATTGTATTTACTTATAGCCCCCGAGGCAGCCCATGTGTGGGCGAAACATGGCCTGTGTCGGGCATTGTTGGTTGAATAAATTCATCTTCATACAGATTTCTTCGTCTGTTCTGCTTTTTGTGTCTCCATCTTCGATCTGGGTAAAGACATGCGAGTTCTGATATCAGTGTCTTCTGGTGATTCATCAATCTGAAATTGTTCTTAAATGTGAAGTATTGTTGAAGTCTTGTTTAAAAGGATTGTTTGTTTGCCTAGAGGAAAATCTACTGATAAGCTGATCCCTGGACTGGATTAATGGACTGGACTGTGATTAGCCCAAGAGAGTAAGCATTTGCATTCTAGACTGCTGTACTTGTAAGCTTCCAACCTGACAATGGGACAGATCTAATATGAAATGTAATGCCAAGTCCTCAGACCCATCTTCTCAAAACACTTTAGCTCCGGGCAAATGAGATCAGAGATGTTAGCTGTGGTCCATCAGTAACCCTTCTTTATTGGTTGGATTTCCTGCTGTTCAATAGCCCTTTCAGAATCAGGCCGCGACTGCAGAAAAATCAATTGGGGCTTGTAGACAGTGTCTGGTTCACTTGAGTTCACTCTCTGACAAACGCATTTCTCCCAGGCCAGCAGATCAATAATGATGCTCTTCTTTCCATTACAAAGCCAGGACGGTAATGCACACTGAGAAATAAAATGGTAAGAAAAGCTGCATGGTGGGCTAAGGATAGACTTTCTCTGGATTAATGGTGCGATAAAAGGATTTGTCCAGTGAAACATTTTTTCACTCCACGAAAGCAGGCTTTCAAAGAAGCTGCACTTTCTAAACAGGTTAGGGAGAGTTATAACAAGGAAAGGCAAGGACAATTTTCAAAACATCTAAATATTACTTACCCTCCTGGGGGCATGTTTAGGGTGAGGGGGGAGAGTATGTGCATAGAGTACATTTTCTCTCTTTTTTTAATGTTTTATTTATGCAAATTTTCAAAAGATCATACAAGTACCAACTTGACAGGCAATAACCAAGACGAGTTAAAAACGAAACATATATAAAAAAAAATGAGAAGAAATTACAAACAATATATCTAAACACTAAGGAGGTAGGAAAAAAATAAGGGAAAGGGGATGAGACTTGATATACCGCCTTTCTGTGGTTATAATCAAAGCGGGTTACATATTACATACAGGTACTTATTTTATGCTTGGGGCAATGGAGGGTTAAAGGGGTCTTTTACTAAACTGTGGTAGCATTTTTAGCCCGGTGGGGCAGCACTTTACCAGACCAGAACACTGTACCAGTGATTTCATAATAAGAATCCTGAAAGGTAACTTTAAAACAATACAGGAATGTAAGACCTTTGAAGTCAGAATGATTGAATATTTTGACACCCAACAGACAGGACTTAACAAAGATCTGGGTTTTCTAGCCCATTATAAACCATAAAGTTGTATTTCTCTGTTTATCTCCCTGCTCCCTGACCTACCCACACCCATCCTGTTAAACTATCAATGAAATGCTTTGATGTTCCCATACATACCTCCTACCCACCCCCACCCTGTTAGACTGTCAATGAAATGCTTGGATGTTTCACTTATATATTCTGTCATCGTCCACATTTGCTTATTTCCAATCTGACGAAGAAGGGCAACCTTGGAAAGCTAATCAAGAAATGTATTAAGTTATGTCCAATAAAAAAGGTATCATCTTATTTTCTTTTCCATGTTTTATTTTGTTTGATTTCTATAGATTCTACATGGAATGTTGCTATTCCACTAGCAACATTCCATGTAGAAGTCGGCCCTTGCGGATCACCAATGTGGCCGCACAGGCTTCTGCGAGTCTGACGTACGTGCAGGACGTCAGACTCACAGAAACAGAAGCCTGCGCAGCCTTCTACATGGAATGTTGCTAGTGGAATAGCAACATTCCATGTAGAATCTCCAATAGTAGCAACATTCCATGTAGAATCTCCAATGGTATCTATTTTACTGTCATAGTAATGCTTGAATGTTTTCACTTATATACACTGTCAGCTAGCACATTTGCTTATTTCCGATCTGACGAAGAAGGGCAACCTTCGAAAGCTAATCAAGAAATGTATTAAGTTATGTCCAATAAAAAAGGTATCATCTTATTTTCTTTTCCATGTTTTATTTGGTTTGATTTCTATTGATTAGCTCATGGTAGAAATCAAAGAACGTATTGCGTTCAAAATCTGCACCCTGGTTCATAAAATTATTCATGGCAAGGCCCCAGTCTACATGGCATGGACTGACCATCCAGGAACACAAAAAGGTCAACACGCACATACCTAAACCTCCACAACCCTAGCTGCAAAAGGACTAAAATATAAATCAACATATGCATCCAGCTTCTCCTATATAAGCATGCAACTATGGAATGCACTACCAAACGTCATGAAAACAAAGCATGACCTAACAAACTTCCGGAAATCATTAAAAACCACCCTGTTCAAAAAGGCATACCTTAATGATCCAACCTAAACACCTGAATCCTGCTACACAACGAAGCTCATACCAGAACCGGACAAATGAACTGGACAAAACTTAACTCTTTCTCCTTGACTACTTAATTTACTCTGTCACTTAAGAACCTTAACGCAAAATCACTCTATTTCTCATAACGCAAAATCACTCTATTTCTCATACCGGAATTGGCGATCGCCATCATGGTAATATGTAAGCCACATTGAGCCTGCAAATAGGTGGGAAAATGTGGGATACAAATGCAACAAATAGATAAATCAGCTGGCGGTAAAAGCTGAGACGCACAAAAGAATATAATGGGCATCTCGGCATTTACCACCAGCTGATTTCTACTGCAAGCTATCAATAGAAATCAAACAAAAATAAAACATGGAAAAGAAAATAAGATGATACCTTTTTTATTGGACATAACTTAATACATTTCTTGATTAGCTTTCGAAGGTTGCCCTTCTTCGTCAGATCGGAAAGAAGCAAATGTGCTAGCTGACAGTGTATATAAGTGAAAACATTCAAGCATTACTATGACAGTAAAATAGATACCACTGGAGATTCTACATGGAATGTTGCTACTATTGGAGATTCTACATGGAATGTTGCTATTCCACTAGCAACATTCCATGTAGAAGGCTGCGCAGGCTTCTGTTTCTGTGAGTCTGACGTCCTGCACGTACGTGCAGGACGTCAGACTCACAGAAGCAGAAGCCTGCGCGGCCACGTTGGTGATCTGCAAGGGCCGACTTCTACATGGAATGTTGCTAGTGGAATAGCAACATTCCATGTAGAATCTATAGAAATCAAACAAAATAAAACATGGAAAAGAAAATAAGATGATACCTTTTTTATTGGACATAACTTAATACATTTCTTGATTATCTTTCGAAGGTTGCCCTTCTTCGTCAGATCGGAAGCTAAAAACACTAGTGCAGTTTAGTAAAAGACCCCCGTAAGTGACTTGCCCAGAGTCACAAGGAGCTGTAATGGGAATCGAACCCAGTTCACCAGAATCAACGCC
Source organism: Microcaecilia unicolor (assembly GCF_901765095.1). NCBI lineage: Eukaryota > Metazoa > Chordata > Amphibia > Gymnophiona > Siphonopidae > Microcaecilia > Microcaecilia unicolor. The sequence continues at coordinate 28,868,414 of NC_044041.1, read as the reverse complement.
CATTGCACTAAGCACTAGAGCAGGATCAAGCCATCAGTTACTGCAAAACAAGGGGTGGCATGATGCCAGGAAGGACCTAGGTCCCCATAATTGAGAAAGCCTGAGGGCTCTTATTATTATAAAAAAAAAAAAAAAGTAGTTGGAAAATGTAAAAAAATCCCCAGAAGGGGGGATGAGGAGGGGAAGGGAGGGAAGGGAAGGGAGGGAGGGTATGGGGGTGGAGGTATAACAAAATATATGTAAACTTTTTTTGATTGTCAATAAACATTTAATGTTTTTTAAAAAATCCTAACACTTCACATCTTCATATATAATTACAGATTGACATGAAAATTTTAAAAGAAAATGAGTCCCAATCTGTGGAGCCCTAAGACGTAGCAATAAGAATTTGATTCCTTTTTTTTTTTTGTATGTGACCTGGGCAACATCTGGAAATATGCACACCTTCAAGTCATAAAATAACTCAGTCCCAACGTCTACAGAACTTCCTCAAAACTAAGTCATGATCTGATGCCAACGAACAGTCACTATCAGGGTAGCCACTTCAGAGCTTCCATCAAACTATCAGAGAACATTAGTTCCTGAACCTTGCTCTTCACCCCGGAAGAGGGGGAGGGTACATAAAACACTCGGGCCATCATAAGAATGTAACCCTGGTCTACCCCTCAGTCAGGGCTGCTGGCTAAGCTCCCCAGGTCAAGTACCGGAGGAGCTTAGCCAGCTGGGCGCTGGCTGGAGCCAGAGAGTCTCCTGTGGCCGAAAGAGTCTCCTGTGGCCGAAAGATATTCCCACCCTGAGGGATGCAAAGGTCCACTTTCTCAAATAATGACCAGCAGTCTCAGGGTCCCTTTTACTAAACTGCGCACCTACGTGTGCCCAACGTGCACCAAATTCAAGTTATCGCCAGTTACCACATGGCCCTTGCAGTAATTTCAATTTTGGCGTATGTCCGCTACGTGCGTCCGAAAGATATATTTTATTTTCTGATGCACAGCAGCTACGAATGCCAAGTGGCATTTGATGCGCATAGACCATTACCGCCCGGTTACCGCGTGAGACCTTACCGCTAGGTCAATGGCTTGCGGTAAGGTCTCAGACCCAAAATGGACGCATGGCCATTTTCATTTTGCCGCACGTCCATTTTTGGCAAAAAAAGAAAAGAAAGGCATTTTTTTGTAAGTGTGCTAAAAATAATTCTGCACACACCCAAAACACGCGTCTACACTACCACAGGCCATTTTTCAGCGCACATTAGTAAAGGGACCCATCAGTAACTTCAAACTTTCTTTTACTGGATCAACATTAAACCAACAACAGTTCATAAAGCAACCCTCATTTCTTCAGTTTAAGTGCATAAGAGGCCAAAGTTCCTTCCAAAGTCCTTTAAGTGTCCGTCCCATCCTGGATTAGGATTCCTCTAGCTGGCAACAGTGTGTGCATATCTATCTTCAATGTAGATATCCTAAAAACCTAACTGGTTGGGTGTGAACCGAGGAACGGGTTGAGAAACCCTGCACTAATGGATTGGGTAACTGTCACGAAATGCCTAGCCACCCACCTGGGAGAACCCCAGCATAGCTCAGGTCCGCCTGCACCTGCCGCTTGTGCTCCACACCAGTACCCTCCTCCCACCAGCAGGGTCCCAACCGCCTCTGGACGAGTCTCCTGCTTTCAAGATGTTCCCCAGTGATTTCTAGGTTACTGGGGCCACACTCCCAGTGGTCCCACAGTTCCTGGAAAGCACTCACAGACCCAATACACAAACCACCAGGATTCTTAGTCAGTCCAGACAAGCAGAAGCAATAAACTAAAAATGTCTACTGTCATTTAAAAATAAGAACAATGAACAGAAAAGGTGCAATCGGCAAACAGGAACAGGTAAGTGAAATATGGATCAATTAACACTATCTAAACATTTGTTTACTATCTAAATAGTACCTGGGGAGATGAGGACACACAACTGTTCACAGGGCCTCAGCAAAGAGATCCTTCTCTCTTTTCTCCCTGGCTGACTGGAGAAAAAACCAGCACATCCTAGATGAATTTTGAGTTCCTGGGCCAATCAGAGCCCAGAACAAGAAGTTTTAAAAAAATAGCTGGTCACAACACTGCAGGTTACGTCTTATCTGTGTTAACTAAAGAAGGCACAGTCAGTTCTCTAACAGCTTTAAACATAAATGTGCACCACCTGCTGGTCAAACTAGAGAAATACAACAAGAAATAATACATTTCTTCAGGCATAAAAACCCACTGCTTTGTCACAGTGAAATTTACTGAAGTATCATTAATACTGAAGCTTTGGCAACAACAAAAAGCATTCTTTTAATCTGAAATGGAGCTTGCAGGCTCACCGTTTTTCGTCCATATTGGTCTGAAATGTTTCCCCACAATGAAGAACTTGACATCATCCCGACAAAGACCACCTGCAGAACATTAAAACAGAGCAATTCTAACTATCAGTGGCTGCGAAGATGAGTTCAACACAAAAGTCTAAAGGAAAAAAACTTAAGCTTAAGGTGATTTTTGTACAAATTGTAAAACAATGACTTTTTTAACTAGACAACTATCACATCATACCTTCAGCAGTTAAACCAATCTGATCAAAATACAAACTCGTATGCACTTAATTAAAAACATCAAAAAGGTAATAATCCCATCATCCAATCTGCTCCCATACTCCAACTGCAGGCTGGATGTACAAAATACCAAAGCCCATCGATCAATGAATGAGCCTTACAGGCTTCCTTCTAGGGCAGGTACGCTCAGTCCAGACCTCAGGATGCAGCCAGCCTGCCTGGTTTTCAGGATATCCACAATTAATATGTATGATGTCATTTTGCCTCCTTATATGTAAATCTATCTTCTGCATATTCATTGTGGAAATCCTGACTGGGTGGGTGCAAGGCTGGATTAATGAATAGGTAAACACGCCCAGAGATCAAATATTTAGGAAGCCACAGTCAAATACGCACAGGTCTCTGGAGAGCCTAAGGATCGCCAGCTGGCTGAACTTTTTCAGGACTGTTCAAATATTTGGATAAATATCTGGAAGCCAGAAGGAGGACCGAAGTATGAAGACATTTCTTGAAATTCAGACCTCTCTCTGCAGCCACTAGCAGTACAGACTTGGGGTAGGATCCAGCCAGTGGACGGCACTGGGGGGCAGCTCTAGTCACAGGAAGGGATGGGGTGAACCATAAGGAAGTAGTGAGGTGGGGTGGACTGAGCTCAGGCAGAGCCGGGGAGTGTCCTGGAGCTGCTGCTGAGAAGAGGTAGGAATGCTGTAAAGTGTGAGGAGGATGCTGCAGGCTGAGGAAAAGAGCTGGAAAACAATGGAAGTAAAACTCAGACTGGCTCAATCTGTCCTCCTTTTTCTGGAGCCATATGATAACCCTATCAGGAGTCTTCTATTGAATGTGTGGTGATGCTTAGCTAGCCTTTGCGAAATTCACGTGGTGTCTAATGCCTTACTGCTTCCTACTGGTGATAAAATGAAAAAACACTTGGACTCTGCAAAACCACGTGAATTTTGCAAAGGCTAAGTATCACCACTCCTGAAGAAGGCCTTTTTAGGCTGAAACACAACTCGTGTCAAAAGTCTCAGATGTTATAATAAAGCCAACTGTTTATTGGACATCGTCTGCTGCTCCTTCTTTTGTCACCCTCGCTGTGATTCACTTTTTTGCGTGACTGCAAGGGTTACTGTTCTTCTGTTTGTTTGCAGTGTCTGAAGGGTGAAACAGGGAGAGAGAGAGTTTGTGTGTGTATATATATATGTTTGTCTGAAGAATATGAAGGATGAAAGGGAGTATGTGTCTGTATATCAGGGGCGTAGGCAGACCTTGGCGGGAGGGGGGGGCAGAGCCCAAAATGGGGGGGGAGCACATTTTAGCCCGCCTCCCCTAGCCGCTACCCCTTCCCTGCCGCTTCCGACACCCCCCCCCCCCCCCCCCGGTGACGGTGCAAGGTACCTTTGCTGGTGGGGGTCCCCAACCCCCACCAGCCGAAGTGTTTATCTGTCCTGCGCTGGTCTCACACTTGCTTCCTCTCCTGTTTTCAGCGCACCGTGCACTGCACGCTCATTTTAATGCATTAAAACGACAGCATGCAAGTGCGAGACCAGAACGGGACAGATAAGCGCTTTAGCTGGCGGGAGTTGGGGTTGGGGACCCCTGTCAGCCAAACCGGGAGCCCAAGAGCCAATTTGGGGGCCCAGGCCCCTGTGCCCCCCCCCCATAGCTACGCCATTGCTGTGTATGCATGTGTGTGAAGAACGAGGGAGTCAAATGTGTGTGGGGGGGGGAATTTACCCAGGTAACCAGTACCAGGGAAAGTTCATTTGTCCTAATACTGCCTCCACTCTGTATAGATCCTTTCAGAGGCACTAAAGAAAGCTACCTATCATCTGATGCCCTTTTGAGTAAAGTGGTGAGCTAGTCATATTAGTCCACTTTTAAAGGTACTAAATAGAAATAAATCAAAACACAGAAAAGAAAATAGACCTTTTTTTATTGGACTAACTTAATACATTTTTCGATTAGCTTTCGAAGGTACCCCTTCTTCTTCAGATCAGATCAGAAATAAGCAAATGTTGACAAATATATCAGAATATATAAGTGAAACACAAAAGCATTCCAATGGCAGTCTCACAGGAAGAGGGTGGGGTGGGTTAGGTGAAAAAACAGGGAGAGGTGGGTGGGTGAGAGACAGAGAGAGAGGGATGGTAGATAAGAGGGTGACTAAGCAATAGAATTTTATGGTTTATAGTGGGACAGAAGCCCTTTTGAATTTTAAATCTAGATTTATGCCTCAGACATTAGCGCCGACTCCATGGGTGCTTGAGCACCCCCAATATTTCCCCGCCGGAACCGGAAGTTCCCCAGGACAGGAGCCAGCCCGCTGCCCAACCTCCCACTCCCACAACAGTCCTTCGCCTGCCCCTCGCCTTCCTGCATGCCGCCCATAGCTTAAAAGTCATCTTACCGGGGTCCCGGCAGCAGCAGTAGTGAAAGGCGAGCACGAGCAGGCTCGGCGAGTCGGCGCTTCAGCCTGCCTTCCCTTCTCGCTGCTCTCAGCTCTGCCTCTGGTCCCGCCCTTGCGGAAACAGGAAATGAGGGCGGGACCAGAGGCAAAGCTGAGAGCAACGAGAAGGGAAGGCAGGCTGAACTTAGCGCCGACTCGCCGAGCCTGACTTTTAAGTTATGGGCGGCACTAAGAAACAAGATGGCAAGCGATCTGCAAAATCCAACGTGGAGACAAACAAAGCAGACCAATCAGTGATATGGTTCAAAACTTTATTTTCAGAGATTCGCTCGACACAGACTGTGTTTCGCCCACAAGGGCTGCGTCAGGGGCTCTACAAAAGCAAATAAAATCAAATACAATTAAAAACATATATATTTGTATAATACTATATCATAAAACGTTAATAATCAAAAAGAAACCATATCAGATATATAAAATCAATCAAACACTTGGAAGGAGACGATATTTGATTTCTCCTTCCAAGTGTTTGATTGATTTTATATATCTGATATGGTTTCTTTTTGATTATTAACGTTTTATGATGTAGTATTATACAAATATATATGTTTTTAATTGTATTTGATTTTATTTGCTTTTGTAGAGCCCCTGACGCAGCCCTTGTGGGCGAAACACAGTCAGTTATGGGCGGCATGCAGGAAGGCGAGGGGCAGGCGAAGGACTGTTGTGGGAGTGGGAGAAGAGGTCGGGCTGGAACTCGAGTCAGAGGGAGGGGGGGGGCTGGAACTCGAAGGAGAGGGGGTGAGGGGAGAGGGGGGGGGACAAATGCACCACCTGTAAAACAAAAAAAAATTAAGCACCCCCAATCATTTTGAAAAGTTGGCTGCTATGGCCTCAGACACATTGCCTATCAATCTCATTCTTGTACCAGAGATGTGAAGGCTAAAAATGACTTGTCAAGTTTCCCTGGATTAGTTTGTGCACATAAAGGATGGCAAATGTAGATGAAAACAGGGACTACTTGAAAATACGTGCAATTGTAGAAGCTCTTTCCGAGTAGACAGCACGTTTTCCTACCGATGTGAGCAATGCAACCTGCCAGCTTGGTAACCTCCACTCGCAATGAAGCTGGGGAGCCAGGATACTCAGAATCATCATTTCCATAGCATCTGCCATCTGAGGAGGCAAAAAGGGGGAATGTTATTTATCTCCCAGTCATTAGATTGACCCTGACAGTTGCTGTTCCCTTTAAGGTGAGTGGAAGTCCTCCACCTACAGACCTGCCAGCAGGTGGCACTGTTTTGCTATCAAATTTTCAATATCATTAAAGCTCTGCAGGTCTCCAGAGAACCTTCCTGTCCCTAGTGATTAAAAACACAATATTGAAGCACTACCACCCACTGGCAGGAATGTAATTGGAGGATTCCTGCTCAGCTTAGAGGGAACAGTACCTGACATACACAGTGTAGTGATCTCATTAATAATTTAAACCTGCAGATAGCTTGAATTATCCTTGCAAAATAGAGGAGTGTGGTAGCCGTGTTAGTCCACTCTTAAGGTTATCAATAGAAATCAAACAAAATAAAACATGGAAAAGAAAATAAGATGATACCTTTTTTATTGGACATAACTTAATACATTTCTTGATTAGCTTTCGAAGGTTGCCCTTCTTTGTCAGATCAGAAATAAGCAAATGTGCTAGCTGACAGTGTATATAAGTGAAAACATTCAAGCATTATTATGACAGTCTGACAGGGTGGGAGGATAGGGGTGGGTACGAGGTATGCATGGGGACATCAAAGCATATCATTGATATTCTAACAGGATGGGTATGGATAATTGAGGGGTGGGGTGATCAACAGAGAAATACAGCTTTATGGTTTATAATGGGCTAGGAACCCCAGATCCTTGTTACGTCCTTTCTGTTGGGTGTTAAAATATTCAATCATTCTGACTTCAAAGGTCTTACGTTCTTGTATGGTTTTAAAGTTACCTTTCAGGATTCTCACTGTGAAGTCACTGGTACAGTGTCCTGGTCCTGTAAAATGTTGACCAACAGGCGTGGGAACCTTACTGGCACCAGTATTGTTCATGTGATGTCTATGTAAATTGAATCTTGTCTTAAGCATCTGGCCTGTTTCTCCAATATAGCATCCTTCGTTACATTTTTTACACTGAATGATATATACCACATTGGAAGATGAGCAAGTGAAAGATCCCTTTATGTTGAATATCTTTCCTTTGTGGATAACTGTGGGGTCCTGTGAAATATTTTGGCATAGTTTGCAACTGGATAAATTACAGGGACGTGTGCCCTTCTGTTCCTTTTCAGTCTGTGATGGAAGTTTACTTCTGATTAGCTTGTGTTTTAAGTTGGGTGGCTGTCGGAAGGCCAGTACTGGTGGGGATGGGAATATCTCTTTCAGTAATTCATCCTCCTGGAGTATAGGTTGTAGATCTCTTATGATTTTCCTCAGTTTTTCCAGCTCTGGATTGTATGTCACTACAAGGGGGATTCTGTCTGTGGCTTTTTTCTCCTTGTACTGTAGTAGATTCTCCCTGGGTGTTTTGAGGGAGGAGGCAATATTCTTGGAGATTATTTTGGGGTTGTAGCCTTTCTGTTTGAAGGATGCACTCAGGCTTTTAAGGTGTCTGTCTCTGTCCCCTGGGTCAGAGCAGATACGGTGGTATCTTGTGGCTTGGCTGTAAATGATGGATCTTTTTGTATGTGAAGGATGGAAGCTGGAGTTGTGGAGGTAGCTGCATCTGTCTGTGGGTTTCTTGTATATAGATGTTTGTATACAGCCATCACTGATTGAGACCGTGGTGTCCAAAAAATTGACTTTTTCTGGGGAGTAGTCAATTTTGAATCTGATTGTATGTATTGAAGGCAGAATAAAATTGTTTCAGAGTTTCTTCACCCTCCGTCCAAATCATAAAAATGTCATCGATGTACCAGTAGTATTTTAGAGGTTTGGTCTGGTGTGTATTCAGAAATGTCTCTTCCAGCTCAGCCATAAAAAGGTTGGCATATTGGGGTGCTGTCCTGGTGCCCATCGCAGTGCCCATTATTTGCAGATAGATATCATTGTTAAAGCAGAAGTAGTTGTGAGTTAAAATGAATTTGATTAATTTTGTAATAGTTTCTGGTGAGTATTGATGGTCCTTGCAAAATGAAACCCAAATAATGAAGAGTGCTTGGGAACCACCAGATTCCCTGTGGGGCACCTCATCCCAAGCCCTTATGATTTCCCGGTTTGATCCATTCTTTCCTTTAGTTTCTGTTGCCTGGTCACTCCATATCCAGAAACGAGGCTTTCAGACTATGTAAAGTCACCTGCCATATCACTATCCCCCTGCAGGGCTTTACTTCTGATGAAATGAAAGTAGTCGAGAGCACATATTCAGGCCTGAGAAGCTAAAGGTCTTGAGTTATTTACTTTCTACCATCATCGCCCAAAAAGTAACACCATTTAACGGTGTTGCTCTAACGGTTGAAAAGTAAGCAGCTGCATTGCTAATCACAGGCTGGAATAATGGCAAACAACATTACTTCCTTGACCTAACTAGTTTGTTGCCAGTTAAACCTAATAGAATGGATGTTATAAAACCACACATCCGACAGTTCAACCCTGAAAGTCTGCTAAATAATTCAAATGAGAAAAAAGTAGAAGGTAGGATTAATGTGGTTAGAACTAATATTTATCTTTGATTTATTGTTTCTGGTATGTGTGTATCTCTAAGAGCAACTAATATTTATCTTTATCGTTTCTGTTTTCTGTTTGTTTGTTTGTTTGTGTGTGTGTGTGTTTAGTGTGTCTAACAGTAACTAAAATTTATGTTTGATTTGACGTTTGTTGTCCGTTTGTGTGTGTCTAGTGTGTCTAACAGCAATTAAAATTTATCTTTGATTTATTCTGTTGTCGTGCGTGTGTGTGTTTGTTTGTGTGCGTGTGTATGTGTATTGTGTGTAACAGTAACTATTTACCTTTGATTTATTGTTTCTGTCATTTGTGTGTGTGTGTATGAGTTCGTGTGTGTGTGTGTGTTTTTGTATGTGCGTATCTATATGTGTCTAGTGTGTGTCTAACAGCAACTAATATTTATCTTTGATTTATCATTTCTGTTGTCCGTTGTGTGTGTGTGTCTAACAGTAACTAAAATTTATGTTTGATTTGACGTTTCTGTTGTCCATTTGTGTGTGTGTGTGTATGTGTCTAGTGTGTGTAACAGTAACTAATATTTATCTTTGATTTATTGTTTGTTGTCCGTTTGTATGTGTGTGTGTGTGTGTGTGTGTCTAGTATGTCTAACAGCTATTAAAATTTATCTTTGATTTATTCTGTTGTTGTGCTTGTGTGTGTTTGTTTGTGTGTGTGTGTGTGTATGTATGTGTATTGTGTGTAACAGTAACTACCTTTGATTTATTGTTTCTGTTGTCATTTGTGTGTATGTGTATGAGTTTGTGTGTGTATCTATATGTGTCTAGTGTGTGTCTAACAGCAACTAATATTTATCTTTGATTTATCATTTCTGTTGTCTGTTGTGTGTGTGTGTGTCTAGTGTGTCTAACAGTAACTCATATTTATCTTTGATTGTTTCTGTTGTCTGACAATGGTAGCTGCTGCTACTTTAGCTATGAGTCAAAGTATTTTTTGAATTATTTGAGTGGAGGAGTGGCCTAGTGGTTAGGGTGGTGGACTTTGGTCCTGGGGAACTGAGGAACTGAGTTCAATTCCCACTTCAGGCACAGGCAGCTCCTTGTGACTCTGGGCAAGTCACTTAACCCTCCATTGCCTGCCACATAGAGCCTGCCATGAGTGGGAAAGCGTGTGGTACAAATGTAACAAAAAACAAAAAAAATTTGTGAAAAGAAATGCATGTTCTCCTACAGCTCGTTATTCATAAAGGTTTATAAGAATAGTGGAAGCAGCTAACCCCCGGATTCTGTACAGGTTGCCCAAATTTGGGTGCAGGTCCCAGATCTGCGTGTAATTTGTCAATTAGATGCTATCAATTATTGAAGTTAACAAGCGCTTTTGGCAAATTAGGAGTTAGGCGTGTGTCTGTCCTATACCCTTTTCTATAACATATGCGCCTAAATTTCTTAGTATGCAACTCCAAAAGGGGTGTGGCCATGGGAGGGGCATAGGAAAGTCAGCACATCGCCAAGATAGAATTATGTTATTTATGTGCCTATCTGCCCTTAGTATTCTGTGAAAGTCATTTGACTCAGAGTGCCCTTTGCAAAATACTAGGCTCAGTGCAGATCATCCCGGTGCCTAATTTTATTTTAGAATGTGTATGTTTTCTTGTAAATTATATTTTATATGTCAATCCGGACACCTGAAGCAGGCCTTTGGCTGAAACACAGTGCTGTGTCCAGTCTTCTATCATCAATAAACACTGATTCATTCAGCATTTGAAGTTTTCTTCATTTGGTCCACTTCCCACTGTTGCTTTTTCTTTGTGTCCTTCATGGGATTTCCATGTTCCTCCACCACGATGCCCTTCCTCTATATGCCTCATTTTGGGCACCATGTACTGAACTGCCCCCTATGCATATAAACCCTCCATCTATGAAAATTCTCATGGACTGCCCTATCTGTTTAGTGCTGGGACGCAGCAAGGACAGGGTGTGGACAGGGGCTTCTACACACTCCAATCTGAATAAGGGAGTTTATATGCTCCGCAAGTTAAGTGTCTTTTGCATATATTCACATATATTTGCACTTTTTAGCATGTTAAGTTTAATGAATTGTAACTTTAGGGTGGAGGTGGTTTCAGTCGATGATTAAATCCATGCACGTTAATAGAGTCACCAAGGGAGTGATGTGAATATTCGTGCAAAAATATATGAGACTCCACCTTGTTACTAATTGCAAATGTTCTGAATGATTTTCTCCTCTTTCCATATATTGTAAGTCTACAGATAGCAGGTGATATTCAGCAAAAGGCTGTCCTAAATGTATCTGTGCTGAACATTGCTGACTTTGGGGTAAATTCTATAAGTAGCACCTACACCAAAAATGTAACGTATTTAGCGTGATTTATTAAGGCAATGTTTCCCAAGTCTGGTCCCAGAGTACCCCTTGCCAGTCAGGATTTTAGGATCTCCTCAATGAATATGCATAAACTTGATTTGCATACACTGCCTCCATTATATGCAAATCTCTTTCATGCATATTCATTGTGGATATCCTAAAATCCTGACTGGCAAGGGGTACTCCAGGACCGGACTTGGGAAACACTGCTATAAAGGGTACATGTCCTTTATAGAATTGCACTTAAGGTATAAACCGCACCTAACTGAAGGCATCTGCATTTATGCTTGCTATAAGCACCTACAAAAAAGGTGTGGTTTGCCCATATTCTATATCAAAGCACATAAAATTTGGGAATGCCCCCAGAAACACCCTATGCACTTCCCCAAATATTTACATGTGATAGGATTTACAAGCACATTCTTATAGAATACGATATGCACTTATATTCTAATTATTGCCAATTAGTGCTAATTGGTTATCACCCAATTAACAGCGCTGATTGGCTCATTACTCAATTAAGTAATGTGCGTAAATTGGGCGTGTGTGTCATGTCCCCTACCTCAATGCAAGCGGTGTCCTCGGGCTGCACGGGGTCCCGTCAACACGCACACTTGACTGGCACTGCCTGAGCCATGTGTGTGTAGTCCTCTCTGGGTTTGTTCAGAGAGCGGTGGTTGCAGGCTCCTTAATTGCTTTGCTTCCATGCACCTGTTTCTGCTCTCTCTCTCTCTCTCTCTCTCTCTCTCTCTCTCTCTCTCTCTCTCTCTCTCTCTCTGCCTGGCTTCCAGGCTCCTTGATTGTTTTGCTTCCACCCACCTGGGTCTGCTCTTCTTCTGCCTGGCTTCCCTTGCTGCTCTCCTATTGGTCTTCCGGTTCCTCCTTCCCCTGCTCTTGTCCTATGGCTGTGCCCCTTCTCCCTTTCAGATGCCAGCACTTTATCAACTGAGTTCTCCCTGGATTCCATGCTTTGGCTTCTACTTTGGTAGGTGTTTCTAACTCTGTAGTCTGCTTCTTATCTACTGGTCCCTCGGTACTGACTTTTCGCCTGTACCTGGATTACCCTTCTGCCTGCCGCCTGACCTTTCACCTGTACCTGGATTACTCTCTTGCCTGCCTACTGACTTTCGCCAGTACCTGGATTACTCTCTTGCCTGCCACCTGTACCAGAATTACTCTCATGCTTGCCGCCTGTACCTGGATTACTCTCTTGCCTGCCTACTGTCTTTCACCTGCCTCTGGATTACTCTCTTGACCTGCTGCCTGCCTGGCTGATATGGGACGGAGTGGGAAGCGGGTGATGAATGTAAGTCCTGCAGGCCACCTGCACCTAGGGGCTCAACCTCTGGGGAACAGTGGTCAGCGCAGGTGAAACCCGGGGTTGTCCAGCCACCAAGCAGAACCTGGTCCGAGTACCGGGCTCAGCAGCGCTCTACTTGGTACAAGAACTCACAAGTCTGACAGTGTGCCTAATTTAACATGCATAACTCATAGCGCTATAAATAGAATCCGGGCCTTTCTGTATAGCAGTAGCGCTTGCCACTACTTGTCAGTATTTTATAAACATTTAAATATTTTACATATATCCATTGCTTCCATGGATATATGTAAAATATTTAAATGTTTATAAAATACTGACCGCAGTGTTTAAACATCGATTTGTTCTTTATTAGGACGTTTTTAGGAGAGCCATGGCTTTGCTTACCCATGCCAGTCCAGTAAGAACAGAGAGCTTCCACTGGAATTTCCCAAATCCAATGGCTTCCACCGCATCTTCCACCATAAAAGTGTCTGCAAAGGAAACAAAACCTCAGTTATTGATCTTTTCTCAGTCATGTGACAGACTTCTGGTTTTCATATTGATACTGAGGAAAACTGGATTCTGTGCTGGTTGTCTGACCTTTTATTGGATCAATATATGATGTTGCTGTATGTGAGCTTCAAGAGATCGCATAGATCTCTAATTCAGGTATGAAATAATAGCTAAATCCAAGTTAAATGTGATAATAATCAGGAGGAATATGTTTAGCATGCATTTGCGTGCTAGTTGCGGTCAGGGCCCACGAGTGTGTTGTTTCATGCGCTCGAGGGCTCTGATCACGGGGCGGTAGCAAACGCAGGTGTTAGTATGGCGCTAATAGTCTCCAGCGCCTGCGTTTGCTTCTGATCATCGGCCCATCAGTTTATTCTGTAAGTTTTGTGCATAAGTGAGAGACACACACCCATATAGAAACATAGAAACATGATGGCAGATAAAGGCCAAACGGCCCATCCAGTCTGCCCATCCTCTGTAACCCCTAATTCTTCCTTTTCCTAAGCGATCCCACCCATGTGTACGTCCCCCTGACGGTTTTACGCTATGCCACTTACAAGCACTCTTATACGCGCAGCAACCTGGAACTACCACCGGCCCAACAAGAGGGCCGGCAGTAGTTCCACCGCCAATTCCGACACTAACAGAAATACTGAAAAAATATTTCTGCATTGGCGGTAATCAGGCAGCATGTGATGCTGCCCTGTTACCACCAGGTTAGGATGGGAGCCCTTACCGCTACCTCAATGGGTGGCATTAAGTGCTCCCCTCAAAATGGCCGAGCGGCAAGTGCAAATGGCCATTTCTTTTTTGGCCATTTTCACCCGCTGCAGTAAAAAGGGGCCCTGGTGGGCGGCAAAAACGGACGCCACCATTAGCGCACGGCCTCTTTTACTGGGCCGCCAAAACCGATATACTCATATCACCCCTCTCCTCAAATCACTTCATTGGCTTCCAATCAGATATCGCATACAATTCAAGCTCCTCCTCCTCACCTACAAGTGCACTCAGTCTGCGGCTCCTCACTACCTCTCCACCCTCATCTCCCCCTATGTTCACGCCCGTAACCTCCGCTCACAGGACAAAGCCCTTCTCTCAGTACCCTTCTCCACCACTGCCAACTCCAGGCTCCGCTCATTCTGCCTTGCCTCACCCTATGCCTGGAACAATCTGCCTTTACCCATACGCCATGCCCCCTCCCTACCCATCTTCAAATCTCTGCTTAAAACTCACCTCTTCAATGCTGCCTTCGGCGCCTAACCGCTCAAGATATATAGAATGCTCCAAATCTATCCACCCTATCAGACTAACTGTTCACTCGTCCTCTAGATTGTTCACTTGTCTTTAGATTGTTCTCTTGTCTTTTAGATTGTAAGCTCTTTGAGCAGGGACCGTCCTTCTATGTTTAAATTGTACAGCGCTGCGTAACCCTAGTAGCGCTTTAGAAATGCTAGTTAGTAGTAGTAGTAGTAACCCTCCATTGTCCCAGCTAGAAAACTTAGATCAGGAGCCCACTAGGAACAAAGAAAGTACCTACCTATAATAAAACATAACAATAAACAAATGTTCTCTTCAAAAAAATGTTTCTTTGCTGAACATTAAAGTGGAATAGGGCCACTAAGAGGGGGGCAAGATTCCCCGGGCCCGGCATCAGGGTTTGTCTCTCTCCTGCTGCTATGTGTTGGGACCCGGTTGATTGCGTTAACTCAATCACCCGGGTCCCGGCACAGAGTGACAGACTGAGGGAGTAGATGCAGGAAAGTAAGGAGGCGGCGGCTGCTCGAATCGGGGGGGGGGGGGGGGGAGTGGGGTGGGGGGCAGTGACAGCCCGAGTGGGGATGGAGTGGGGGACGGTGGTGGCTCAAGTAGGGGGGCAGGGTGGGGGCTGTGGCGCTGCCTCGAGCCCAGCTCTGTCTCTTGGTGGCCCTGAAGAGGCAGTCAAACATAAAAGACTTAACACAAATATACACATCATTTGTATAATGGAACCCTCAGTTTAAAAAGACAGTTATGCACCATCCGGTGCTCAATACTGCTCACAAGTGATTGCAAGACTCGAACGGTCTCACCCGCTACAGCATGCATACTACTGTAACATCAACACATCCTCGGGCTCCACAATTATGGAGTAAAGGAATGCACACTATAGTATATCAAACAAAGAATAATATACATGCTCAAATGTGCCCAAATGAAAATACATGTTCCTAATTCATATCTGTACAGGATTAAATCAATAGTCACATACAGACTTATCTTGAAATCAAGCAAAGGGTAATAAACATAAACCACTTTGGATGTACCACATGTAAGTTATACAATACTATGTTAGATTCTTGATATACCACCTTTTTGTGGTGCAACCAAAGTGCTTTTGCATATTGCATACATGTATATTATTGAATGCTAGCATTTATGGACACAACTGTTAAAAGTTACATGCATGCTAGCTGCTTACTAAGTGGTATTCTACAACTTACGCACACAACTGCCTTTGCATGTAAATTCAAAGCAGTGTTCACAAGGTAAGGAGAATGGGTGGGGCACTGGAGTGTCCAACACTGCCTCCACTGCATGCAAATCTCTCCTGAATATTCAGAGTGGATATCCTGAAAACCTGACTGGCTGGGGTGCCTCTAGGACCAGGTTTGGGAACCACTGTATTAGGGCATAATTCTATAATGCTTCTTCCATGGTTAACGTACAGAAAAGGGTCTGAGTGACCTCATATGCAAATAGAATGTACGTGCATGGAAAATAAGCACCTGCTTTTACATAATCTGCATGTAGGCATTCCCAGGAGCAGAGCTTGGGCAGAGCAGAGGTGGAGTTGCAATGCACACACATATTTTTAACATATACTGTATGTGTACTTGCGTGGACTGCATGTACACATTTACACCCTTTTTACAGCAAGTGCAAATCTGTATGTCAACATTTATGCACTCTTGACACTGGATCTAGGACACTATCCTGCTTATTTTCGAAGGAGAAGGGCGGCCATCTTCTGACACAAATCGAGAGTTGGCCGGCCTTCTCCTAAAGCCGGCCAAATCGGTATAATCGAAAGACGCAGAGCCAGGCAAAGTTCAAGGGGGCGTGTCGGCAGGGTAGCAAAGGTGGGATGGGGGCGTGGTTAAGAGGTGGCCAGCCTCGGCCAATAATGGAAAAAAGAAGACCGGCTGATGAGCATTTGGCTGGCTTTACTTGGTCTCTTTTTGTTCATGACCAAGCCTTGAAAAGGGGCCCAAACTGACCAGATGATCACCGGAGGGAATCGGGGACCAGATGACCACCGGAGGGAATCGGGGATCATCTCCCCTTACTCCCCCAGTGGTCACTAACCCCCTCCTACCCTCAAAAAATAGTTTAAAAATATTTTATGCCAGCCTCAAATGTCATACCCAGCTCCATCACAGCACTATGCAAGTCCCTGGAGCAGTTTTTAGTGGGTACTGCATTGCACTTCAGGCAGGCGGACCCAGACCCATCCCCCCCTACCTGTTACACTTGTGGTGGTAAATGGGAGCCCTCCAAAACCCACCCAAAACCCACTGTACCCACATGTAGGTGTCCCCCTTCATCCCTAAGGGCTATGGTAGTGGTGTACAGTTGTGGGGAGTAGGTTTTGGGGGGCTCAGCACCCAAGGTAAGGGAGCTATGCACCTGGGATCATTTTGTGAAATCCACTGCAGTGCCCCCTAGGGTGCCCGGTTGGTTTCCTGGCATGTGAGGGGGACCAGTGCACTACAAATGCTGGCTCCTCCCATAACCAAAGGGCTTGAATTTGGCCGGGTTTGAGATGGCTGCCATTAGTTTCGATTATCGGGAAAAACCAATGGTGGCCATCTCTAACCTGGCCAAATCCAGGTTAGAGATGGCCACCCAAATGTTGAGATTTGGCCGGCCCCGACTGTATTATAGAAACGAAAGATGGCCAGCCATCTTGTTTCAATAATACAGTCGGGTATGCTGCTTAACGGGACCGTCATTAGAGATGGCCGCCCTTATAGATGGCCGGCCCCGTTCGATTATGCCCCTCTATGGGGCTCATTTTCAAAGCACATAGACGTCTCAAAAGGGCAAAAAAAAAGCCCCCATCAATCTGCCAAAAACGTCCAAATTGTGATTTTGGAGCATAGAAATTAGACAACTACACTGCAGTTCGTCCAAATAGCAAGGGAACGTGTTGTGGGTGTGTTTTGGGTGGGACTAGGGAGGGCCCAAAATTAGAACATCCAACGTGTCCCCTTGCGATTTAGACAAACTGCGGAGTAAAACGTACCGATTCCGAGTTTCAAAAATCATGACTTAGACGTTTTTGCAAGAAAAACATCCAACTGCTGCTTTGTGCCACTTTTGAGACATTTTTCTCTTTTGAAAATCAGGACCATAGGCATCTATGTTGCTTTTATATACTTCAAATAGGTTACCCCGTTATAAGATCAAGTGCTTAGTGTATTCCTAAACAAATTCAGCACTGCAGTGATTTAGAAGTTTCAAAGGAAGACGGGGGAAAGCAGCTAGTTATTGTAGGCTAAAAATAAGAATTTCTGCACTGCTAATTATTACTCAGCAAACTGTTCTCTTGGTGAGCAACAGAGACTAATACTAGTAACAAGGATGGGGGGGGGGGGGGGGGGTTTGTCTATGATAACTATGCATCTGTTAAAAGGCAGAAAACAATCTGTCAGTATCGTTGATAGCTTTTTGTGCTCCATAGAAACAACCACACATAACGTAACAAAACGCCAGCATCCTTAAAACTCAATCTGTCCCGTTTACACACCCATTCTAAACCATACACAAACCCCTGGATTCTAAATATATATATTTAAGTGAAACCGAGCATGCGCTCATGCTCAATTTCATTAAAAATGAGCGTGCCGGACGTGAGAGGAAGAGAGAGCAGGGCAGGCAATGCGGCAGCACCAGAGACCAGTGCTGGGAGAAGGCTTCAGCTGGCAGGGGTTGGGGATCCCCGCCAGTCAAGATATGTACAGTGGCGGCAGACCAAAATGTGCCCCCCCACCTAAGGCTCTGGCCCCCGCCCACCTCAAGATCTGGCTATGCCCCTGCCTGCGGCACTCCACTATTCACCCTCTTCCACTGAGAAAGTAACCAATTCCTAATCCACAGAAGAACATTACCTTCTATCCCACAACTTTTCAATTTTCTGAGGAGGCTCTCATGAGGAACTTTGTCAAAAGCTTTCTGAAAATCTAGATACACTACATCAAACGGCTCACTTTTATCCACAAGTTTATTTACGCCCAGGGCCGCCGAGAGACTAGGCCGGGCCCGGGGCAAGGCCGCCTCGCCTCCACCCCCCGCTGCCGCCACCCCCCGCCGCTGCAGTCCGCTGTCTCACCTGCCTGCCTCCACGGCTCCGGGCCCCCTTCATTCGCAGAACGCGTCTCTTCTGGCCTTCCCTCCCTGTGTCCCGCCCTCGTCTGATGTTACTTCCGGTTTTCACAAGGGCGGGACACAGGGAGGGAAGGCCAGAAGAGATGCGATCTGCGACTGCCACTTTGAATGCAGGGGGCCCGCAGCCGAGGAGGTAGGCAGGTGAGACCGGGGACTGGAGCGCTGGCGGCCTGACCCCGGCACCGGGCCCCCCTTGGACGCTCACCAAAATTGAAATTACTACAAGGGCCACACGGTAACCGGGCGGTAACTCCAATTTGGCATGCATTCAATGCACGTAGGCGCCTACACGGCTTAATAAAAAGAGCCCCTAAGGCTCTTATTTTCGAAGCTCTGGGGGGGGTCTTTTACTAAAGCTTAGCTTGAGTTATCTGCAGCAGGGCCCATTTTATTCCTATGGGCCCTGCTGCAGATAACTCGAGCTAAGCTTTAATAAAAGACCCTCTTCTGTTTGTGTTTTGGATGTCTGAAACCAGCATAAGAGCGTAAGACACCACACAATATCCACTGAATCAAGCCAAAAGTGTATTGTCCAGAAAAACAGGAAAAAAAAAAAACCTGGCAAACTGACCCAGCACAGGCCGTGTTTTGGCAATCCAGCCTTTATCAGGGGTCCTTTTTAATCAGCTGTAAACAACTTACACTGTAAAAACAGAAAGTGTTTAAAAAAAACAAAACAAACTTAAAACGTATAGAATAATACTAGCAGCATTTAGACATCTATATTGCGTGGACGTCCAAATCTCAACTTTATAAAGCTGATACAGATGTGTAAAATTGCATACATTCTTATGGCAAGTAGGCATATTCTGGGCATGTTTGGAGGAGGACTAGGAAGGGGTTAAAAATATGACATGACATTCAACTCCAATTGAAGAAGGGGAAGGAACGTCAATGTCCAAAAAGATGGACCTTGGTACTTAAGACCTAGTACCATACCTGGCATATCCAGGTTACAAAAAAGGTGCTCCCTCTGTGACAGCTTCAGGAACTATGAACATTCATGGTAATAAAATCTTTTTCTTATATACCACCTGCAAGCCTGAAGGCTATTGGTGTACATTCAGGTACAATAGGTATTTTTCAGCTCCTGGAGGATTTACAATTAAAAAAAAAAAATTAAAGGAGGCATGGAATAGCTTGGTCTGGGCAAGCATGCCGAATAAAAGATGGAGGAATCAGGCAAGGGAAGGGAGGGTAGGGTGGAGGGAGGGGTTTAGAGAAGGGATGGGGAGGAGAGGTGGGGTGGAGGGGGAGGAGAGGTGGGGTGGAGGGGGAGGGAGGTCTAAGTGTTAATGAGCTTTAAGGAGTAATGTTGTGTAGGTTTGTGATGGTTCTACTAGAGCTTCAATTACTATATATGGGGGAAAGGGGAGTTAATGGTTAAACAAAACTAACTGATGGAAAAACGCAAGCCTAGTTAGTGACCAGCCTGTTTTCCTTTCTTGCACTTTTTGTTTTGGACCAATAAGCTAAACATGAAACGTTTGTAATGTTCTATCTTTGTTACCATCAATAAAAAATTGTGAAACGTTAAAAAAAAATCACAAGGAACTTCAAGGAGATTTGAACCAGAGTTTCTGGGTCCCTTCATTCTCAGCCTCCTGCTTTAACCATTAAGCTATTCCTCCACTCCTCATGGATGTCTATGTGGCTATTTTATAACATGGCCGTTTCTGTTTCTATGCTGCAACAATGACAACCATGTCCCTTGTTTAGCCCTGTTCATAATTTGGATGTTTCAGTTTCTAAAATGGATTCTCTTGCAGCACATGGACGTCCATTTCTCATGTATTTTGGAACAGGCTGTAGGTGGGTAGATCCTGTTCTAAAATAATTGCATCACCAGTGACACACCGACCTGAACGTCCTTATTCTGAGTTAGATGTCCTTTCTAAAATGCCATTCTAAACCTTTTGAAAATTGTCCCCCATATGGCCCGTTCACATTTCCTATCCTTATCAGGCACGTTACTAAGGGGTCCTTTTACTAAAAAAAGTGGCCTGTGGTAGTGTAGGCGCGGGTTATGGGCACGCGCAGATGATGTTTACTGTACGCATGTTCCTGGAATGAATGTACTTTTCTATCAGTCAGATGGAGTTCCTTTTCTTAATTTTACTTTTCATTTTATTGTGAACTGCCTGGACTCGCTTTGTGAATAAGGTGGTACAGCAAATTTTAATAAATGATAATTCCGTTAGCGTGCGTTAAGCTTTAGTAAAAGGGACACTAAGTTTGTACCTGAACAAAATGAAGAGTATATTTCTATGGGCGTCTCAGCGTTTACCGCCAGCTGATTTTTACCATAAGGTAAGTGATTTGCCCAAGGCCACAAGGAGCAGCAGGGGGGTTTGAAATGGACTTTCCTAGTTCTTAGCCTGCTGCTTTAACCACTAGGCTCCTCCTGAACGTCACTCGAAACCTTTCGAGCTTCTGGATGGCAACTAGTGTATAACAGAGCTAACAAATATCAGTTACCATAAGAACAAATATTTTGGAGATATTGGCATCCCCCCCCCTAAAAAAATAGTTAGAAAATTGCACCTTAAATAGAAAAAGAACAATATTTGGAGAGCATACAAGAGAGAGAGAGCTGCCATGGATAATTCGTTAACTCTGTCCAGTGTACCACAAGGATTAATTTGCCCGAATGTTTACGCACCTTAATTTATCTTGGGTGATCCCAGGGGCGTAGCCAGACAACAGATTTTGGGTGGGCCTAGGCAAGAATTGGGTGGGCACCAAGTGTTCTCCCACCTTCCCCTCCAAAAATTATCTTAGCTGGTGGGAAAACGCTTCTTTCCACCTTGGCAGTAGGCATGCACTGAAAACTGAGCATACGCAGGTGCCGGTGTCATGGAGAGTAGTGTTTTTATTACCATCATGGGAAATCTTCAGCTGGCGGAGCTTGGGATTCCCACTAAACATGTGCTACTGTTGGGTGGGCCTGAGCCATAAATGGGTGGGCCCTGGCCCACCCAAGCCCACCTGTGGCTACGCCACTGGGTGATCCTATATAATACTCTTGCTGTAGACTGGCGAGTCCAGAGCAGAGCACAGGGTCAGTTGCACAGCTGCTTTGTCAGCATTTGGAGAGTCGGTTTGTTATTTAAAACCTTTTCACCCTTTGAGAAATTAAGAAAAAAACTATCTGCAACAAAAGCACTTCTTTTAATCTATCACATAACATCCGTAAGACATTTTAACAGCTTTCCCCTAATTTTGAATACTGTCTGAAAAGTGCCATGCAAAACAGCTTTTCAAAGGTCAGGTTCATTTATCCTGCAAGGGATCATGGTTCTTGCCTTTCGCAAATCTCTCAGGTCTACTCTAATGCATCAGCGTCAGAGCATGCACAGACCGCGTATCCTTTCCCTGTCGCAGTGCTAGCAGTGTGCATATTTTAATAAAACCAATACCATAACTGGATTGAAAGCAGGCAGCAGTCTCAAAGCGGACGTGAAAGGGGCTTGTTCTTTCTTTTTTTAAACATGCGCAGAACCTCTGAGGCATGAGTTCTTTTTTTATATTTCAATGTTTTATTGATGGCAATTGAGCAAACAAAAACAAATAGCACAGTGCAACAGCCGTATGAAACTCCGACCTGGTATAACACAACATTGCACATTCATGTTCGATCTCGCCATTCGTTACACTTCCCCCCCCCCAAATTCCCTCATTTCCCTCCCCCCTCCTACGTCAGGCCGCTATAGCCATTAGCTCTTTGATATAACGCACAGTTCAATAACAAGGCCCCTATCTATTAACATACCTCAACCCCTATCCCAACCAACCACCCCCCTAACCCAACCCTTTGTCGCCTGCCACACTTCACTTATTTAAGCATTCAGAATTCTACTATGTGCTACTGCGGTCAGTGATTCCCAAAACGGGGACCACCTTTGACAAAAATCTTCTCCCCTAGAGGAAGACAAGTCCCCTATGCCTCTGAGCTCTAATGCACAAAGAAAAAAAATTATGTTAGATCGCCACTGCTGCAATGACGGAGACTCAACAGTTATCCAATGCTGGAGGATGGGATTTCTTACCCGTTTAAAAAATGGCTTTAAGCCCCTAGGCAAAAATGGGGACACCCTGAAAACGTCAAACAGCTGAGACGGACCTGGTTGCCATACAACCCCCCAAAGCGAAGAGACATGCTGGCACACCTGCCTCTGAAACTCAAAAACCCGTGGGCAAGTCCAAAACATGTGTCCTAAGCCAGCTGTAGATTGAGCACATTTTGCGCTTGCATCATCTGCCCTCATAGTCGCCCGATAAGCCCTATGCCTTTCCACCATAAACTTTTCTCTGTCCTGATTACAGTTTGTTGAAACCAGTGGCGTTCCTAGGGGGGGGGGGGGCGGTGGGGGCGGTCCGCCCCAGGTGCACGCCGCTGGGGGAGTGCCGCGCGTGCCTGTCCTCCGTTGGTCCATGCTTCTTCTCTGCCCCGGAACAGGTTACTTCCTGTTCTGGGGCAGAGAAGAAGCATGGCCCAACGGAGGGCAGGCACGCGCGGCACCCCCCCCCCCCCCGCGGCGTGCACCCGGCAGGGGGGGGGGGGTTTCCTTCGCGGGGGTGTCCTTTCGCCGGGGGGGTCCGCGCTGCATCGGGGGGGGGGGGGCGCGGCACATTGGCGATCCGCCCAGGGTGCCAGCCCCCCCAAGAACGCCACTGGTTGAAACCCAAATAGCTTTCCTACAATATATGAGGAGGATCTTTTCAAAGCTTCTTATATGTGTAATGGCCATGTACAGGCATAAAAAGCATCACTGAAAATTACCCATCCTCATCCTCACTACAGGTAAAGGGATCCACTGTTCCCGGATTCTATATATGGCACACCAGTGGCGTACCAAGGGGAGGGGCGGTGGGGGCAGTCCGCCCCGGGTGCATGCCGCTGGGGGGGGGTGCCGCGCGCCTGTTGGCTCCGAGTCCGCTCGTTCCCTCCCTGCTGCTCCCTCTGCGCGGAACAGGTTACTTTTCATCACAGTTCATTTACATCAGTGATTTTACACCACAGGTTCTCAGAACAGTTAAATAAAAATTGCAGAATTTATTATTTTCATATGCTCTGCAATAGATAAAAAAGGCAAGTGTACCAGTATGAACACGCCAATACGACACTCGTTCCATGTTCTCTCAAACGAATTCCAAAAGACACGTGAAGTCTCAGAGACATCAGCATCTCTGAAAGTCACATGAAACACATTTCATGCTCATTTGGGAATAGAGTTCTATATAAAACAGCCATGTAGATCCTGACACACACCCATTCAACTACCCTGGCAGGAGATGCCCCCTCCCCCACATGTGGGCCAAGAGCCTGACACATGGCAGCCTCCCCTAAGTTAACCCCTTCCTTAGGGCCACGCTCCCAAGTCAGTCTCCGGGCTTACTGAATATCCCTGATGGCTAGTGGGCCAGGAGGATGTCCACTCACTGCCACCTCATGTCCCTGACTCTTCAAAATGGCCACTGTAACCGCTAGCAGTAATATCACAGCAGTGGCGATCCTAGGTCGGCTGCCACCTGGGGCGGGTCGCCGCTGCGCACCCCCCGGGTGTAGTGGTGTCCGTCCCCCCAGGGTGCAGCACGACACACACACACCCCCGGCGCATTCTTGGCTGCTGGAGAGTGCAGACAGCAGCCGCGTGCCTGTCAGCT